>NC_057390.1:6359362-6666254 GCF_019320065.1 Cervus canadensis
GTGGGCTCTGGTTCGTGGGGTTGTGAAGACTTGGAGATGATTAAGTATGTGCGTGCACACAGCATACACAGGCTGGGGGGGAATACAGTTATTCCTTTGATTTTCCTCAGCTGTACCTTGTAGGGTATTTTTTCATCTTTCATTCTAAAGAACTCTTATGATATCTTTTATTAGAGACTTGAATGTATTCAGGTCAAATCTAAATTTTAATACTAGGATACTTTTGGAAAATTCTTGTACTTAGAGCTTTCATTCTTATCTGCTTGTGATACTGACAGTCCAGAGGGTTGCAAAGAGTCAGACATGACTGAGCACATACACATATGATCTAATAGAATGCTGTTAGCGGGGACTTCTCTGGTGGTCCACTGGTTAAGAATCTGTGTTTCCACTGTAGAGGCGAGGATTCGATCCCTGGTCAGGGAACTAAGATCCTGCATGCCGCGTGGTGTGGCCAAAAAAAGAAAAGAGAATACTGTTGGCAGTCAGAACCCGTGGCGCACCAGTAACCCTGGGACCCTCTGTAACTGCGGGGTAGTTTGCTGACTATTCAGTTGGGAGATCTCAGGTCAGAGACTGGGTGTTACCCGGGTCAGGTCTGTGCATCAAGGGACATAGGAGTTATTGGGACCCCGAGTCAGGCAGTGAGGACGGCCTCCCTGGGGTTGAGGATGTGCATTCAGGTGGCGCAGGCTTTTCTGGCTGTATTCTTCCCCTGCGGGGGCCCGCCTGCTGTTTTAGGGCCTTTCCTGTTTGAACCTGGCGAGTGAGGATACCTCAGTTTTCTCTCTGTGTGTCTCCTCCTAGTTCCCGGAACAGACTTGTAGGCGTTCAGCTCTTTCTTCTTTCCTGTCTCGGGGGCTTAGCATCTGTCCGGCGTGTTGCTGTTTGTGAGAGATCTGAGCCTGCTTTGCCGGCAGCAGTCCTTCCACTCGTCTCTTAGTCTGTTGCTGGCTGTGGACATGGTGAGCCAGGCACCATGACGGGCTCCTTCTTGGTTTTGTTCAGTCGCTCAGTTGTGTCTGACTCTTTGCGAGCCCATGGACTACAGCACTGCAGGCTTTCCTGTCCTCCTTTGTCCCCCGGAGTTTGCTCAAACTCTTGTCCGTTGAGTTGGTGATGACATCCAACCTTCTCCTCTCATGTTGCACCCTTCTCTTCCAGCCTTCAACCTTTCCCAGTATCAGGGTCTTTTCTAATGAGGTGGCTCTTCACATCAGGTGGCCAAAATACAGCATCTGTCCTTCCAATGAATATTCAGGGTTGATTTCCTTTAGGATTGACTAGTTTGATCTCCTTGCAGTCCAAGGGACTCTCAAGAGTCTTCTCCAACACCACAGTTCAAGAGCATCAATTCTTTGGCGCTCAGCCTTCTTTTTGGTCCAAGTCTATATGGACCTTCTTGGTGGCAGTGAACTAGAAAAGTGGTCAGTGCGCCATCCGGCAGCAGGTAGCCCTGAGTTTGAGGCGGATGATGTGGCTGGTGGGAAAGAGCGGGAGGGCGGGGGCGGGAGGAGGTGCGTGGGAGCCTATAAGTAGTCTAGATCTGATAGAATCGACATTGTGATACACAGTGAAGCTTTATGATTTAAATTCAGTCTCTGGCTGAGGCAGAGATGGGTGAGGAGCCTTGGAGCTGATGACTCATCGTCCTGGTTAATGGAATAGAGATAAGAGGGGTGTGATCCATTGATTATGGTAATTGCCAGCCCCTTTCAGTTTTCCCAGAGCCTGTGTCTCTTGAGGCCTTGCATCCTCTGTCTGCTGCTCTTGTGGTGTCTGGACTCTCCTGAGTTTGCAGCTCTCCGTGGAGCCCTCCTCAGCACCCCCATGGAGAGTAGGGTAGGGAGGGCGTGCTTGTTAGACCTTGGGGTGTCCTGTGAGCAACTTGCGGTGCTCATATTTGGGATGAGCGACATCTGTCATTTTTTTCGCCTCGCTCCTCTCAGTTATTTTCACTTTTGTTTCCCTCGTTACTGCTTGACGCTTCTTAGCAGTACTGGCTCCATCACCGCCGCTCTTATACTTTGACACTTGCTTGTGGACATCCTGGGCTTGAAATAAAAATACTGTACTCCTGTCCTCCGTGCAGTGCTGGGCAGTAACGTACACAGGAGCACCTCCGCTGGTCCAGGGTGCACGCATGTGATCGTTTTCACCAGATGCGTGAACTGACTTACATGATTGGACATGTGAACACATATTGGCATCTTTGAAAGTTTGCGACTAGAAGGTCTGTATTTAGGTGACTTCAACCTAGATAGCACATTAAAAAGCAGAGACATTACTTTGCCAACAAAGGTCCGTCTGGTCAAGGCTATGGTTTTTCCAGTGGTCTGTATGGATGTGAGAGTTGGACTGTGAAGAAAGCTGAGCGCTGAAAAATATGATGCATTTGAACTGTGGTGTTGGAAAAGACTCTTGAGAGTCCCTTGGACTGCAAAGAGATCCAACCAGTCCATCCTAAAGGAGATCAGCCCTGGGTGTTCATTGGAAGGACTGATGCTGAAGCTGAAACTCCAATACTTTGGCCACCTCATGCGAAGAGTTGACTCATTGGAAAAGACCCTGATGCTGGGAGGGATTGGGGGCAGGAGGAGAAGGGGACGACGGAGGATGAGATGATTGGATGGCATCACCGACTCGATGGGCATGAGTTTGCGTAAACTCTGGGAGTTTGTGATGGACAGGGAGGCCTGGCATGCTGCGATTCATGGGGTTGCAAAGAGTCGGACACGACTGAGTGACTGAACTGAACTGAACTGAACTGTATTCAGAGTTATGCAGTCGTAGCTGCATTTTGGAACATATTCATTACTCCAAAGCAGAAATCCCATATCCCAGTCCTCCTTTTTACCTTTCTCACCTCAGCCCCAGGCTACTACTAATCTACTTTTATTGTTGTTCAGTTGCCAAGTTATATCTGACTCTTTGCTACCCCATGGGCTGCAGCATGCCAGGCTCCTCTATCCTTCACTATCTTCCGGAGTTTGCTCAAGTTCATGACCATTGAGTCAGTGATGCCATCCAACCATGTCATCCTCTGCCTTCTATCTCTATAGATTTACCAATTCTACACATTTCATATAAATGAAATCACACAATATGTGTTTTGTGAACACTTAGCGTGTGTTTGAGGTTCATCTGTGTTGTAGTAGGACTTCCCTGGTAGCTCAGCTGGTAAAGAATCTGCCTGCAATGCTTCAGGCCCCGGTTCGATTCCTGGGTCGGGAAGATTCATTGGAGAAGAGACATGCTACCCACGCTAGTATTCTTGGGCTTCCCTGGTGGCTCAGCTTTTAAAGAATCTGCCTGCAATGTGGGAGACCTGGGTTTGATTCCTTGGGTTGGAAAGATTCCCTGGAGAAGGGAAAGGCTACCCACTCCAGTATTCTGGCCTGGAGAATTCCATGAACTATTTCATGGGGTTGCAAAGAATTAGACATGGCTGAGTGACTTTCTCTTTCACTGTATTGTAGTATGTATTGGTACGTCACATCTTTTTGTTGCAGAATAACATTCCATTGAATGGATATACTAGTTTTATTTATTATTCAGTTGAGGGTCTTGTGGACTGTTTCTATTTTTGGTCAATTAGGAATACTGCTGCTGTGAACATTTGTGTACAAGTTTTTGTATAGACTGTTTTCATTTTCTTGGTTTTCTATCTAGGAGTAGAATTACTTTTACTGTCACATGTTAACTCTAACCTTTAGAGAAACTGCTAGTTTTCCAAAGCAACTGGACCGTTCAGCATTCCCACCAGCAGTGTGTGAAGGTTCCAGCTTCTGCACCTCCTCACCATACTTCTCATCATCTATTTGATTATAGCCATCCTAGTGATATCTCATTTTAGTGGTTTAGATTGCTTTTCTCTGATAACTAATAATGTTGAGCATCTTTTCACATGCTTGTTGGTCATTTGAATATATTAGGAGAAATGGTATTCCTATCCTTTGCACATTTTAAAATTGTGTTTTTTGTTTTTTAAAGTTTTTCAGTTCTAAGAATTCTTTATGTATTCTGGATACAAGTCTTTTGCAAAGATTTTCTCCCATTCTGTGAGTTGACTTTTTGCTTTCCTGATGGTGTACTTTGAAGCACAGAAGTGTTTAATTTTGATAAAGTTCAGCTTACTGTTTCTTCTGCTTTGTGTGCTTGTGGTGTCATATCTAAGAACCTAACTGCCTAAGCTAAGATTATTGAAGATTTCCTCCCATGTTTTTCTTTTAAATTTTATAGTTTTGACTTACATTTAGCTGCTTGATCCACTTTGAATTAATTTTGTGTAGATTCTGAAGTAGGGGGTGCAGCTTCATTCATTTGTGTGTGGATATCCGGTGGCCCAGCACCCTTTGTTGAAAGGACTATTCCTTTCCCATTCAGTTGTTTTGATACACATGTCAAAAACCAATTGACCTTAAATGTGAGCATTTCTGAACTTTTCTTCCTTATTTAAATGTCTGAACTCTGAATTCCATTCCACTGCATCCCCTTGATCTCTGTATTTATCCAGTGCAGTACCGCACGGTTTTGATTACTGTAGCTTTGTGGGAGGTTTGGGAATTGGGAAGAGTAAGGAGTCCTCCAAGCTTGTTCTTGAAAAGGACTACTTAATTTGCTAATTTTTCACTAATGACTAACTGTGGTACATACTTTCAAGATGCTTTTCTGGCACTTGATAAAAGTTCTGTCAGTTAGAACTTACTCCTCTCATGATGGAAGATCTATTGTTTTGCAGACTAATGTGTCTATTCATATGTGTGTGTGTGTGTGTATGTGTGTTCACCTCCTCAGTTGCACCCAACTCTTTGTGACCCCATAGAATATAGCCCTCCAGGCTCCTCTGTCTGTGGAATTCTCCAGGCCAGAATACTGGTGTGGGTTGCCATTTCCTGCTCCAGGGGATCTTCCTGATCCAGGGATTGAACGCATGTCTCTTGTGTCTGTTACATTTGCAGGCAGATTCTTTACCAATCAGATCACATAGACAGTTCCCACCCCATCTCCCTGTATTTGTGAGAGAACATCTAGAGATACTCTTGGTTCCTTCTGCAAATGCGTTAAGGAATGATTTGATAATGTCACTGATTCTTTCAAAATCTTTATAAATTAAGTACCATACAGTACAGCAGAGGAAAAATAAATAAAAGATGCAAGGAAATGGAACCAAGCCAAGCTGTCTAGATATGAAATAGCTCTCCCTAGATTAAAAATTTTTTAATTTTTTTATTTTATCATTTCTTTTATCATTTCTTACAAAATTTTCACTGTAGAAAATTTCACTGTAGAAAGTCTATTCCAGATATGTACAAATATATACTTAGATAACATACCTGTCATTATCAGAAGCATAGAGAACTGTGTTTCTTAAGGAAAATCAAAGACTCTGGCCCTGAAACACTAAGAAATAGTTTGCCTTGAACCTCAGGGGTTGATGAATCAAAAATTTCTGTTACAGCAGAATCTTTGGTATGCCTAAAATATGTCATCTAAGAGGAAAAAAATGTGCATTGCTAGCGCAGTATTTCAGTTTGAATGATAAATGAAGACGTTCCTACCTCCCATCACCAGAAGTAACAAATACCCAAGGATCTTTCCATTGCAGTTATAGTCTGGAAACTCAGCTGGCCTTGGGACGGAGCAGGTTGTTGAAAATCTTCAGGAGCCTTACTCATGCACTTACACATGAGTGCAGATAAATCTCAAATCCAACCCAGTGTGATGCTCTAAGCAACAGTAGTGACTTCAAGGCACTTTGGAAATCTGATGGTGCTGCGTAAATGCTACAAAATGGTCTTGTCAGATTTAGTTTAACACTTACTATTCTTATACTCTGGAAACATAGTTTTTAACTTTTTAAACTGCTTGTTTATAAATAACTAGGAAAAGAGGAACTACCCAGAACACAGATTTCATCCGTGCACACCCGTGCAACCTGCTCAGACTAAATTACAGGGAAGGGAGCTTTTGCTAAAACGCATTTCCTCTACTTGTGAAGAAACTGTTGAGAAATGAACTTTAACTCTGAGAAGATTATGCCATCTTGTACAACATATTTCGGGCTTCCCTAGTGGCTCAGTCAGTAAAGAGTCTGCCTGCAAGGCGGGGGACCCAGGTTCAATCCCTGGAGAAGGAAATGGCAGCCCATTCCAGTATTCTTGCCTGGAGAATTCCAAGACAGAGGAGCCTGGTGGGCTATAATCCATGGGGTCACTAAGAGTCAGACACAACTGAGTGATAACACACACACACACACACAATGTGTTTATACTTAATGGATGTAATTATCTTACATTTCAAATGAGCCCCTCTTCCCCCCAAAAGAGTTTAAGAAATATATTCCTCAGCTGTCTTCTGTAATTAATCAAGGAAATGTGCCTTCATCAGCAAATTGTGGGAAAACTATGAAGTTCCTATGAAGTTTATCACTGATATCAATCAACCCTGAATAAGCATGGAAATTAGGTATTTATGGCATTAGTGCCCTTAGAAGAAGAAGAGACCAGGGACATCCCTGGTGGTCCAGTGGCCAAGACCCCACACTCCCAATTCAGAGGGTCTGGGTTTGATCCCTGGTCAGGGAACTAGATCCCACATCCCACAACTAAAGATACTGCATGCTGAAACTACAATCTGGTATAGCCACATAAATAAATAAAAATTTAAAAAACTTCATTTTACAAAAAATGTCTAATCAACGATTAATTGCAGTGTCATCAGCTGAGAGTTAGGAGTTTTCATCTGTGTGTTTGAATGGATGATAATAGGAAAAGGGTAAGTCAAGTCATGGGGCTTCCCTGGTAGCTCAGAAGGTAAAGAATCTGCCTGCAATGCAGGGGACCCGGGTTTGATCCCTAGGTTGGGAAGATGCCCTGGAGAAGTCAGTTATATGTCAGCTTTGGTTTTAGGTGGTCAGATGCCTGGATTCACATACGGCAACACGAGACCTGCTTTACTTAGCTCAGCAGGAAATGAGAATGCGGCCTGGAGGAAACCACGCGTCTCCGGCATGGGCTTTGCAAGCTTCTCATTGGTGTTGAGGAGAGTAAGTGAAGTGTATTTCCTTCCCCAAAATGCTGATGATGAAGTGGAAATAAGATCTATATACAGGTGAACTAACCAGATTGGGTCTGATGTTTACATGTCAGAAGAGGGAATTTGAAGATGAGTTCCAGTTCTCAGGAAGCATAAAACAAATGATGGGATTTGAGGGCTGTGCCAGAGGTTAAGGTTCTGCTACATGTCGCTTAGTTTCTTTATGTGGACTGCTTTTTCATGTCAGTGGGTCACACACGTGGGACAGTGTCCAGGGGGTGTCATCTGTAGCGCTTGAGAGCTGAGGGTGTTCCGCACACTGGTTTTGGTGGGTTTAGGGAAGAATCAGGATGTGCTGAGCCCAGCGAGGACTCCTTAGACTTTGCTCCAGAGATGTGACTGTATAAATGAATGGGAATGTGCAGACGAACACTCACAAGAGAAAACAGGCTGGACATTGGAGACTGGACGGATCTGTGGGAGTTTTGGAACCGATATGATTTATTTGAGTTAGTAAAGAGAGGGGCCATCTTGGTGGTATGTTAAAAAGATAATTGCCCTCTTCAGTACTGACTCCATGAGATCTTTTGTATATGTATATATATTTCTTAATTTTATTCCTTATTTCACGTATGAATAATTTGTAATGTTGAATAAATTGCCTTCAATCACATAGCTAGTAGGCAGTGGAGAAACCGGGTGTTAAGACTTTTCAGTTGACTCAAGTTTAGCACTTACCCATTTTGCAGGCTGTTTCCCAGAGTATTGGCAGGTTGATTCGATAGGCAAGGTGTGACCAGGTGGGAGGGCGTGGGGCCCTGGAAACCCAGTGGGATGAGGGTCGGATGGGAGTTGGGGTGGGGTTGACAGGCAGAGGAGGCAGAGGTTGCCAGCCCTGAAGGCCCACACCCCCCAGTTTTCTGTGCCTCCTTCACTGTTGTTGTTCAGTCACTGAGTCGTGTCCAGCTCTTTGTGGCCCCGTGGACCACAGCACGCCGCACTTCCCTGTCCTTCAGTGTCTCCCTCGGTTTGCTCAAGCTTGTGTGCATCAAGTCGGTGATGCCATCCAGCCATCTCATCCTCTGTCACCCTCTTCTCCTCCTGCCTTCAATCTTCCCAACATCAGGGTTTTTTCAGTGAGTCTGCTCTTTGCATCAGGTGGCCAAAGTATTGGAGCTTCAACATCAGTCCTTCCAGTGAATATTCAGGGTTGATTCCCTTTAGGATTGACTGGTTTGATCTCCTTTGGTGCTTTTCAGTCTTTTTTAAAAAAATAATTTAAATATTTTTTTAATTCGGCTGCACTGGCATTAGTTGTGGCATGTGGAATCTAGTTCCCTGACCGGGGAGCCAGTTCCCTGACCAGGTATCGAACCTGGCCCCTCTGCATTGGAAGCACAAAGTCTTAGCCACTGGACCACCAGGGGAGTCCTGGTGCTTCTTAACCTTTAATGTGCACTTGAGTCAGCTGGGGAGCTTGTTAAAATGCAGGTTGTCATCCAGCTGTCTGGGATGGGGCCTGGGGTCTGTGTGTCTGAAACGCTTTCTGGTGATGCTACAGTAGCTTTGCACTTGGCTTACTAAGGACCTAGAAAGAGGTTCCAGGGGGAAGTCTTGGGAGGCAACTGACTTAGACCGACCTTACATCAGAACACAGCTGTTAGGGTGGCCTGGTTGTGCGGGGATTGTCTGATCTGTGTGGTGTCATGTGTCTTGCGTTGTGGCTTTGTGAAGGGACCCTGGGCTTTGAGCATCACAGAATGTGGAGGTAGAGAAGGCTGCTAGAGATTCTGCCTCCTGACCCCGTGGGTGACGGGTGAGCGCAGTGAGGGATCTTGGGGCCTGGTCAGGACTAGGGTCCCCGCCCCCCTCGGCGCTTCCTTTCGGTCTGTCTGGGTTGAAGGCAGTGCAGTGGGGTGCTGCCCCGCCCATCCGGTTTGGTGATTTGGTGACCTGATAAAAGTCAGAATAGGAAACCGATGATGGTTCTCACTCCATTCCAGTTTGTAGCAAGCTTCAACAGTAAGTGTTTCAGAGGGTGAATGAATAGAGGAGAGAGCCAAGTTTCTGGGTGAGGTGGTCATGGAGTGGCCGGCGGCTGGGATTGTGCCAGAGCCCTGGTGCTGGTTCCCGGTGAATGTAGACCCCGCGATGGGGGCTGCAGAGCCTGGCAAGAGTCTGCCAGATGGCAGCTGGGTTCTGAATTGGGCTGGGGCAGGTGTGAATATAATCAAGTGGAGAGCTGGGGAGAGACTTGCTTTTCAGTTCTTGATCACGTGCTCTTGCAGAACTGGGGAGCAGGCAGCAGACGGTGTCCTCGGCCTGTCTTTTGTTGGAACAGAGTGCGGGCCGCTGGAGTTGGGTGGGCAGAGTGTGGAGATGTAAAATGCTGTGCAGAGAGAAGCAGGGGAGAAGTGGGCGGAGCGGTGTGTGGCTTGGTGGTCTTTAGGTCTGGGTCTTCTGTGAGGCCCGTGGGTGAGGCCAGTGGTTTTTATGCTGATGTCTCAGAATCGTATTCACAGGATGGTCCTGGGTGGGCCAAAAAGTTCATTTGGCTTTTTCCATGAGATGCTGCAGAAAAACCCAAGTGAACTTTTGGGCCAACGCAGTAGTTCTGAGAAGAACTTGAGGCAGCCTGTAGTTCGATCTCCCTCATTTGCCCAGAAAACCCCACCGAAAGACCCAGAGAGGTGGGGGGCACAGAGGCTCACAGTAGGAGAGGCGGACAAGCTGAGGGGGAGGTTGCCAGAAAGGACATTGACCTTTTTTTGCCTAGAATGACTCATTGCCACTCTCGCTTTCTCTTACCCTTACTGATTAAAAAAAAAACACATAAACATGTCATAAACATGACTCTTGCTGTCATTTTCCTTTGACTTTTGGATGGTGCTTCCTGAAAATTCAGAGATACAGGCTCATGAATTCAGTCATCTTTTGTGACTGTTTGCTTAATACAAGAATAGTTACTAGATTTGTCTTAGGCTTTAATTTGGAAAGCAAGTGGAATTATTGCCGAATTTCTGGTTTTGGCAGAATTAATAGCAGATTTTGCAGTCTGTTGCATCAGGCTGGTCTTTAGAGACCATTTTATTACTCAGTTTTTCTGTGCGGCACATTAATAAAAGCCATGTTTAAAATTTCGTCCTTTGAAAGCTTGGTACTCTAGGTGGATTGCCTTTAGCACTAATCGTAGGAGCTTTCTTACCATGAATTCAGCAATCTCAGCATCTAAAAAGCACAGAAGTAACACTTCGATTCTACAGATGTGTGCTCGGCACTGAGCCGTATCCGATTCTTTGTGACCCCCATGGACTGGAGCCCACCAGGCTGCTCTCTCCATGGGATTTCCCAGGCAAGAACACTGGAGTGGATTACCATTCTCTTCTCCAGGAGATCTTCCTGACCCAGGGATTGAACCTGCCATTCTTTACCGCTGAGCTCCTGGGGCTTCTCTTATGGTTCTCTTGTTGTTACTGAAGTTCGCTTAAAACAACTCACTTCGGGGGAACACAGGGCTTCCCTGGTGGTTCATATGGTAAGGCATCTGCCTACAGTGCAGGACACCAGGGTTCGATCGCTGGGTTGGGAAGATCCCCTGCAGGAGAAAATGGCAACTCACTCCAGTACTCTTGCCCGGAGAATCCCCATGGACAGGGGAGCCTGGTGGACTACAGTCCATGGAGTTGCACAGAGTCGGACACAACTGAGTGACTAATACTTTCAGAGGAACACAAGTTCAGTACATTGTGGAAATCTGATTATTAGCTATTTGAGAGAAAAAAGTAAAGCAAAGTCTGCTTTTTTTTTTTCACCCCTTCAACCCATTATCCACTGCCCCCCCTGCCCCCCCATCCCCTAGATGAGAAGTTCATGAATTACTATTAACTTTCTGACTAGCTTAGTTTTCAACTGTGTTATGTTGGAGTTTCTCCCTTTGGGAGTTTGCCGTTGATTTCTGTGGTTTGTGTAGACCTTTCTCCTCATAGCTGTGACTTTATATGTATCAATATCAGTGCCTTTATTTGAGGGCATTTCCAGGGGGTGCCTGTTCTGCTTCTGGGGGAAGAGCTGTGGACGCTCTGGAATAAAAGGGTTTCAGAACCAGCCATTTCCTGCCCACGTTCTCTGTGATTCCATGCAATCAACGAGATGGGCTTGACCTTGCCTGCACCCAGCATTGGCATAGTGGTGGACGTGGACCCATCTTATCTGAGGATATTCCCCCATGTTTTTTGTGTATAATACAAGTATCTTGTATAAACTAATGTACTAGTAGTTGTAAATACCTGTAGTAGACATCAAGTTACTGAAGATGTTCAGTTGTATATAGTAAGAAAAATAAGCTTTGGATAAGCAGACAGCGTGGGTCAGGCAGATTATGATCTGCTTTTTGCACAACCTCTCAAGACTCCTAGAATCACCATTTCTGTTTCGAGGGGGTGATGCCTGCAGCAGTGAGCGCCTTGTGAAGCTGGTGTGCCTTCCGTGTGACCCCCTCACCTGGAGGGTGCAGCCTGCAGGCTTCGAGGGTTCATGGCATTAACTACTTCTTGCTGAGTTCTCTGTTGCCAGCCCTTTTCTGTTCCCTCAGCTTAGTTGAGAGAGGTTGAGAAGGAAGCCATAAGTTGCCGTGGTGTCAGATGGCCTTAGTGGTGGAAGGGCCCTGAGCTAGCCTGTGCCTCTTCCCCCGCCTTCAGAAGGCCCTCCCCAGCAGAGCATCCCGGCTGGCCCCTGGGCCTTGCTCCTGGCCAACTCAGGGTCCAGAGCTCACGGTCACTTCGTGTACATCACTCATGGTTGGAGATGCAGGCCGGTGTTTTCTTCTCGGCAGCTTCTGCCCTGGTGGGTGATGACTGACTGGCCAGGTGATGGAATCCTCATTCCTGTGTCCCAAGGGCTCCTTAACGTTAGACTGGGCATCTTCAGTCCTTCCAGTGCTCTTCGTGTGTCTGTGTGTCCCTTGTGGGGGACGATGGCTCCGAATGCGTTCCAGTGGATCACAACCTCGGTGACGCCCGTGGTGCTCAGGAGTGGACCTGTGTCCATGGAAGCCCTGGATGGCCCTGATGGACTCCCATAGCAGGCAAAGCCCTGAGGTCAGTGCCCAACAGAGCTTCAAGGTCAGGGATTTCCTTCAGTGCTGCAGTGTGATAGGATCAATTGTGTTGAGCTGGTCACGTCCTCTCTCTGGGCCTCAGATTCCTTTTCTACAAAAGGAAGGGGTGGGCCAATGTGGGCCTGTTCATGTCTAAAATTTGGGGTGCTTGCACAAGGCAGCCTTTTTTTTTTTCTTCAGCTTTTTATTTTGTATTGGAGTAAAATCAGTGAACAATGTTGTGATAGTTTCAGGTGAGCAGTGAAGGGACTCAGCCAGACATATACATGTATCCCCCAAGCTTTCCTCCCTTCTAGGCAAGGCAGCCTCTTTTCAGACCTCTAGTACAGGTTCATTAGATGGGATTGAGACTTAGGGTACCCGGTTCCACTCACAGATGGTTGGTCTCCAGATAGTGTTTTAAGTCTAAGATGGTTTCTTGGTTTGGTATTTTTGCCACATTTTCTGCAATCCAAAGATTCTCTCTTTGGGGGGAATGAAAGACAAATCAGCTTTGGGTCTAGATGATTCTGTCTCAGCTGTGGGACATTGACCCTACGAAGTTACAAAACCCACCCCCTCTCTCCCTCGACCTGTGGATGAGATGAGGCCCAGAAGTGGGTTTTTTGTTTTTTTTTTTTTAATAAGGCTCAGTAAAGGACTGAACATGGGTTTCCCAGGGGGGCACAGTGGTAAAGATTCCACCTGCCAGTGCAGAGACATTTGTTTGATCCCTGGGTTGGGAAGATCCCCTGAAGGAGGAAATGGCAGCCTACTCCAGTAATCCTGCCTGGAGAATCCCGTGGACAGAGGAGCCTGGTGGGCTACAGTTGCTAGGGTCAAACCCAACTCAGTGACTGAACACACACTAGCAAAGGACTGAACAGCCAGGTTTGGAATATCCGAGCTTCAGATGCACTCGCTGCTTCTAACTAGTGAAGTATTTGAGTATGAATGAGACCTGTCTGGGACTGACTTCAGAACAGTCCAGGGCGAGGAGGAGGAGGTGGCTGGGAGTAAAGAGGCCGCCATCATGGCTGCATGCTGATGATGATTAAAACTGGGGGTCTCCTGGGGGTTATTCTCCTTCCTGCTCTGTGTGTTTGTGGTATGTTTGAAGTTTCTCAGACTAAAAGGTAAACAGGAAAAAGTTCTACTTTTTGAAACCATTTACTCTCGCCTGTCGCGTTGATTCTACAGTCACGAAAGGTAAACGGTAAGCTAGGCCCCGGGCTCATCTCACCCCAGACTGACTGGAGTCAGGTCTCCTGGGTCCAGCTTTCCTTCCCTCGGCCCCTGCACGCACGCCCTGGATGTGTTACTCACTGCCAGGGTGGGTCAGCCCATTGCCCTGTTGGCTTCAGGTCTCCAAGACAACGCGAAGAGAGAAGTTCTCTCCCATGAACAGCGCCAGAACCAGCGTCACAACACGGTTAGGTGTGAAGGAAAGCAGCGAAGTGGCCCATGTGGCTGATGGCTTGGGGCGGAGCCAGGACTCCTGTGGTCACGTGGCGTTTACACTCGGGCTCAACATTTTTGCAAGACTCAGCACCTCTCTCTCAAGATTGTCCGCTCCTCAGAGCCTGTTTTTTAAAAAAATCAGTTAATTACTGGCTGTGCTGGGTCTTGGTTGCTCTCTTGTGAGGCAGGGACTGCTCTCGAGTTGCAGCGTGCAGGCCCTCGTTGCGGCGGCTTCTCCGGTTGCAGAGGACCGGCTCTAGAGCACGGTGCAGTGGCTGTGGCGCGGGGACTGACCCACGTGCTCTGCGGCACGTGGGATCCTCCCGGGCCAGGGGCCGAATGTCCTGGGCGTCGGCAGGCGGGTTCTCATCCACTGCACCACCACGGGGGTCCAGAGCCCCTTTCTTGGTAGCCCCTCCTGTTTCTGGTGGAAGTCTGGGTAAAAGTGAGTGTCTCTGAGTTCCCTTGCATGTCCGATGACCCGCGCGGGACTCCCTGCCCAGCCCTTCCTCAGCTTCGCAGCCCCGTCGGGTTTGGGTGCCAATGACGTGACTGACTTGGACTCTGACTGGGGTACCAGCCTTTTTGTCTCTCACACGTTGTGGGGAGAAGCCAAGCAGATGGATTTCTATGTTAGAGAGGTGTGAACTTAAGAGTTTTGAAACAGCTGTATTATCTCCGGGTGAGGATTTAGAACTTTAAGGGGGCTTTGGGGCTGGTGTGTGTTTCTGGTGGTTTGCTTGTAGGAATTGTCATGAAAATTGCCTTTGAGTTAGAGCAGGTTCATCACTTTGCTGCCACAGGTCAGTAGGTCTTTGTTAGGTCGGCAGACAGAGAACTGCCAGTTATCAGCTAATTTATGAGCCAGTCCTCTTTCGCATTTTAGTTGGGAATTTATTGTTGACTGGAAATCCACTAGGTTTAGCTAAATAGCAGCTAATGTTAGCTGACCGACTTGGAGTTAATCATGGGTTTTACTGGCTGTGGGTGGAGTTTTCTGTTGTTTTCTGCTTTGCAGTTAGCCTGGCTGGACTTCCATACACCATCATCAAGGCTTCAAGGCTTCCTTAGGACATAAGTAACTTTATTTTGGAATTAAAGGGCCTTTGTGGACAGGATTATAGAACATGTTCCTTAAACCAGGTGGGAAGGGCAGGATGTTCCTGTGATGTGTTTGGCCTGATTCATGAGATAGAGGAAGAATTCAGTGCCTCTGGTTTAATAGCCTGCAGACAATCTATAGAAACAAACAGAACACTCAGCATCAGCTCATGTAGTTGCTGTTTTCAAAAAGGAAAATTTATTTCTATAAAACTCAGTGGAGTGTACTTTAAAGGTCCTGTGAGAATTTAGGGAAAAAAATATTATTTCAACAAATACTGTTATCTTAAAATACCCAGAAGTATAAAGAACCTTGAATAAGTCTGTGAGATTTGTCTTTCGATAGTTGCTGAACTGCTTAAAGATAAAGCCAGTTTTATTTATTTTGCCTGAAAAAAAAAACCAAAACCAAAAACAGTACTTTTTGTCAAACAAAGTGTAGTGTTGGTCACTCAGTTGTGTCTGACTCTCTGCGACCCCATGGACTGTAGCCCACCAGCCTCTGTCCGTGGGATTCTCCAGGCAAGAATACTGGAGTGTGTTGCCATTTCCTTCTCCAAGGGATCTTCCCCATCCAGGGATCAAACCCCGGTCTTCTGCATTGCAGGCAGTTTCTTTACCGTCTGAGCCACCAGGGACGCCCTTGTCAAACAGCGTATTATCAAATAACTGGTCTGTGTTACAGACTCTGTACATTCTTTTTTGTTAAGTACAGATGAGTAAAGAACGACAGAGAGCTAAGACGACTTGTTTGTTGGTTTGGCAGTTAGCACTCGTGTTAAACAGGGTAAAACAGAAAAGCAGCGGTGAGACTACAGAAGTACACTTAGGACTCCACATAGGAAATGCGTGGAACCGGAGAGCGAGGAGATGGTTAGTTTGGTTTGCTCTCATGAAATAACTGAAACACCCAGGGGTGTTGACTTTAAGGTTACAGCCGAAGCCCTTGCCCCGTCTAGTCGTGGCTGGGTTTTGGGTCATGCTGGTCTGTGCGGCACGCAGGGACCGTCCCACCAGCGTCCTCCTCGGCAGGTGTGAGCTGGGTGTGGCTCAGCACGCCCACTCCACAGATCTGGTACAGTCGGTCAGCAGTGGGTTTAGAGTCCCGTTTCCCACAGGCTGCCGAGGAAGTGGCTGGTCTGGGCACTGCACTTGGAGGAAGTGTCTGTATGTAATCGTCTGGGGAGCGTTCCTCCCAACATTTTATTAAGAAAAAAATCAAAACTTACGTGAAAGTTAATATCTATAAAATGAACACCCGTCCCTATCTACTTCCTAGATTTTATAACTAACGTTTTATTATATTTGCTTTCTCACAGTTATCCCACCTGTCTGTCCATCAGTCTTTTTTTTTTTTTTTATTAATACTTGTATTTATTTATTTGGCTGTACCACCAGGTCTTAGTCGCAGCATGTGGGATCTTTTTACTTTTTGATTGTGGCATGTGGGATCTAGTTCTGTAACCAAGGATCTAACCTGTGTCCCCTGCATGGGAGCTCGGAGTTCTTGCCACTGGACCACCAGGGAAGTCCCCTTTTTTGTTTTTTTAAAGACATGATTTTTCTTAGATCAGTTTCAGGTTCACTCTAAAATTAGAAGGTCCAGAGATTTCCCATAGAGCACCTGTCCCCCTCCCCTCCCCTTCCAGCTCATCCCCTGTATCAGCATCCTCTCCGAGGTGGTACCTTTGTTACACTTGATGAACCTCCATGGACACATCATTGTTACTCAGAATCCAGAGTTTACCTTAGGCTTCACTGTTGGTGTTGTGCAGTCTCTGGGTTTCGAAAAATATATAAGCTGTGCATCTACCATTAAGGTATCTAACTTAGTGGGGTTTTTTAATTTTAATTTTTTAAAAAAATTATTCGGCCCACACCGAGTGGCATATGGGATCTTAGTTCCCTCACCAGGAGTTGAACCCTCACCCTCTGCATTGGAAGCATGGAGTCTTAACCACTGGACCGCCAGGGAATTCCTGAGATTCCTTTTAAATGAAATAAGTTTTGGTTCCTGTGGATTTTGCCTTTCTTGCACCGTCCAGAAATGAGTAGGAAAATGATGAAGGGTCCCTTATCTCGTGTGGTCTCACGAGGACAGTGATTCCTCCCCTTGGTGTTGAGTTGCTCTTCAGAATTGGGCAAGGAAAGCTGGTTCTGCAAGTTTCTGTGCTAACAAGTGTAGTCAGACTAGCCTTGGAGTAGGTGTGGATTTTAGTATATATTAATTTTAAAGTCGGTAGGAGGGAATTACCTGGCAGTCCAGTGGTTGGGACTCGGCGCTTTCACTCCTGAGGGCTCAGATTCGATACCTGGTTGGGGAACTGAGATACAAAAAGCTGCCTGGTGCAGCCAAAACAACAAGAAGGAGGAGATAAATAAGCAAGCAAATAAGCAGGAGATGAAATGGGCTCAGAAAGTCTGCATGGCTAGCTGATGCGTGATGCGATTCTGTGCTGAGGTTGATAGAGACCACATGAGGGAATTGATTCATTATCCATTATACAGGATGCAGGGAATCATACTATAGTTTCTTTAGTAATAGAGAAGATTGAAGTTTTGAAATTACTTTTGTTTGAAAATCTGTATGAACTCAAACAGTATAAAAATAAAACGTTGACCTGGTACATGTTGTGTTTACCTCAACTCCCTTATTTTTTGATTGTGTTTACTATTAAGAAAGGAGAAAAGACCAGAAGACTCGCAGGCTCAGTTTGAGGCACATGTTTATCTTAATGACGCTCTTGTTTCTGTTGTTCAGTCGCTAAGTAGTGTCTGACTCTTTGTGTCCCTGTAAAGTGCAGCATGCCAGGCTTCCCTGTCCTTCACCGTCTCCTGGACTTGGCTCAAATTCATGTCCATTGAGTCGGTGATGCCATCCAGCCATCCCATCCTCTGTCGTCCCCTTCTCCTCCTGCTCTCACTTTCCCAGCCTCAGGGTCTTCCCTGGTGAGTCGGCTCTTGTGCTGAGTGAAGGTTTAGTACAACCATCAGGTAGTGTACGTAAAACATTATAATTAGTCGTGTGACACAGTCGTGCAGAATTTATACACATGCACACACTGTGTGTGTTTTCCCCCCCATTTCCATTCTGTGGTGTCTGTACTCATGCTCCAGTTCAGCCATCCCTGATTTGCCAGGTGCATAGGGCGTGGGGAGCTTGGGGAGACCTGGGTGTTGCTCTCAGGACCGCCTGCCCTTCCCCCTCCTGTGGCCCCGCCTGCAGAGGGTCACCTGATTGGTCTGTCCCCTGCTTCCCTGCTGGCCTTCCTGGGCTGCTTAGGGAGAGAGGTTTTGGGTCTGTGCACGGGTTACACTGTTCAGGGAACAGCATGGTCACGCTGTGTTTGGCTGGAGCTGAAATGACGCCTGGGGTAGCATCCTCAGCATCCCAGACGCTCAGAGTGTTTCTGGTGAGACAGTTGAGCATCCGTGGCCCCTCGGGGAAGGGTTAGGGGTCAGAAGTGCCAGGCCCAGTCAGCTTAGGTTTGGACTTGTGTTTGTGGCTGGGGTGATGTTCAGAGAAGGCACCAGGCTGAAATGCCACCTCCCCTCTCCCAGCCCAGAACCAGAATGTCTTTGTCCAGCACCGAAGCCCTCTGTGTTCCCTTTATATACATACAGCAAAAGGCTCATCACACAGATGCGTGGTGTAGCGGCCAGGTTTCAGTTGCTGTTTAAACAAGATAAAGGAGGCTGAATGCCAAACAATTGATGTTTTCCAACTGTGGTGCTGGAGAAGGCTCTTGAGAGTCCCTTGGACAGCAAGGAGATCAAACCAGTCCATCCTAAAGGAAATCAACCCTGAATATTCATTCATTGGACGGACTGATGCTGAAGCTGAAACTCCCAATACCTTGGCCACCTGATGTGAAGAGCTGACTCATTGGAAAAGATCCTGATGCTGGAAAAGATTGAGGGGTGGAGGAGAAGGGGACAACAGAGGATGAGATGGTTGGATGGCATCATGGTTGGATGGCATCACCGACTCAATGGACATGAATTTGAGCAAACTCCAGGAAATGGTGAAGGACAGGGAAGCCTGGCATGCTGCAGTCCATGGGGTCGCAAAGAGTTGGACATGACTGAGCAACTGAACAACGCATAAACAAGATCCCATTAAGATGGCTTAGGAGGAGGGCTTAGGCTGGAAGTTCTAGGTCAGAAATGGGGGTTGATGGGATTATAGGGGCATTCTTGCACAAATGGGGTCTCCCGGGGCAAAATTTAATTGGTCTGGCCCTATTTATCTTTATCTCTGTGCTAGACCCAAGATAGTTGGCAGAGGGGAAGGGTCTTTATCTCTCAGACAATGGCTGAGCAGGAGGCCTCTTGCATAGCCCAGCCAGGGCACCAACTGGGCACCACCTGCATTATTTCTGTGCTTGGGTTTCCTGCTGAGGTCAGATGAAAAATCTGTAGGTTTTGGAGTAAACACTTCCCAGAACACCCTACGTCACCCTTAGTCATTTCTTGGTGGGTGGGGCAGGGCCGAGGCAGAAAGACAGGCAGGGCCAGTGGCCCTTAGGAGGCCCTGTGCGTTTCAGCCAGGGAATTGAGGGTTTGTCCTGAAGTTACAGGATGAAGGGTTTGAAGTGGGAGAAGTTTGTACTTGGCAAGAATGTGCCATCTGCAGAAGGCAGATGGCATGGGGTGGAGTGTGGCTGAAGGCAGGGAGACCAGCGAGGATGCTATTGGAATGGGAACCAGAAATGGTATAGGCGCTTCTATTTACACCTGTTACACCTTCTGGAAGCCTGCTCTTTGCAGGTGTTTGACTCCACCACAAGCACGTTGATATCAAATCCTTTCAAAGCTAAAAATCCTAGAGCTGCTGCTGTTCTTGTTTGTTTGCTAAGTTGTGTCTAACTCTTTGCAACCCCATCAACTGCAGCATGCCAGGCTTCCCTGTCCTTCACCGTCTCCCAGAGTTTGCTTAGATTCCTGTCCATTGAGTCGGTGATTTTATCTAATCATCTCATCCTCTGTTGCTCCCTTCTCCTCCTACCCTCAGTCTTTCCCAGCATCAGGGTCTTTTCCAGTGAGTCGGCTTTTCACATCAGGTGGCCAAAGTATTGGAGCTTCCGCATCAGTTTTTCCAGTGAGTATTCAGGGTTGATTTCCTTTAGGATGAACTGGTTTGATCTCCTTGCTGTCCAAGGGACTCTCAGGAGTCTCCTCCAGCACCACAGTTCCTTCCCACTGGCTCACACAGCCCTCAGCAGGCGCCTTCATTTGAACCCGCTTCTTTGAGAGCATCTGATCTGTTCTCTGCAGCTCAACTGGAGGAATCTGTCCAGAACAAGATACGGATGGTCTCACCCTCTTTCAGTGGTTGCCCATCACTCATGGGATCCGGATGCTAATGTGACTCTCTGTCCAGGCTCCGCCAGATGCCACGGTCCCTCTTCACCGTTGTGTTCCCACCACACTGGTCTTCTCATCACGCTGCCATCTGCCAGACGCTCAGGACCCCCACCCGTCTTGCCCCGATGCCCCCGGCTGGGTCCTGGTCTGAGCACTTGCTGTCATGGCACTTGGCAGAGTCGTGTTTTCACATTTGCTCGTGGAACCTTTGGTTTGTGTAAGAGAAGGATCACTTCCCTGGCCTGTCACATACCTGGTCCTTACGTGTTTTGAATTCACCTCCCGTGCGTTAGAGTAACTCAGGCTATTCATTGCAGACCCTCAGTCATTCAAAAGGCTGTGTTAAGTATGTTATTTTTCCTGGTTGAAACTCCTCTGCAGTGACTCCCCAGTGCCCGGTCTAACTTGGTGCCCTGCTCACACTTCACTGAATGGACGCCCCCCGCCCCCTGCCAGGATGTTAGCACTCTGAGGGCTTCAGACTTGGTGCCGGCCACTTACAGCCCTGTGTCCCTGGTGGGCGCTTAGCGCAGGTTTGCTGAAAGAACACTAGAGAAAGATATCCACTAAAATAGGAGTAAGGTGAGTCCTGGCATCAAAAAGGTCAATCAGCCCCTCTCCCCCTCCGCTCCCCACCCTTCTCTCCCTTCTCCCCCTCTCCACTTCCTCTCTTCCTCTCCTGACAGCTCATGTTGGCTCTCACACTTCAGCGTGCCTGACTGCGCCATCCTGAGCTGTCCGCACACAGGAAGAGGGGTCCATTGGGCAATTTGGAGTTTTGATTGTGAGAAGTTAGTCATCATGACAAACCCATGAAACCCAGATGATAAAGCCACTAGTAGAGCTTAATCCTGTGAAATGATGTGTCACCCGGAAGAGATCCAGGGTCCGTCCTTGCAGTTGGCGTGTGCCTTCCATGGGTTGTGAACTGCGTTGGGCCCCTGGGAGATGCGAAGTCGGGTCAGGGCTGTGATTTAGTGCTGCGCGGATAAGCCGCCGTCGTCCCCGGGGGGATGAGACGAGCCGGGTCCTCTTTTTAATTCTTGGATTAAATTAAGTTGGCTCTGTGGTTCCAAAGAACTTAACAAATGTACGTTATTGGTCCAAATGACTTTAAGCTGTGGTAGTGGTTTAGTCACTAAGTCATGTCCAACTCTTGTGACCCCGTGAACCTTAGCCTGCGAGGCTCCTCTGTCCATGGGATTTTCCAGGCAGGAGTACTCGAGTGGGTTGCCATTCGTTTCTCCAGGGAATCTTCCTGACCCAGGGGTCAAACCCGGGTCTCCTGCATGGCAGGTGGGTTCTTTACCGACTGAGCCACCAGGGAAGACTTATTTACTGTGCGCTTTCTCCCCCTGTTACTAACATTGTGTGTATTTCCCTTTACTAATACATCTCGTTCATGGATCTGAGTGTGAGGTTGGGGAATGTTCAGAGGAGATCTGGGTCAGGACCGGCCTGGAGCAGCCGGCGGGCGGGCTGCGTGCTGCCCCTTAAATCATGCCGGTGAGCACGCACGTTAAAGACTGGGCGAGTCTTTTCCTTTCTCTGCCGCCCCTTGGGAGTTGCTCCAGGCCGGAGGCTGTGACTGAGACAGGTGACTCAGGTGAAAGAAAATTTGAAAAGGAAAAAGCCTGTCATTTTCTCCTTACTCACGATCATTCAGGCCTCAATTATGCCTTTTGTCCCTCCTCTTTCCTCTCCTCTTGCTCCTTCACTTATCTTTTTTTTTCTGTTTATTTTGTATTGGGGTATATAGCCCATTAACAGTGTTGGGATGGTTTCAGGTATGCAGTAAGGGACTCAGCCGTGCGTATACACGTGTCTGTTCTCCCCCAGACTCCCCTCCCCTGCAGGCTGCCGCGTGACTTGCTCCTTCATTTAGAAGTGGGTCTCCTCGAACCTTTTCTGTGCTTTTCCAGAGTTGACCAGTAGTGAATGGAAATGGGAAAGGAATGCCACAGATGAGTGTTTGTTGATCCCTTGCTCCACTGTGGCGGCGTCACACAGCTCGTAGGTGGTGGGGTGAGCTGACCTGGGTTGGGGTGGACTCAGGGCTCCGCTGGACCACACACCTGCTCATTGCCAGGGAAGATCCACTCACGGACAAGTCCGCAACGGCCACTGCCCTGCTCATTTTTCCTGCTGCTTCTCTGAAGTCGCTAAGATATATCCCCAGACAAAGACTGGGCTTTTCAAACACCAAGGAATAGTGGCATAAACCTGGGTCCTGTCTTAATCCACCGAATCACAGGAGTTAGAACATCACCTTCTGACCAGGAATTCACTTGGGCTCCTCACAAACACAGGCTAGCCAGAGGGATAAAGACATCCTTGACCCAGCATCCTGAGCGAGAAGTGCCTTTGGTCAGAATGGGCAGAGCAGTAACTTACACGCTGATTGAAAAAAAGGCAGTAGGATGTCTTTTTTTATACAGGGCAATTAAAGTCAGTTTCAGTTGAACAGAATTGATAGTAGTTGCCTCTGGGAGGCGATTTAGTGCTTTGAGATTCGTGGAGTGAAAGAAACAGGATAATGATCGGCAGAAGGTTTCTTCGGTTCAGTGATTTTTTTTTTTCCTAGACGTCTCGACTCTGTCTTCTCCCTGTGTCCCCTTCACTGATGCTGGAGTGCCCTGGGGACCTGGATCCGGCGCCTGGTGTCCATGTCTAACCACCTTCCTTTCCTATCTCGGCCCCTGCGTCCCCGGTTGTCCTGCCCTTGGGCTGATGTAGGTTAGAGGACTGGTGGGGAGGAAAGGTGACCACCTGGACTGCCACCAGATGGGCTGCGGCCTTGCGAAAGAGACTGAACCCCAGGGCCCATCTTTCAGCTGTGAATCAGGGTTCATCGCAGTCGTACCTGTTGTGTGAGGTGGTGAGGATCGTCAGAGGTGAACGAAGCCAGATGCTGAAGTGGTCAGAACAGACTTTGATCTGAGATAATGGGTGTGACTACAAGGGAGAGAGTCCAGCATGAGCCGGACCTCAGTCTTTACAGAAGTGTCCGGGCGTTTCTGAAGGGGGATGAGGGCCTCCCTGGCGGCTCGGCGGTTAAGAATCCACCAGCCAGTGCGGAGGACGTGGGTTCGATCCCTGACCTGGGAAGATCCCACGTGCCGTGGGGCAAGCAGCTGAGCCCCCGCAGCACAACTAGAGAGTGGCCCTTGCTTGCCACAACTGGAGGAGCCCACATGCAGCCGGGATAAAGAGGCTGATTTAAAGAAAGAGAAGGAGGGTGTCAGGAAGGGGTGAGCAGGCCCACTCTGAAGTCCAGCAGGTGGAGGTGGGGCCATGGAGCTCCTGACCAATGCTTTCTGAACTCGGCTCCCACCTTCCCTCGGGGCCCAGGACAGGCCCACCCTCCAGGCCTCGGCTGAATGGTCAGTTCTCTTTGCAGCTGGAGTTTTCTCAGGCAGGTGCTTTTCGGCTGGGGGCGGCGGGGACAGGGTCTTCCTAGGGATGTGTCCTTGAGCTGTTAGAAGCGATGCTAGTGTTTGTTCAAGGCTCCACGGGCCTAGTTGAGAAGAGGCTCAGAGCAGCCGAGGAGGGGGTCTTTGTTAGCGTAGACAAGGTGGGGTTGAGATGGGATGTGTTGCGTGTCGTGTGCTGGCCGCTGGCCGTCTTGGCTGGTAGGACATCTGCCTGACTGTGCTTTTCCTGTGGCTTGGTCCCAGGTGCAGATTCTGTGATGGTACCTGGCCCCGGAGGAGGCAGGACAGGAGGCCGCACTCATGGCCCCAGGACAGGCTTCCCCTAGCAACTCCGCACGCGTGTGTGCTAAGTCGCTTCAGTCATGTCCGACTCATGGACTGACTCATGTCCGAGTCATGTGACCTCGTGGACTGTAGCCCGCCAGGCTCCTCCATCCATGGGATTTCCCAGGCAAGAATACAGGAGTGAGTTGCCATGCCCTCCTCCAGGGGATCTTCCTGACCTGGGGATTGAACCCATGTCCCTTACGTCTCTTGCATTGCAGACAAATTCTTTACCACTAGCGCCACCTGGGAAGCTCAAAAGTTGGCCCATTGCAGTGAGTGACTCTCAAATCAGCTGGCGATCAGCATGGTAATTCCTCCCATGCACAGAGCTGCTGTTCTGTAATTAAGCAGACACGTGAGGTCAGGATGGTGGGCCTCCAGCGAGGTGCATCGATTTCTGTGTGGCTCCGGGCCCCGCTGCCGCAAGCCCCAGCCCCAGCGCGTTCCCGTTGGCTCTGGGACCTGCTCCTCCCTCAAGAGCGTGCTGCCTCTGTCTCCTCAGTGGGCAGCATGGGTGAGCCCAGAGAAAGCACGCCTGTGAAGACAGTTCGTATAGCATAGAAGTGAAAACGTTACCTTCTTCAGCGATAGGAGTCCTAATGTTTCTTCCCCTGAAATATCATTTGATTTTAAAGCGTGGTTTTTGTTTTTTTGCGCTTTACTTTTGTAATAATTCAGTACAATTTAATAAAGCAGAGGGTAAGGCTCAGTGGGTAAAGAATCCACCTGCCAATGCAGGAGACACAGGAGATAATGGGTTTGATCCCCGGGTCAGGAAGATCCCCTGGAGGAGGAAATGGCAACCCACTCCAGTATTCTTGCCTGGGACATCCCATGGACAGAGGAGCCTGGTGGGCTCCAGTCCATGGGGTTGTAAGAACTGGACATGACTTAACGACAAAGCGCGAACACACTTCTGTAATAGTGGGTGCACTCTGCCTCTGGTTCTGAGTTGTTGTAATTTTAAGTTCCCTGGGGGGTGCCTGCTGCTTTCTCAGTCTGAACGCTCTGTGCCTTATTGAATTTGGGTTTATTATATAGATTTACCTTTCATAAACTCTGTGGACTCAAGGTTAAAAAAATAAATAAACCTGGCCCTGAAAACGTGTTTCCTTTACAACATGCCAGGTAGGAGAATTTGTCTGTAAGTTATTTAAACTCCAGAAATGCATTCAGAATTCACGCAGTTAAGAATTGCTGATCACTTCCAGCTTTATTTGAGGGGTCAGCTGTGGATGTGTTGGGGAACAAGGCTGGGCCCTATCAGAGTGGTTTCTGCCTCCTAACCTATAAGTGAAGAGGCCCCGTGAACCTTTGTTGGCAAAGTCCTTCTCCCTCCGTGTGCCTGGGCCTCTGGCCTATCCTGTGTTCTCTGGGGACCCCAGGACACCCACCAGCCTGACTGCGGAACCTTCAACATGATATCGCTCACGTCTTTGGCTTCCAGCGATCTGTATCATCACCTTGATGTGTTGTCCCTTGGCCCTTCAGTTGAAAGCCTACTTTATTGTCCTGCGCCTCCAGTGTCTTATCTGAATTGGATCCCCACACGTTTAAGGTCATTCGCCTTCTCCAGCCAATGAAGGGTGTCACCAGGACTTGAAGGGTGCTCTTTGACCCCGATGCCTGTGGTAGATTCTCTTTTCCAGCTCTCTGCAAAGATGGGAGGGAGTGTCAACCTCAGATGGGAAAATAAATATTTGCAGATAGAGATTAGTTTTCCCACTTTGCAGTGTCAGCATCAGCAAAGCCCTGTCCCTTATTTGCTTTGAAAAAAGAGCTTTATTTTTAGAGGAGGGAGAAGGAAATGTGTCTGTTGAGAAAATGTTGTCGTGTGGAAGTGGAAACAGTTCTGCCCTCAGCCCTGCGTTCCTTTCCTGTGGCTGATAATAATAGCGGTGACTGCAGTCAGCATGTGTTTGTGAGCCAAACGTTACGCTGAGGGTTTTGCCCTGTGAATACCCTTTTAGCTGTTATTTCCATAGTGCAGATGAGAAGACTGAGGCCAGTGGAGGTTACTGCTATCAACTGAGGCCTTAAAGTGTTTAAGGAAAAAACGAAGGGTCTGAGACTCAAGGACGCTCATGGACTCTCAACGCTGTTCTAGTGTAAGCTTGGCAGTTTTGACTCTTTCATTTTATACAGGGCGGGGTGGCTATTTTCCCCATCAGCATGGATTCTGATGTCCCTGAGCCTTCCGTGAGGAGGTGACGAGGTCTGAGTTGGCCCCTGGCCTTTGCCCTGCGCCCCTGTGCGCCTCACAGCCGAGCGTGGCCCTGGTGGTTCTGATGTCACCTGAGAATGGGCGCAGGTGGCATTTTCTGATCATCCGCTCTTTGCTGATCTCATTGCTTCTAAGAGCAAAGTTGCTGCTGTGTTCAGTCACTGAGTCATGTCCAACTCTTTGCCACCCCACGGACTGCAGCACGCCAGGCTTCCCTGTCCTTCACTGTCTCCTGGAGTTTGCTCAAAGTCATGTCCATTGAGTCAGTGATGCCATCCAAGAACAAAGTTGGGTGTCTTGAAACTGCAGTGAGCATGTGATTCTGAACCCTTGAAACCTCAGTTATTTGAAAAAGGCAGGAAATGAGTTATTCTGAGTTGTCAGTTTCTCGGAGATGGGCAGAAATTTATTTAGTAACTTTTGGTGAGAAAAGTTCTAGGTTCTCTAGAAAACTTTTAACTTCACTCTGTTGCTAGTGTAACACTACTTTTTAAATAGTCTAGTCATTCATCAAATGAGTAGCTAGTATAACAGATTGAAATAGTGTGAGACCAAGTTTTTTTTTTCCCACTAATCAAGTTGGGACTTGATTAGTGGAAAAAAAATATTTGAGGGTGTGTTCCTTTAGTTTATTTGCATCTTTTTTGAATTTGAAATGTACCATATGCAGCCTGTACAGATATGTGGTTTCAGATTACGTGTCACCAGGTTATTTTCTGTAGTAAGATTTCACGTTATAAAATAGATTGAGTCAGAGGAGTAGCCAAAGATGGAAAAAAGTGAAAATATACCCTCTTCTCCCCAGTAGTACTGCTTCCCTCCTCCCTCCCACCTAAAGTGCTGCTGAGCAGAGTGAGGGTGTCTTGTTGCTCTCACACATGCCCATTCATTCCAGGTAAAAAGAAAAGGAATGGGCGACGGAGGATGAGATGGTTGGATGGCATCATAGACTCAATGAATGTGAGTTTGAGTAAACTCTGGGAGATAGTGAAGGACAGGAAGATTGGCATACTGCAGTCTTGGGGTTCACAAAGACCCCGCTGAGTGATTGAACAACAAGAGCAAAGAGAACCCACAGCTGACTGTGAATCCTGAGTTTCTGCCGCCTTACGTGGTTACCGTTGTGTACGTAACTCTGATGTGCCTAAGCTTGGAATGCCACACACACACACATGCACACACTCACTCAGTCACTCACTCGCAGGGGCTTTTTTCCAGCTGTGGTCTGAAGTGCATTCCAGATATCAGGGCAGGGTGTGTGTAGACCTGAGCACTTGTGTGTGGGAGTGGTTAGATTGGTCCTTCTGGTTGTGAACTAGATTGCTTTCTGGAACCTTTAACTCGGCAAGCAGAGCCCTAGGGTGTGAGCGCGCCCTCCGCCCACCTGTGTTGCCTGCTTTTTTTCCCTCCTAAGTGGGTGTATTCCTCAGATTCTTACTGCGATGACCCCCACCCCCACTGTCCTCCCTGCTGTTTCTACTGCCTGGCATCTACAGTCAGGCCGGATCGCTTGAAATCCAGTTTTCATGTGTCCTTGTTTTTCTGCTGCTTGTTCAATAAAATTGTATGCTGATATTTTTATTGTTGGTACGGTGAATGAATACGGTGTTCATTGTTTCAGAGCACTTGTAAGAAACTTGTTTCATCTTTTCTAAGTTTCAGAAGTGGCTTTATTTGTGGCTTGATTTGTTGATCTGGGACTTCCCTCGTGTCTTAGTGGTAAAGAATCTACCTGCAATGCAGGAGACCTGGGTTTGATCCCTGGGTCGAGAAGATCCCCTGAAGAAGGGAATGGCAACCCACTCCAGTACTCTTGCCTCGAGAATCCCATGGATGGAGGAGCCTGGTGGGCTGTGGTCCATGGGGTGGCAGAGAGTCAGACACAACCAAGTGTCAAACACACTTCCACTCTTGTTAATCTGCTACCATAATGTATATTATATTCAGGAGAATTGACTGCTTCTCATGGACAAGGAGCTGATTTGTACATTCTATCCTGGGATTTAATTTGATAGGGTAACTTTTCTTACTGCAAGATGAGAGCTTACTGTAAAAATGCTGTTTGGGGAATCTTTTACATTTCAGACTATGCCTTTAACTATAAATATTTATTTAAGGAAATTTAAACTTTTAAAATGAGGGCTTTCCTGGTGGCTCAGTGGTAAAGAATCCACCTGCCAGTGAGGGAGACCTGGGTTTGATCCCAGGTTGGGAAGATCCCCTGGAGAAGGAAATGGCAACCCACTCCAGTGTTCCTGCCTAAGAAATTCCACGGACAGAGGAGCCTGGTGGGCTGTAGTTCATGGGGTCGCAAAGAGTCGGACACAACCAAGCAACTAACACTTTATCTTGTTTTTAATTTTTTTTCTTTCTCCAGTTCTTTATTAGACACTTGAGACTTCTAGCATGGAATGTGTTGTTGCTAAAACATTGAAGAACCCAGGTTTTACTCAAAGGTTTTTGTTAGCAGCAGCTCCCTTTGTATCTAAACATTATGTCCTTCTGTCCCACCCTTTCTCGCCAGCACATTTTAATGTTGGCATCCGAACGAGAGTTTAGGATGAGCCCAGGAGAGAAATCTGAAGACTTGTCCAGGGGCTGCTTTCACACACACACTCTTCGGCAGAATCAGTGTCTGCTTCTGCTGGGTTTGAGAAGGGAGAGTGAGGGGTTAGGTGCCCGTGGCAGAAGGAGGCATTTCAAGCGTGGCCTGATTAAAGACTTCTTTAAAGGAACAGTTTCCCACCTTCTAATTAGAGACAGTCTGCAGAGCGGGGACCACAGACAAACAGCTCAGTTGGGACAGGATCTTGGATGCTGTATCTTTCAGCAGCCTCATCTGTCTTCCTTTCAGGAGATCTTTTCCCCCATCTAAGCCTTGATGAAGAACTAGAAAAGTTGACTGAGGAAGTGAACAAACTGACCAACAAACAAAAAGTCCCTGAATGTCATTGCATTGCGCGATGTGCACATTTGGAATGTGATGTGGGCTTGGTCGGTCTTTGCAGCAGCCTTTGGAGATAACTGGAGACACCGGGGAGAGTCTTGCTCGGCTGGCAGCGCGTGGTCCTGTGGTGCTGTTGGGGGATGCTTTACAGGCACCCGGAGCCCCGAGAGACACTGTAGCTTTGTTCAAGCTTGGGGTGGAGTTAGTGCCTTTGGGGAAGAGGAGGGACTTTTGATGTCTTTTTAGTACGTTGGGAAAAGCTATGACAAACCTAGACAGCGAATTAAAAAGCAGAGACATCACTTTGCTGACCATGGTCTGTATAATCAAAGCCATGGTTTTTCCAGTAGTCATGTATGGATGTGAGAGCTGGACCATAAAGAAGCCTCGGTGCCAAAGAACAGATGCTTTTGAACTGTGGTGCTGGAGAAGACTCTTGAGAGTCCCTTGGACTGCAAGGAGATCAAACCAGTCCATCCTAAAGGAAATGAGTCCTGAACATTCACTGGAAGGACTGATGCTGAAGCTGAAGCTCCAATACTCTGGCCACCTGATGCAAAGAGCCGACTCATTGAAAAAGACCCTGATGCTGGGAAAGATTGAGGGCAGGAGGAGAAGGGGACTTCAGAGGATGAGATGTTTGGATGGCATCACCGACTCAATGGGCATGAGTTTGAGGAAACTCCAGGAGATAGTGAAGGACAGGGAAGCCTGGCCTGGGGCTGTCCATGGGGTCTCAGAGAGTTGGACACGACTGAACAACAGCAAAATGTTGGATGTATTATATGTTTTCTAGATCATCTAGTTCAAAGGAGCAGCTACAACCTGAGTCTTGAGTGGAAAGCAGAGCATCTTAGTGTTCTGGGGGCAGTTTCTAGAGAAAGTTGGTGGCATTGCATGTAAATAATGTGTAAATAATGGATCCTGCTGTTTGACTTCTGAATAAGAGTCTGGAGTCACTGAGTGAAGTTATTCAAAACTGGGCAGCCAACAGAGGCGGTTCCCATATTTGTACAACCCCCTTAAATAGCTTGTAGTCACAGGAATGCGCCTGTGTGTGCGTGGCAGTAACACATGCCCAGGTGTTTTCCTTGTGAGAGCGCACAAACGTAATAACAAAAACTAGTTGCCGCTTTTCTGCTTTGGGATTGAAGTAGTTATTCACAACAGTAAATAACTCATCTGACAAGATGAGAAATTTAGGGAAGACCTTCCTAGGTCCACTGACTTTATGTTTGTCACTTAGGAAATTATTTATTTATTTAGGCTGCCTGTGGGTCTTAGTTGCGGTACTTGGGATCTTTAGTTGCGGCACGTGGGATCTAGTTCCCTGAGCAGAGGTCGAACCTGGGCCGCCTGCGCTGAGAGCATGAAATCTTAGCCAGTGGACCAGCAGGGAAGTTCCTGTGTTTACCATTTCTTGATGTTGAACTTGGGCTGAGGTTGGGAGACCGCTTTTAGGAACGAGTCGTGAGGGGACCTGTCCAGGGTCTGCAGGGGTGACTTCAAAAAGAGGAAGGGAGTCACTGCCAGTGCCCAGTCCTCTTATTCTCCCGAGTCCCATCCCCAGGGCCCGCCACCTGCCAGCAGCCCCGTGGGCCCCCCCAGGACCTGCTCCCGGGACTGAGTGGCCTCTCACTGTGTCTGTGCCGCGCCCGCTGCCCTGCTGTTGCGTTGGGAAGTGTGGCAGGGTTTCAGTCACAGCTTTCCTGCAGGGCAGTCAGTTGTGTGTGTGTGTGTGTTAAGTAGTGTCCGACTCATGACCCCATAGACTGTAACCCACATGGCTCCTCTGTCCATGTGATTGCCCAGGCAAGAATACTAGAGTGAGTTGCCATTTCCTTCTGCAGGGGACCTTCCTGACCCAGGGATTGAACCCACATCTCCTGCATTGCAGATGGTTTCTTTAGCACTGAGTCACCAAGAAGCCCTCCGTCTTCCACAGGAACCCATAGTTGCATTCTCATTAGATGACGGAGCATGAACATCACAGAAATAGGAAAGGAGAAGACAAACTTCAGAAACCGAAAAATTGCAGTAGAATATGTTAAGAAGAATCTCAGCTTTGTAGGAGTGCTCCCCGTTTGTTTTCGTAAATAAATTGGGAGACAGAATACTTGGTCAGGAGACTGGTTCTCTCCGTCTTCCCGGGCTGCATCCCATTCTTGCCTGGGGAACCAAGAGACAACATGGTTTATAGCCAGAGTCTGCCTGTCGTCTGCAGAACGGGGCTCAGGTGAGACTCGATGGGCCAATTCCTGATGTCCCTGTGGTCACTCAGCAGAAACTTAGAGGGTCCCTGCTGAGTGAGGCACTGCCTCTCCAGGTGTTCGGATCTCAGGGGACAAAGGGAGCAGGTGGTGGGAAACAGTCAGGGATGCTGTGTGGGTGTGAGGGGGCTGCTCAGAGGTTTTGGAACTGTCCCCGGGACTGGCGTGTGAGAAGACAGGTGACTCATCCTTGGTGCGGGAGGGGCCTGACCATAGGCAGTTGCAGGTGGGCGAGAAGCTGAGGCTGGCCTTGAGGGGCATCGGTTCCCTTGGGACGTGTACGATCCTGGTTGGGTGCCCAGGTTGCGTGTGTCTGAAGTTCCATGTAAGCTGCCCGCCGCAGAGGTGTTGGCGGGGCTGTCGGCCCTGGTCACCCTGTCACTTCTACCCAGGTCACTTGGGAAGATTCCTCTTTTCCTGAGAAGGCAGGCCTGCTAGTTTGTAGCCGATGGAGGCTGTGTTTTCTTTCTTTGGGTTTGTTCTCGTTTTTTGATTTGCAGCTTGACTCAGTGCTTGGAGAAAAACGTTCACAGCTTCAAGGATAGTTCTGCCCAGAGAGAATTATCTGCAGGTCATCAGACTGAAGGTGTTTGTGTTGAAATTTGCTTTGCAGTGAAAGTGGTGCTACCTCTACATCTTCGCAGGTGAAAGGGCCAGGTCTGCAGGCCTGGTGGGAACCATGGCCTGTGGGTAGGCCCCACAGCAAGACAGGGCTGGGCTAGGTGTCTACAGGCCAGGGCTCACCTGCGGAGTTTTGGGGTAGGCAGCTACCTCTGAAGTTTCTGTACTGGATGTAGTGAAGATGAGGCACTTGTCCTGTGGTCTCTTAGGAGGAGGACCTTTGTGAGCAGCATCTTTGGTGTCCGGCTGTCTGGATGGCGGTCTGGGCATTCTTTTGATTGTCCCCAAAGCCCAGCCACGCGCGGCCAGCCCCGGGCCTTGAGAGGTCAGCAGTGCCATGTCTGGGGTGTGTCCATGGGACTGATTTTAGGTCTTTAAATAGCACAGGCTCAGAGCACATTTCTGGGACCAGCCCATGGTTTGGCTGGGCTGGGGGCGGATACCGTTTGTCAGGCTCGAGTGGCCTGTCGTCGGGACTTCTCTGGAGGCACTGTCCTCCCTGGGGACCAACTCCTTGGCCTGGTGCTTCCACGAGGGACGCTCTGCAGAGCACCCGTCCTTCCCTCTTGGGTCCTTACTTGGACAGCGAGGGAGAGACAGGCCCTGAGGAGAAGGCATCTCTTTCTTTCCAGAGTCTTTTTTCTTTCTTTTTAAAAAATCTTCTTTCTTACATGGGGCTTCCCTGGTGACTCAGATGGTAAAGAATCCACCTGCAATGCAGGAGACTCAGGTTTGACCCTTGGGCTGAGAAGATCCTCTGAAGGAAGGGAATGGCAGCCCACTCCAGTACTCTTGCCTGGAGAACCGCATGGACAGAGGAGCCCGGCGGGCTGCAGTCCATGGGGTCGCAGAGAGTCGGACACGACTGAGCGGCTTTCTTACACAGCTTCCCCAGAGTGGGGCTGGAGGGACTTGAGTGCAATTTGGGCAATAAGGGGGTGAATTTGGGCAGTAGGGGGTGAATTTGGCAATAGGGGGTGAACGGTGGAGAGGGTAGGGTGGCTGGGATACCTATGTGGAACTGATTCAACAAGTACCTTCAAGCTGCCTTTTGTCACTGAGCTGTTGAACCTTGAGCCCCTCAGAGGTGAGTATCACGCCCACTTACACACTTTCCACACACACCAGACTCCACCTCCTTGTTGTCCTGGAGGAGCCGATGGAGGGCAGGCGTCAGCTGTCCTCACCAGGCTGGTGGCTCACCATCTCCTCCCAGGACAGGTGACCCAGGGTTTGGCCAGCCAGCCTGCGACTGTCCTCACGGAAAACAGCACTTCCCAGGCTCTGTGGGGTGTGGTTCTCTCTGTTTTCTGCTATCTTTTTTTCTGAACCTCCCTCCCTTCCAGGGTTGTTGTTCAGTTGCTCAGTTGTGTCCGACTCTTTGCGACCCCATGGACTGCTACATGCCAGGCTTCCCTGTCCTTCACCACCTCCTAGAGTTTGCTCAAATTCATGTCCATTGAGTTGGTGATGCCATCCAACCATCTCATCCTTCAGAGTTGTAAAGTGGGTTAAGATTAATTTTCCCTTGGACTTTAAATATGACATGCCCAAAGATAAATGCCGTCACCCCAAGGTACTGAGACTGGTCTGTGAATGAAAGATAAGTTGACTGTCAGTAGTAATAAAACAAACAGCCCCGGAAGAACCACATGATCACACAGGTTTAAAGTTCCCAGGCTGTGTTCACAGGACACCAGCCAGGCTTTTATTGAACAGTTAGCTTCTCAGAGCTTCCTGTTCTTATCTGACAGGCTGACAGGCTCATCTCATTTATCTCATTTGTCCAACTGTGTGCTGTTTCATTCCTGGCTCAGGGCAGAGTGCCACGCCCTACAGCAGCCTGTCCCTTTCTTCTTCATGAAACACCCCGCCCGGGTTCTGATTATCGGGGCTGACAAGCTCACGCCTTGTGCCAGAGGCACTGGCATTAGGAAGTTACAGGGAGGAGGAGGAAGGAGAGAAAGCGATGCTCCAGGGGTACTGAGCCAGATGCTGCGCTGGGGCTGCCACCCGCGGGGATTCGTGCGCATCGTGTGATCTGGGTCCCCATGTAGCCCAAGAGAAGACGGGAGGCTTTCAGCAGGGTTAATAAGTTAGCTGTGTGTGGTCATGGACTTGAAGGTTCAGAGTTGGAATGCAAGTTCATCCCCTAAACCGCACCGAGAGTTGTATATGGTCATCACTGCCCCGCATCTGACTGTGAAACCGTGTCAGTTCCAGAACTCGTTCTGTGGGTGCCAGCATCCCGCTCCCGGTATACCAGCAGCTTCGCCCAGAGACTCTGCCCGTTGCCAAGTGAATGGTGACAGTGACCCGCGTTTACTGCATGTTTTGTGCCTGCCAGGAGTCACTTAGCTGCAGCAGTGGAGTGTCCTTGTACACAGCATTTCATCCAGTCCCTCCAGTTAATGCCAGGAGGCGAGCACTCTTATTATTTCCATTTTTTATGTAGATGATGAAACTGAGGCTTTGAGATGCTTTTTCAGTTTGCCTGAGCTTCTGTAGAGCTGGTCAGTGGCAAGCTCTGATTGCCTTGTTAAATTCACCCGCCTTCCCAAATCTGCCTCTGATGAAAACAGTCTCTTCAGCGCACACTCCCACCAACACCCCCAGGCTCTTTCAAAGCAAGTCTTTGTTGGAAATAAGAGTGTTTGAAATGTGCCTTTGGCATTTTGCACAGAAGCATTCTCACTGTGCTGCTCACAGGAGGCCGTGGAAACACTTTCCCCAGGGACTTGGCAAAACAGGGTCCGTATCCATCTTCTTTATGGAGGTTCTGGACCCTGAGATGTCAAGTCACTGACATCCTGGGGTTTATGCAGCAGGGGTGTGGGTTTTAACAAGTAGGTAGACCACTTCGAGCATTTTATTTTAGACTTCTGTTTCATTTTTATTATTTTTTCTTGGCTGCGCTGTGCGGCATGCAGGATCCTAGTTCCCTGAGCAGGGATCATGCAACGCCTGCCCCATGCATGCCCCATGCAATGGAAGGTGGATTCTTAACCACTGGGCTACCAGGGACGTCCCCACTTTTAGCATTTCTATGTGTTATTCCTTCCAGACAGTTTTGTCTGTAAGGATCCACTTGAGGTTTGTTTAACCCAAACGTGTGACTGTAAGATACCCAGTGAAAACATTACCAAGGTCCGGTTTAGAAGGCAGTCCATATATTTGAAGCAATACTCATAATAGGAATTGCCAACACACTAAGGGATTTGGGTGATTGCTATGGATTTAATCAGTTATGCATCTTTCTAAGACAGGTGCATAACTAGTTAAATGTGGTTTAAAGAGTTAAGGGCCATTTGCACCAAGATGATTTAGCTGTTTAAACCACAGAAGGTTGAGGCAACAGTGTCTTGCGGGGGTGGGCCTTATTGTTGGTTCCCGTTCCTGGGGAAGCGAGGAGGAGGGACAGTCGGCCAGCCAGCTGTGTGTGGCAGTCTGTTTTCTTTCTGTTAATGGGAAAGGTTCAGTTAGGGAGTTAATTGCTTTTGTTTTCCCGGTGTTGGATGAGTGTCCGATGCTGTCTGCATCTTCTGTTTGAGTGGACGTGGGGTTGCTCTCGGGTGGAGAGAACCCACAAGTCATCTCTCGGCTTCAGGCACCGGCTGCCCAACTCGGTGGGAAGTCACTATCACGCGTCATGCCTGCTCCATCGCTTCAGCCGTGACCCACTCTTTGCGACCCCGTGGACTATAGCCCGCCAGGTTGCTCTGTCCATGGGATTCTCCAGACAAGAGTACTGGAGTGGGTAGCCGTTTCCTCCTCCAGGAGATCCGCCCGACCCAGGAGATGTCTCTTACATCTCCTGTGCTGGCAGGCAGGTTCCTCACCTCTAGCGCCACCTGTTCTGTCCTAGTCACAGGAGACTGGAGGCTCTCAGTTGGGGAAAGCATGATCTGTTTCCACTAAGCAGCGTGGATTCAACAAAGCCATGGAGTGTGTGGTGGCCTGTTGGCTGGTGTCCCCTCAGTCCTCACCAGCTGACTTTGGTTGATGACGATTTGTGTGGGAATGGAGGGGGTTGTGAACATGGTTTGGGGTGGGGGCGTGTTACAGGACAGTGTCATGGCCACAGAAACCCAGTGGCTTGCTTGCCACCTGCAGACATCTCATGTGGTGTGGCCACATTGCATCTGTCTTCACTGATTGATGCCTTGCTCCAAGAGTTTAAGGTGACTGTCCTCTGTCCAGTGAGCCTGCTCAGATGAGACATTCATGCCAGGGGGTGGCCGCTCCCTTAGGAATACGGTGTTTGCTCAGAAAACCCAGTGCAGTGTGTACCTTACTGGCTAGATTTAGGAATCACTCGTGAGTAAACATTACTTTGGCCACCTGATTCAAAGAGCCAACTCAATGGAAAAGACCCCAAAGCTGGGAAAGATTGAAGGCAAGAGGAGAAAGGGGTGGCAGAGGATGAGATGATTAGATAGCCTCACTGACTCATTGCACACGAGTTTGAGCAACTCCGGAAGGGTAGTGGAGGGTAGGGGAGCCTGGCGATCTGCAGTCTGTGGGGTTAGAGAGTTGGACACGACTTAGCGGCTGAACGACAGCAAGTAACACTAATCAGCAATGAGTAAGTTTTGTCAAATGCTTTTTAAAAATTTAATTTGCTGTGTTGATGTCTTTTTTTTTAGAGCAGAGTGAAAGATTCTCAATTCTCAGCTAGCATCCTTAAAGGTTCCCTTGTGGACTTCGCAGTAAAGGCCCTTTGTGTGTCAGGCAGACTGAGTTCACATGACCGGCACTGGGGATAAATAGCCCTCAGAGACCCGGAGTGGGGAGGCTGGCCTGGCCTCTGCTCCTTTCATTCTTGTTTTTACTCCCAGCCCCCACCCGGCTACCGTCCTTGTCCGGGAGCGCGGTCCAGGGAACAGAAACTCCAGAACACGACCCTTTGCACCTCATCCCTGTGTCTGCAAACTGCGATTTTTTGCCAATTGTTCTGCATGAATCCTTTCTCCCCTGGCTCCTCCTCCTCTGCCTTTTTATGTTTCCTTGTTAAACAGAGGTCAGTGGGAAGCACCCTGCAGGGGTGCAGAGTCCTGTGGAGTGGTCTTCCTCTTTGAAGGGGCCAGCCCACTGGCGCCTGGGTTTGGGTCCAGGGACTGCTGGACGGGGTGGCTTGCTGTCTGCCTGCTCTTGCCCTGGGCGATGTTACTAAGTGCACATCTATCTATGGTGACTTCCCCCCAGCTCTGTGCACGTCTGGGCAGCTTTATTCATAGCATGCTGCTCACATTTTGTTGTTGTTGAGTCGCTGAGCCGTGTCCGACTCTGTGACCCCATGGACTGCAGCACGCCTGGCTCCCCTGTCTTCCACTATTTCCTGGAGTTCAAACTCATGGTCCATTGAGATGGTGCCATCAACCATCTCATCCTCTGTCGCCCCTTTCTCCTCTAGCCTCACATTGCAGGTGACCTTTTTTCTCTTGGCCCTTCTTCTGATGTTAATCTGAGTGGTGGGTTTGCAAAGTCTTTTGCTCCAGAACCAGAAATTTCAACCTAGGGAGTTTCCCCATCACCCTTCTGCTTTTTCTTTTTAGCAGTTTTAGTGTGCTTTCTTCTAATTAAGAAATAAAGCACTCATTTCTAATTCAGATCTTGTTATGGACCTGTTGGCAAGTTTTTGAGGGAAATTCTTTAAAATTATCATGAGAACATTATTGTTCTCACTATTGTGAAAGGACTTAAAACTTAATTGTGTGTCTTAAATCAGCCGGTTAGCCTCTGAACCTTGTCATCAACCTCTGAGAAGAATCTGATTGCAGCACACTCTCACTGAGGCCTCTTCTTTAGTAGGAAAGAGGGATTAAAATTTGTTGTTCAGTGTGACCCCACAGACTGCAGCATGCCAGGCTTCCCTGTCCTTCACTGTCTCCCAGAATTTGCTTAAACTCGTGTCCGTTGAGTCGGAGATGCTGTCCAACCATCTCACCCTCCGCTGCCCCTTTTCTCCTCCTGCCGTCAATCTTTCCCAGCATCAGGGTCTTTTCCAGTGAGTTAGCTCTTTGCATCAGGTGGCCAAAGTTCTGGAGCTTTAGCTTCACCATCAGTTCTTCCACTGAATATTCAGGATTGATTTCCTTTAGGATTGACTGGTTTGATCTCCTTGCAGTCTAAAGGACTCTCAAGAGTCGTCTCCAGCACCACAGTTTGAAAGCATCAGTTCTTCCATGCTCAGCCTTCCTAATGGTCCAACTCTCACGTCCATACATGACTATGGAATTATACAACTCAGCATTTTCTGCTGGAGGGGGTATATTTGCCCTTAATGCACACTTTGGTGCTTTGAGCTGTAGATGCAGCCCTGGGCCCCTTTCTGGTCGATGGACTGGCGTGGACCTGGGTGTGTCCCTGCTGTGCTGCTTCCCCATGCTCCATGGGGGGCAGGTCGCTGAGGGCCTCTGACTTCACTGATGGACCCGCACACAGTGAGGCTGGCTGGAATGGGCTGAGCTGGGCTTTGCACCCAGGCTTTCTGGGCACATGAGAGAAATTTCCTGGGCTCTGTTCCTCTCTGAGAGACTGTTCAGTCTTATTTCTGGTTGAGATGGTGTTAGGAGAAGTCGTTCCATTGTGTTGATAAGGTTTCTTTCAAGTAAGGTCACTGCAGTGGATAATTTTGAGTAGAAAGGTCTGGTCATTTTCAGTTAAAGGCAGAGTCGTGTGCATCACCTCCACTCATTCTGTCAGCTGTGTGTCAGAAGGGCCGTGAAGACACCTTGATGTGATGAACTCACAAGATCCCAGTGCTGCTTCTTAGACTTCCTGTAAGATTTCAGCATGAGCCTTAATACAAGGCTCCTTAAAGCTAAGAGGGAATTGCTGATGCCTTCTCATCTAAACTCTTGTTGTTTTGCTGCTGGCAACACCAGCACCTGCCTCCTAGCAGCTGAGAGAGACTGTTGAAACAGTGTTGAAAGTCAGGGGTAAAGAGGTGGGTGGTGGTGGACTGAGGTCCGACCCCTGTCTGCTGGGGCCCCTCCTCTGTCCCCAAGTGTGTCTGATCACTGCCTGGCTTCCCTCTCTTACAAACTGTCCTACTCTGTTCTGGAAGATGTTCATGTCAATATTTACTCGCTGGGTTGTTTTGGGGGAAGGTCCTGAGTGCTGTTGCTATTTATTCTTCCTTTTTACTTCACGCAGAGTGTGAGGGGTTTGTTGGACTTTTTAAAAGTATCTCTGTGTCCCTTTGGGGGACACATGACTAAACAACAACAGACTTCATCTTTTTAGATCATCTTCTGATGGTAACCTCAGAATGTTTTGTACAGGATATAAAACAGAGGGAAACTTTTTTCACGTGGAAAACTTAATGCGTAAAGAACCTTGGGACTTTGCTTTATACAATGATGTTGTATACAGAAAGTATACATCTTATACAGAAAGTCATTGGAATAATTACAGTTTGACAAGTACTTTTTGAAATAATGATAATCTTCACCCCAAAACGAAAAAAGGCTTTTTTTAATGATTTTATTGAAAATATTTAAAATCTGTTTTATACAGTTTTTTTTTTTTTTGGTAATGTGTGTCAGAAAATTTGAAAACCACCAAATAAATAGCAAAGGAGGTTTTGTATTCATTTCCTTTTCTGGTGTAAGGTTAAATTGTATAGATTATTAATGCATGTCCACTGAATATAACTCTGGTTTTGTGATATAAATGCTTAGATTTTATGGGTGACATTCCGTTAGTGGTTGCATTAAATAACTAAATTGCCATTGTGATGATTGACATTTGTTTGTAAGCACCGAGTTATTTATGAATATAAGCTTTGTCCTTAGTGTATGTGTTTTTAACTGTCAGTATGGGCAACTCTTTGCATCATTAGTGAAAAAAATACAATGATATAACCTTAATAAATCATGAAGGAAATGGCAACCCACTCTAGTATTCTTGCCTGGGAGATTTCATGGACAGAGGAGCCTGGTGGGCTGCAGTTCATGGGGTCACAAAAAGAGTTGGACGTGACTGAGTGACTAAACAGCAAACTTTTTTTTTTTTTAACCTCATCTTCTGTTGGGAACCTCAGAATACTTTGTACAAGATGTAAAAAATGCTGTATATAGTGTCTGTTTCTCTTTCTTTCCATACAATTTGAGAACAGCTTCCTGGTAATTAATAATCGTAAGTAGATCGGATCTGTAGAAAAGTGATTGGTAGCTTGCATGTGGTGAAAATCAAGACTTGAACCCAGTCCAGAGGCTTTTGTTCAGTAAACAGACGTAGTGATAGGTCATTTAATACAAACTCCATGAAAAAACAGAACTTTTAAAATAGTTTTTCTAGTGGTGAATATAGTCATGGAGCCCTCAATTCTTGGACGGTGATAAATCAGAGCTATCCGCGTGTCAGAACTGTTGTAACAATAGCCGTCTTACATACTTTATTTGAAAAGGGGTCTGGGGACTCACTGGACATTGTCAGGGTTGTCGTGTTCTGCGTTTATTTTATGGTTCAGTTCAGGTAGTATGAAGGGCAGTAGGGTTCGCTGTTGACTCCAGTTCTCCCAGGACGTGAGTTTCCAGCCGCTCTGCCGTGATCACCTTCACACTGCCTGATGCCACAGCTTTACTGCAAGTGCTTATCCTCTTAAAATGTGCTCCAGTGGGCTTCTCAGGTCGCCCTAAGGGTAAAGATCCCCCCTCCCAATGCAGGAGACACAAGAGATGCAGGTTTGATCCCTGGGTCGGAAGCTCCCCTGGAGGACAGCACGGTAGCCCACTCCAGTGTTCTTGCCTGGAGAATCCCCATGGACGGAGGAGCTGGCGGGCTGCAGTCCAGGGGGAAGCGGCTTAGCATGCTTGCATGTGACCCAAAAGGAGGAAAGAAGACACTGGGAAACCCGGCAGAGGTTAGAGGTGATCACACCCCTCGGGCGACGTGTTCTCTGGGGTTAAATTGATCCCGTGGAAGCTGGACACTGAAAAGGGGTGATTGTAATTTTAACTTCAGATATTTGAGAGTTCTGGTTTTTAGTTTTCAGTGGCCTGCAGAGGCTCATTAGCTCAGGCTAGACTTTGCTCTGTTTGAATACAGTTTGCTTCTTTGGGTTTCCATGGGCATTTTTCTCCTAGAAAGAGGTCTTACCCATTTCCCTTTTCCATGCGGAGTCTTGCATGACACCATCTCCTTGGCATTTCCTCCCAGTTTGCTGTCTGGAATTCTTCAACCTTAGTGGACTGGGTTGGCTTGTGAAGGGGAGATGTAACAATACAAGTGAAAATCAAGTGAGCTTTTTATTTCATTCCTTTTTTTTTTTTAATTTAGACTCTATTTCACTTAAGTCTTTGAAACATTTCTGGGTTTTCATGCCCTCTAGGTTCTTTAAGAGCTGGCTCCCAGACACAGAGATGCCTGTATACAAACTATCAATAGATAAGATGCTCTGCTTTAAAAAAAAAAAAGTGGTGGCAAGGCAGGCGTCAAATACTGTTAGAATAATACAGATTTTGTTTTTTAAGCTCAAAATGGAGTCTTTCACCTTGTTGGCGCTTAGATAAATAAAGACTAGATTGACTCCAAAGAACCACCTTTCAATCTTAGGAATTGTCTGAACTCCAGGAAACAAGGGTTGTTGAAGCAGTAGTGACTGGAGTTTTAAAGGGAGGCGTTTGTGTTTTGTGAACTTGCTGTAGGCGATCAGGTGCTGTTGTGGCAACACGGGTGTCTTTTCACTTGTAAATTAAGATTCGGGTGGGGGTGGGGGTTTGCTGTCATTAGACTTCTTTCCTTATACTTTTCTATGATTTCGTAGATCATGGAGATGGTGATGCTCCATCTTCTCCAGTGATCCACCTGAGATTTCGCTCGGGCCCAGACATCCAGCACGTTTGCTGCGGCATCTTTGTGTGGCTGTCAGTGGGGTGCCGGGGTACAGGTGTGAGAGGGGGCCAGCCCTCCCCCCCAGACGGTCTGACTTTGCAGGCAGCTAGTTAGATTCCAGTGAAGAGTGGGCACTCGGAGAAGAAAGGGGCGCTGAATCTCCTCTCTAGCTACCATTTCCCAGTTGCAGCACCTGTGTGGAGGTGAGGGGGTGAGCACCTGTGCGGAGGTGAGGGGGTGAGCACCTGTGTGGAGGTGAGGGGGGCGAGCACCTGTGCGGAGGTGAGGGGGTCAGCATCTGTATGGAGGTGAAGGTAGGTGGCTCCAGCCAGCTGACTCCCAGTGGGTCTGTTAGTGTGGGCGAGAATTAACCCCTCTCCATCTGCTTATTTGTCTGGAAAAATAGACCCAGGGGTCCCTGCCAGGCAGAATTGTTTGCAGGACTAGAAAGTGTGTGGAAAGTGAGCTGACCTTTCGTTCAGTATTAGGTGAATGGTGTCACGATTCAGGTCATGACCTTTGGCATCAGGAATTGTGACACCCAGATTTCCAGGTGCTTTGTTTTGAAAGCCTAGAAGACGTCCTCCCAGAGAGAAGATGGAATCTGGGAACTGCCTCTTCCCGATGAAAGACTGGGTGTGCCCTGGCCTTGCTGGGGTGGCGGGTTCATGGCCAGCTCTGCCAGCTCAGGGGTGCTGTCCCCAGGGCAGAGAGCCCCCGTCCCCCCAGTGACTCGGGTTCCTGGGGGTGTGGAGGACCAGGGATGCTGTCAGAGGAGGGCCGTCTGAATAGACCCTCTGTCTGCTGGGCCCTCACAGTCCCATTCAGGCCTGAGCACAGAAGTACTTTTGATCCCGACTGCTGAGTTGTCAGCGTTCGTGGAGGTGAAATGGCCAGAGTGGCGCAGAGGCGGTCAGGAGGGGCTCGGCCGTCTGACTGGGGGCTCTTTTAACAAAAGCCTGGCAGGGGATGGGGTTTCCTCATTCCAGATCGCTGTGCAGAACCCCCAAGCATGTGGCGGACAAAGCAGCTCTGTTGCCGCCGAGACGCCCGTGACCGGACAGCCGCCCCACCCGCGCGGGTGGGAGTGGGACTGCGCTCAGACGGGACGCCGAGAGTGGAGGCCTGCTTTCTGCCGGTTTCTGGTGCTTCTGATGCTTCCAATGTTGACTCCAGGCACTAAATAATCAGCTCTTCCTTCTGTTCAGGATCATTCCTTATACTTTTCTGTATGTTTAGAAATTTCACAAAGAAAACTTGAGTAGTACTTCCCTTTTTGAGGCAGTTAATCTACGGGCTGTCTTTTATTTTTTCAATTTATTTTTACTTGAAGGATACTTGCTTTCTGATATCATTTTGGTTACAGATTGTATTTTAAAATGTAGATTTATACTTTTAAAGGTGTCTTCCTTGCCACAGTGACTTTTGGCCTTTTTAAAGCTACTTGTTTAACGTTTCACAGTAAGAGAGAGCACCCCCTCCTCCAAGGGGTGGGAGGTGGGGGATGCTCTTGGCGGCCCCCCTGGCTCTCTCGACTGGGGCCAAGGGCCCTTCTTATCCTCTACTGCTGCTGAGAAAATTTTCTCCCTTTAGTCCGTAAATTAAACTGTTGTGAGCCCCTGTGCAGTGAAAGTCTTTGAGATGAGATTACAGAAAAGTGAGGTTACTGCGCTGACTGGTCCTCCTCTTTCTGAGCAGGTGGGGGCTGGGAGGCTGGTGGTGTCTCACGAGTAGCTCAGGAGGGAAGTCGTGTGGCTTGTGATTTGGTTTTTGTGTTGGGGATCATATTCATGTCTTAGAGGGGGGCCGTGGGAACTCTTTGTTTTGTGGGGTTACCTTGGCATCATCGACTCCATGGATGTGAGTTTGAGCAAACTCTGGGAGACAGAGGAGGACAGGGGAACCTGGCATGCTGCGGTTCCTGGGATCGCAGAGTCGGGCGTGAATAGGCGACTGAACAGCAGCGGCCAGGTGTCTTTCAAGTGACCTCTCAGCAGTAAAAACAAACAGCCAATTTGAACCCATTGGCAAGTTCTGAAGGAGATTCTTTTTAAGCCTCCAGTTTCCAGCCACAATCAGATTTACAGCTTTATTGTTTAAGAGTTAGATTTTTTTTTTTTCCATTTTCAAGTTTTCTTAAACTTTGCGTGTTGTTTCCTAATTTGTTTCCGGCTTCCCTTTGTGTTTCCTGTGCTTGGAAATCTTGCAAGCGCTGTCTGGTTGCAGAGGTTGAGGTGACTTCTTTGCACGGGAGAGACTTGTTGATGACAGAAGGGGATGACTGGATGGGACGGTAGGCAGGGGACCCCATCTGGAGAGGAGAATCTTGGAGACGTGTTTGGGACTCTTTCAGGAAAAGCAAACAACAGCAAATGTGAACCCCCACTGGAAGTAGGGAGAGACGCTCTGGGTTTGCTTAGGATTAAAATTTTTTTTTTTACATTGTAAAGAATGTCTCTCTTCTCCCACATGTAAGGCTTTTCAGAAGCTCTTCTTGAACTTGGAGTACAGAAATTTTCTCCTCCTGGCGTGTCTTTGGCTTTCAGTTCAGTTCAGTCGCTCATGTCCAATTCTTTTCGAAACTCTGGATTGCAGCACGCCAGGCTTCCCTGTCCATCACCGACTCCTGGAGCTTGTTCAAACTCATGTCCACCGAGTCGGGAATGCCATCCAACCATCTGATCTTCTGTTGTCCCCTTCTCCTCCTGCCTTCAGTCTTTCCCAGACTCAGGAAGTGAGTCAGCTCTTTGCATCAGGTGGCCAAAGTATTGGAGCTTCAGCTTTAGCATCAGTCTTTCCTATGAATATTTGGGGTTGATGTCCTTTAGGATTGACTGGTTTGATCTTGCAGTCCAAGGGACTCTTAAGAGCCTTCTCCAACACCACAGTTCAGAAGCATCAATTCTTTGGCACTCAGCTTTCTTTATAGTCCAATTCTCACATCCATACATGACTACTGGAAAAACCATAGCTTTGACTAGATGGACCTTTGTCAGCAAAGTAATGTCTCTGCTTTTTAATATGCTGTCTAGGTTGCTCATAGCTTTTCTTTCAAGGAGCAAGCGTCTTTTAATTTCATGGCTGCAGTCACCATCCACAGTGATTTTGGAGCCCAAGAAAATAAAGTCTCTCACTGTTTCTATTGTTTCTCCATCTGTTTGCCATGAAGTGATGGGACCGGACACCATGATCTTAGTTTTCTGAATGTTGAGCTTTAAGCCAACTTTTTCACTCTCCTCTTTCACTTTCATCAAGAGGCTCTTCAGTTCTTCTTCTCTTTGTGCCATAAGGGTGATGTCATCTGCATATCTGAGGTTATTGATATTTCTGCCGGCAATCTTGATTCCAGCTTGTGCTTCCTCCAGCCCAGCGTTTCTCATGATGTACTCTGCAGTCTTTGGCTTTGGTTGTGCTGAAGTGTATTGTCTCCAGGTTGACCTTGTCCTTGAACTCTCAGACCCCTGGAGAGAACACCAAATACTGAGCACTTGGTGTGAACACATGTCTCACCTTTGGAGATGCTTCTCCTTGTTTTTATCCAAAGCAGAGTCCTTCCTGGGCAGAGTTCTTGGGTTTCCTCGACTGAGCTGTCCCTTCTAAGTGTTACTCTCCGTCCTTGGGGTGCGTGGCAGGTTGTCCCAGCCTCTCACGAAGCAGGAAATTTGCTCTAATAATTGCTGTGACAACTTGGTTTACTAATAACCAGGTTACAACAGAGCTGTAATATTCTGTTGCTTGCGCTTAGACCTGTTATTTTTTCCCCCTTTTACTTTCCCACAAATAAAACAGACTTAGATTTGGTGGCTGACGATAAAGCGGTGCTATTGTTGCAATAAAGGATTGGCTTTCAGACATTTTTGGAGTCGCTCATTGAAACACAGATTTTCTTTCCTTTTTTTCTTTATTAATTGTTACTTACTTGTATGCTTTCTCTTTGCACGTGGTTTATTACTGCAGTTACTCAAAGTGGCCTCTCCAAGTATATGATTTTCTCGTATCATGATTATAGTAATATTTTAATATCATAATGATTTGGGGGCACTAAAGTAACTTTGTGTTTGTATCCCCACATCCAGTTGGGAGGTACACTTGTCCTTTTCAGTACGATTTCCACCTGTTTCCTCTGAAACTGACCAGTGGGCATGGGAGATAGAGAACATTACAGTAAGTCCCCTACATACGAGCCTTCAAGTTTCACACTTGCAAAGATGCGCCTGTGCGTTCCGTCGGCGTCAGGTGTGAGTGAAGCTGCAGCCCGCCCTCCGACTCCTGTTGCTGATGATCCTTCAGCTCTTCGTCTCCCCCGCCTCTCCTTCCTCCAGGAAGTAACTCTTCTTTGTTCCCTCACAGCCAGCCCCTGTACTGCAGCAGTTGGACTGTTATTACTCTCCTTCTCAAGGTACGGGGCTGTAAGATTATAAATCTTTTGTTTGCTTTTAACGTGTTACTTATGTGAAAACTATTGTAACCCTGCTACAGCACAGTACTGTCTAGCTGACTGTGTCAGCTGGGTACCTAGGCTAACTTTGTTGGACTTTCGAATGCATTCTCTGAACAGAACGCATTCACACATGGGAGCTTACTGTATTTAATGTAGGCTGCTTTCCTTTAAGAGTCGAAACTGCTTTTGCCAAAGGATAAAGCGTTGGATTAGAAAAAACAAAGCAAGCTGTTCAACGAGCCAAAAACGCTTGCATTCTGACCTGCAGTGCTCAGCGGCCAGATTCGGCTTAGCCGTGGTGTGCTTTTGGTTATGGGCTTCCCAGAGACACAGTTTCGATCCCTGGGTCAGGAAGATCCCCTGGAGGAGGGCATGGCACCCCACTCTAGTATTCTTCCCTGGAGAATCCCTCGGACAGAGGGGCCTGGCGGGCTACAGTCCTTGGGGTCCTACAGAGTCAGACATGACTGAAGCGACTTAGCACGCGCGCACGCTTTTGGTTAGAGGCCCACATTTTAGACATTTCCCGATTTCCCATAACATGAGTGTCTGCACAAACACCACTGCCTGCTTTTGTGTGCGTGTGCCTAGAGAGAAGGCAGTGACACCTCTGTCCCCTGCCCCCAGACCTCGTGTGTGTCTCCTGGCGGAGGAGGTGTTCACAGCTGGTGGCGGACAGTCTAAACTTGGGGTTTTAAGAGCTGCTGGGTTTCCCTGGTGGCTCAGATGGTAAAGAATCTACCTGCAATGCAGGAGACCTGGGTTCAATCCCTGGGTTGGGGAGATCCCCTGGAGGAGGGCATGGCACCCCACTCCAGTATTCTTGCCTGGAGAACCTCATGGATGGAGGAGCCTGGCAGGCTACAGTCCATGGGATCACAAACAGATAGGACTGAGTGACTAAGCCCAGCCCAGCACAGCTGAGTGTGTGACACAAGACACCCTCTCCTGGCCTGTCGGTGTTCCTGCTGCTCCTCTCCAGGAGCACAGAAGCCTTTTGTTCGCTCCTGGTGAGAAATGCCAGTTCTCCGGAGGAGCCTGGAGCCAGTGCCCAGCTGCTGTCAGCCTGTCCAGACTCTTTCTGTTTAAAGCTGCAGTGGCGTTCAGTTAGAAAGCTAAAAGAAGAAGCTGGGGTTTTATGTCTTACGTGCTACTTTGGTAATTTTAGATGAAAGAGAATGTCTTTGCTTTTTGCTTTTGCTAAAATCTTGTGCCTATGTCTGCTGCACGGCTTCTTGAAAATAATTGTAATCGATTGAATCTTAAGTGGTGTTATGTGACCTGGCTTTTTTTCTTTTTCTTTAAAAAAAATTTTTTTTAATTGAGTAAAGTTGATTAGGGCTTCCCAAGTGGCTCACAGCTTATTAAAGAGTAGAGACATCACTTGGCCGACAAAGGTCCATATGGTGAAAGCTATGGGTTTTCCAGTAGTCATGTATAAATGTGAGAGTTGGACCGTAAAGAAGGCTGAGCGCTGAAGTGATGCTTTTGAACTGTGGTGCTGCAGCAGACTCTTGAGAGTCCCTTGAACACTAAGGAGATCAGACCAGTCAATCTTAAAGGACGTCAACCCTGAATATTCATTGGAAGGACTGATGCTGAAGCTAAAGCTCCAGTACTTTGGTCACCTGATGCAAAGAGCCGACTCACGGGAAAAAGACCCTGATGCTGGGAAAGGTGGAGGGAAGAGAAAGGGGCGACAGAGGGCATCACCGACTCAGTGGGTACGAGTTTGAGCAAGCTCTGGGAGATGGTGAAGGGCAGGGAACCCTGGCATGCTGCAGCCCATGGGGGTCTCAAAGAGTCAGACACAACAGAGCCACTGAACAACAGCAGTAGCATCTGAAGTTGGAGTTCACACACGTGAAAAAAGGATACCCCCAATGGTTTCTCTAATTTGGTGGACTTTAGTGAATATTGCAAAAGATTCTTCTAAGTCCCAGTTCAGGGAACAGACATACTAATTGAGAAGAGGCACGCCTGCAGAAGTACTAGTCTCTGGACGAGCTGTGTCTCTTGTGAATTGCTGGGACTCCCTTTCCAGAGATCCTGGTATTCCGTCCAGGAAAGGATGAGAAAGAGAAGTTGCTGCAGGGTTTTCTCCGCTGTGTCCCTTCCTGGAGGTATCGCACACGATGGACAAAGTGGGGCAGAGAGCAAAAGCCAGGGAGCCGAGGCCGCTGGCACTGGCGTTTCGGTGTTTCAGCGCTTTCATTCCGAGTGAGGAACCGCGTGTGCGTTGCTGCGCTGCGGCACGTGCTGGGCTTGCCGCGAGCCTCCTGGGAGGTGGATGGGGCGGCTTCATCTGGTCGGCGCCCTTCAGCCTGCTGCCTTGGGTTTTCACAAAGCGGGTGCCCCGCACGTGGGGGGAGGGTGGCACTTTTTTGTACATGCTGTATGATCTCTGGGCCCTCGGGTCCCCCCGGCAGCCAGCGCTTCCTTCTCGATGGTAGTGCTCGGGACCGGAGTTCAGTCCTGCCACGGTGTCCAGGTTTTACCCTGAAATGGAACTCTGGTGTGGGGATGTCCTGAGAACAGGAAGACGAGTGCAGGCCCGGCCGGGAGGGCGCGCGGACAGTGAGTGGTAACAGAGCAGCAGCCCTCAGTGGCCCTGCCTGCCTGCCCGCCCACTCGCGGGGGCCCCTGAGCAAACAGGAAAGAGGCCCCAGGTCCGGAGGTGTCCTGGGTTTTAAATCATCCCTACTTCCCTTTAGTATTTAAATGTTATTTCGGAAATTGTCATGCAGTTGACTTCTGTTTTCTTTTGGTGTGTGAGGCTGTGAGTGAATTCATGTAACCACAGCCGGGACATGGGATGAGTCACCTTGACCCCTCGTGCGGTTCCTTTGGGTTCAGAATTGGGGGTTTACAGGACCCCTCCCCCAGCAGTCTCACCCTCGAGCTTCCTACGTGTTGCTGGGGGGTGACTGTCCAGGGCTCCTGGGGGGTACAGGCCAGGAGGGGACATGCCGTGCCTGGGGGCCTCTGCCCTTTAGCCAGCCTGGGGCGTGGCTGTCCACCTGCTCCGGGAAAGGACAGCCCCACCTGGCCTCCCCAGAGCCCCGCACCTCGCAGTGGGTCGGCTCGTGGTCACGTTGGCCTCTGTCTCCCCCACACTGTATTTCCTGGGAAGGGCTTGGATCTCCCAGTTTATTTGTGGAAAGTCTACTGAGGTGGGGCCAGCGTGGTGGACTTGCTGGGCAGCTCTCGAGGGACTTGGAAGATGGACGTCTATTGGCAGGTGGCTTGTGAAGGTCGTGCCGGCACAGCAGGGAGTGACCCATCACACACCATCCACCACTCGTGACTCCTCCCTGGCCCCTGGAGATCTTTGGCCGGGGCCTGTGGTGTGCTGACCCTGGCCACGGAGCCGGGTGTGGGTGGGGTGTGACCCTCCTGGCCTCTGACTTAGGGCCTCACAGTTAGTGATCCAGCGTCTGGCGGAGCTTTTTTCCCCCTTAAAGCAGAACATCTTACAGCACGCTTGGCGGAGGGTGTGCAGACCGTCTGGGGAAGGGGGTATAGGCTGCCTGGGGGAGGGGGTGCAGACCATCTAGGGGAGGGTGTACAGACTGTCTGGGGAAGGGTGTGCAGACTGTCTGCTGGCCCCAGGGGGTACAGACTGTCTTGGGGAGGGTGTACGGGTCATCTGGGGCAGGGGTCTGCTGGGTCCTGGGTCAGACCTGCTGCCCTGGTAGCCTCTTGGCAGCTCCCCGATCCTCCTCCTCCTCCTCCTCGGTCCTGTTCAGATGATGAATTAGCATGGTGGTCCTGGTTGGGGGGGGTGAGTTGGGGGCGGGCGCTGCCAGGGAGATCGTGGCCTGGTGTTTCTGGTGGACTGAGTGTGGTATCCGATGGTGGGGTTTCGCCCCAGCTGTCATGCTGTGACCTGTGACCGGGAGGTGACAACCACCCATTCATTAACTGAACTGAACTGAAGGCTGAACTTACTGTATAGCCTGTGATCTAGGGTGGGGGTGTTTTGGTTGTCTTGTAATTTTTTTATTGGCAAAGAGGGTTTTGCTGGTGCTTGCTGGGGGATTTTAAGGACCTCCCAGATGGTGCTCGTGGTAAAGAACCCACCTGCAAAAGAAGGAGACATAAGAGATGCAGGTTTGAGAAAGTTCGGAAGATCTCTCAGAGGAGGCCATGGCAACCTTCTTCAATATTCTTGCCTGGAGAATTCCGTGGACAGAGCAGTCTGGTGGGCTGCCGTCCCTGGGGTCACAAAGAGTCGGATACGACTGAAGCAGCGTAGCATGCTGGGCCCTTTCTGCCGTGACTCCTCATGAGGCCGTGCTTACGGTTATTCTGAATTATTTAGGGGCGATCACAAGGTACAGATGCCCAGGCCCCACTCCTTAGAGATTTTGATCCAGCGGATGTGGGTGAGGCCCAAGTACGTATAATTACAAACAAAGCAAAAGACACCCAGCGGCAACAACAGACACTGTCCCGGTGACTGGTCGTCAGCCTCCAGTCTGCCGCTGTAGCCTCTGAATTGAGGACACTGGGTCCAGACCAGTGAGTGCAGGTGTGAAGGTCCGGGTGGTGGGGCTGTGTGGGTAGATGGAGCTTCCCTGCCCACCCCAGGGGGCCGTCTCCACTCAGCCTGCCTCTTCTCCACGTTGTCTCCCCAGGGCCCAGCTTTAACAAATCTGTTTTTCAAGAGAAACTGAAAGTCTGGGTTTTAGAAATGTGCAGACTCTTCATTTTTAGAATGTTCTATTGAAAAAGACAAAAGCAACCATTTCCAACTTCGTCCCACCCCCACACCCCAAAACCACTAAAGGAAAGTGGTGTCTAGCTGAGGCAGTGAATTATCAGGGAGAACCTGATGTGAGCGTCTGGAGAGTGGTTTCTGGCTGTAGAACTCAGAAGAGCTTTGCCTTAAGATACCCGGATAATCTGAAATGGTAGAAGTGGAACCATGAGACAGCACACACGTTGTTTCTAATACAACTGTTCGTTGGCTTTCGCCACTATCCAGTGATTGAATTTTGAGTTTGAGCAAGCTCGGGGAGATGGTGGAGGGCAGGAAAACAGGTGTGCTGCAGTCCGGGGGTCACAAAGAGTCGGACACAACTGAGCGAGTGAGCAAATACAGCTCAAGTAGCCACGTTGGCGGCTGTTTGTTCAGTTGCTCGGTTGCTCTCACTCTTTGTAACCCATGGACTGAAGCACGCCAGGCCTCCCTGTCCTTCACCATCTCCCGGAGTTTACTCAAAACTCATGTCCATCGAGTCAGTGAGGCTGTCCAACCATCTCATCCTCTGTCGCCCCCTTATCCTCCTGCCCTCAGCCTTGCCCAGCATCAGGGCCTTTTCCAGTGAGTTGGCTCTTCGAATCAGCTGGCCACAGTGCTGGAGCTTCAGCTTTAGCATCAGTCCTTTCAGTGAATATTCAGGATTGATTTTCTGTAGCACTGAATAGTTTGCTGTCCAAGGGACTCTCAAGAATTTTTTCCAGCACCGCAGTTAGAAAACATCAATTCTTTGGTGCACAGCCATCTTGAATACTTGGTATGTGGCTAATAAAGTATTAGTATGCAACGATGTGGACCATAAATTTAGGGATTTATTTTTCAGTCAGAAACATCTTTTCTCCTCGACTGTTGTCTTTAGAGAAAGAAAGAAGACTTTGGTTTCAGTGCTGGGATGAGAGATCACAGCCAGGCTCTGCCCGCGGAGGCCCCAGACCTTAACCCTGCCGCCGAGTTTTGCCGAAGAGAAGCGGTGTAGGCAGGTGGTCAGTGGGGAAATCTTGCGGCTGCTTTTGGCTGTAGCCTGTGGTCCTGCCTCTCACCACCTCCTAACTCACGCTCAGCTTTGCAGGAGGCAGTGGGCAGTGCTGGGTCTGGCTTGCCGTGCCCAGAGAGGCTCCTGCCCTCCTGTGTGCTGGGCAGGCCTGTTTTACAGACACCCTGCAGTGGGATGTCCTTGGAGCTGTTGCCAAGAGGGCATAGAGCGTGTCACAGCTGTGGAAGCCGCCTAGGACCTTCCCGTCACCTGCAAGCCGCTGAGGATGTTGCTCTGGCCGAGGAGGGGCTGGCAGCTAGCCCGCGCGCCTGCGCGGTGGTTTCTCCATGTAAGTTACTTATGGGTCCCAAGATCCTGCAGGGCAGGTTGTTGATCACTCCTGCCCCAGCTCTGCCCAAATGACAGGGTGCCGGGGAGGCCTCCCTGGCCACCCAGGATAAAATAGCAGGCACCCCACCCCCGGCACACCCTCTCCTCACTTGGCTGGATTTCTCTCTAGAACCTTTTTTGGGTAAACCATCAGTGCATTTTCTCATGTATGGCTGTGTCCCCTCTTAGAATGAGGGCAGAGCCTCACTGCTTCATCCATGGGGCACCTCTGGTGGGTAGACCAGACTGGTGAACCACAGTACCGTCCCGGGGAGCCGCTCAGAGCCGTCGACATCTCATGGTGAGATGGCTGTGCTTCTTGGAAGTTAAGGGGCTCATTCAGGGTCATCAGCCCAGTGGCTGAGTGAACAGTTGACTCAGGTGATCAAAATTTCCTTCTGCGCTGAAGGTCGTGGGTTTATCCTGTTCAGTTGCTGAGCTGTGTCCGACTCTCTGCGAAACCATGGACTGCTGGGTGCCAGACTCCCCTGTCCTCTACTCTCTCCCAGAGTTTACTCACATTACTGTCCCTTGATTCGGTGATGCAGTCTACCCATCCCATCCTCTTCTGCCCCCTTCTCCTCCTGCCTTCAATCTTTCCCAGCATCAGGGTCTTTTCCAATGAGTTGGCTCTTCACATCTGATGGCCAAAATATTGGAGCTTCAGCTTCAGCATCAGTCTTTCCAGTGATTATCCAGGGTTGATTTCCTTCAGGATTGACCCGTTTGATATCCTTGCAGTCCAAGGGACTGGCTTATCTTAGGGAAGCAAAATGTGGTGTATTTGTGGCTTGGAGAGTTTCAGTTCAGTTCCACGGGTTAATTTTGGATGCTTGTGGCTGTAGGTTGAAGAGAGGAACTGCCATGGATTAGCAAGTCCTTTCACAGGTTTGTCTCCTCAATGGGTCGATGAAAGGGCAGGTGGGCTGGAGCTCTGTCCTGGGGAGGAAGCAGTGGTGCTTGAGTTGATGGCATGGATGTGTCATTTCCGGTGAGGGATCCTGTCAAGTGGAACCTCAAAGGGAAACTTTCTAAAGGTGGGTTTTCTCTTTTACCTCCTTTTAAAGGATAATGAATCAAGTATCTAATGCATATTCAGCAGAGGCAAGGTAGGAGATTTGTATGTAGAACAAACCTGTTATCTCTTTTTTAGGAAGAGTGGAGTTATGAATAATCTTGTGAATTTTTAGCACAGGCAAGTTGAGTTGTATGCAGACTTGGAAAACCAGAAGGAAAACAAACAGTGCCCCTAGAGACCACATGGCAGGGCCATAGACACAGCAGCGGAAGTGGTTCGGGTTCAGAAACCAGGTTATTCTTGTATTTAGAAGTCATTCAGTAAGACACAAAGCTGATTTTATATAAATACTGGAAATACATCCAGGCTCAAGGGCTGTGTTATTTTGGAGTCAGCGTCTTGAAGGGCTGAGAAAAAGCAAGGAACAATTTGAAAACCTTAATTGAAGGTTGGGTTGGTGATGACTGGGAAGGTCCGTGGGCAGAGCCAGGAGCCCAGAATGGAACAGAGTCCCTTGCATCACTTAACCTCTTGCCTTTTGACTTGTGTCTGAAACTTCTAACCTTTTACTCTAAGCCAATGACACGAGCTCAGTTTGAGTGCTTTCTAAAAGTATTATTTCAATATTGAAATTAGTCTGTGGGTATAATTCGAAACATTGAGTGTATTGTGAAGTCACAGGGGAGGAATGTAGGAAAACATCTTGAAGGGCTGGGGGTCGTGGTGGGAGAAGGAAGGAGAGGACACAGAATCCCATCTCCGCTTTTGTTCTGAGCGGTCAGCTGCTGTGCTGAGCAGTGCGTGCATGCTAAGTCGCTCAGTCGTGTGTGACTCTCTGCGACCCCGTGGACTGTAGCCCACCAGGCTCCTCTGTCCATGGGATTCTCCAGGCAAGAATACTGCAGTGGGTTGCCATTTCCTCCTCCAGGGGATCTTCCTGATCCAGAGATTGACCCCTCGTCTCTTATGTATCCTGCATTGGCAGTGGGTTCTTCACCAAAAAAAGAGACGATATTCCCTAATTTGAAATAGGGGACTATGGGTTACCCTACATTTTGGCCAAGGAAAGGTTGAAGAGAGAGCTGTTCACACCAAGAATTATAGATAAACATTGATCATTACTCTTGCAGCAATTGAAGTAAAAGCACATGACTTGAAATAAGAAAACTTATCAGTATCTGATTAGATGTATATATTTGGTATACATATATATCAAGTGCTGTTCATTTGACATCATTTTGCTGACAAAGGTCCATCTAGTCAAAGTTATGGTTTTTCCAGTAGTCACGTATAGATGTGAAAGTTGGACCATGAAGAAAGCTTAGTGCCCAAGGACTCTGGAGAGTCCCCTGGACTGCAGGGAGATCAAATCAGTCAATCCTAAAGGAAATCAACCCTGAATATTCACTGGGAGGACTGATGCTGAAGCTCCAGTACTTTGGCCACCTGATGTGAAGAGCTGACTCATTGGAAGAGACCCTGATGCTGGGAAAGATTGAAGGAAAGAGGAGAAGGGGACGACAGAGGATAAGATTGTTGGATGGCATCACTGAATCAATGGACGACATGAGTTTGAGAAAACTCTGGGAGATAGTGAAGAACAGGGAAGCCTGGCATGCTGCAGTCCATGGGGTCACAAAGAGTCAGACATGACTTAACAACTGAACAGCAACAAACATCTTCATATGTGAAATAAAGCAACTAATGAAAAAATAGTTTTTTCTTTTCTTCTTTAAAAATATTAACGGACATTTTAATCATAAAAATATTGATAGTATAGAAAAGTAGAGAAAGAGAAACTTATTATTTCTAGTAGCTTCAGACAATCAGCAAATAGGTAAATAATATATTTTATATGCAGCTGTTCCCATGAGAGCCTGTCAGTAAGGGAGTACGTGTTTTATGGGTCGTGCGTGTCTCCTTTGCTGTCTTTTCTTTTATCCACTGGAGAATCACGTCACCTTCAGGAGGACGGTATTTGAATTTATCCTGTCCGAGTCCTGTGATGGATGTTAGGTGTAGTGTTTCCAGAGTTCTGACTGCTCACCTGTGGAATATGGTGCCTTGTCTGTTAGTGACTGAGGTAGAAGGTAACTTCATACAGAGATTGGCCCCTCGTAAAGGCTTTGGAGTTTTGTGTGTGTGTTTATCCTGTGCTGTTAAATCCTTTGTTATTTTAAAGTTGTTCAGTCTGAAGTCGGTTGGGTATTTATTTCTGGCGAGCTGAGGAAAAGGCAGCTCAGCCCAAGTGTGTAGTAAGTGTTGGGACTTCCCAGGTGGCTCAGTGGTGAAGAATCTGCCTTCCGATGCAGCAGACGAGCCTTCGATCCCTGGGTCGGGAAGATCCCCTGGAGAAGGAATGGCAAAACACACTGCAGGATTCTTGCAGGAAAGTTGCATGGACAGAGCCTGGCGGGGCTGTAGTCCGTGGGTCGCAGAGTCGGACGTGACTGAGCAGGTCAGCATGTGAACTCTTAGCTGTGCACTGGCATGTGGAATCTTGTTCCCTAACCGGGGATGGAGCCCAGCCCTCTGTGTCAGGAGCATGGCATCTTAGCCACTGTGCCGCCGGGGAGGTCCCAGGCACCGGACATTTTTATAGAGCAGCTGCCCTCTCTTCCCACCTGACCCACTGCCCGGACACAGACACGCAGGCACATAGGTGCAGACTCACACACGCATGCACGCGCGCACACAGACACACATGCACACACACATTGTACACATGTGTGTGCACACACACACATCGCTCCTCACCTCCCAGGACACTTGTCTCCTCCCTCCGGCCCTTTCACTCCATGCACACCCAGCCTGTCTCCACTTGGCAACTGAAGGAGGTGTTTGCTCCAGTGATAGCTCACGTAACTGGAACTTAGCTTGCTGTCTGGCCAGCCCCCACCCCATGTCTGTTCTAAAACTCATCTGAAAGTGACCAAGCAGGCCTGCAGAGCCCAGATGACTGGGCCTTTTCTTTGCTGAAGTATTCCTGCCTGACGTAATATTCCCTGTGGCTGTCACTTAATTGCAAGGACAGGATAGTAATTGATGTTCATAATGATTTCCCTGAACCATTAAGAAAAGCATCTTTAATGTACTCAAGATTTCAGGCTTTAGGAAGATTTCCATCCAGATCAGTCTCTTAAAAAAAAAGATGTGGTGCATAAATTATTTCCCTACCTGCCAGCTCAGCGGTGCAATGAGCCTCTCATTCATTGCCCTCTCATTCATTGCGGGTGGGCGCTGGGTGTCACTGTGCTGTCGGTTTTGGCTGTTTTACATTTTGTAGGAGTCAGATGTCTGCACATTCTCTGCTATTGAGGCATACATTTCTTTAAAGAGAGCACTGTTCTCCTTGCGGCACCTCCAACCTAAGTTGTTCAGTCGCTAAGTCATGTCTGACTCTTTGCAACTGCATGGACCGCAGCAGGCCAGGCTCCTCAGTCCTCCACTTTCTCCCGGAGCTTGCTCAGATTCATGTCCTTCGAGTCGGTGCTGCTATCTAACCATCTCATCCTCTGTCAGCCCCTTCTCCTCCTGCCCTCAACCTTTCCCAGCATCAGGGTTTTTTTCCAGTGAGTCAGCTGTTTGCATCAGGTGGTCAGAGTATTGGAGCTTCAGCATCAGTCTCGGTCCTTCCAGTGAGTATTCAGAGTTGATTTCCTTTAGGATTCCTATAGAATTTAGAATTCTCTATGGAGGTCTTTTAATTTTCAAGGAATAGAAGCTCGGTTTTCTTATCAAATCACAATTCTTGGCCGCATGACACTTATATTTCCCTATGTTTTCTCAGTCTTCCTGCTCATCTACAGCCCTGAGCATGGAACAGAGGGAGAAGTAGGTGGACAGATCTTGATTACAGTACATGGCAGTTACACGGTCGCAGTGCCTGCCTCACTGGATCTGGGCTCTGGAGGACTGTGATGAGAAGGTGTGTGCAGTGGGTCTTGTCACCCTTGCCTGCCCTGGTGTCAGGAGGTGTTCAGGCGTCTGAGCGCCTTCCCAAAGGGCCCTGAGCTGACTCTCTCCCAAGTTAATTACCTGCTGCCTTACCTCAGGTGGCTTGGGAATGCTGTTTGGGTAATATGCCCTCTTCCTCTGTTGCTGTTTTTTTTTGCAGATACTTCCTGGAAAAGAGCACTCATAAGTGGGGTGTGGTTTGGGGGTTTCCAGTGCAGAACCAACCAGGCTGGTCTTGGCTTGGGCGTGGATGGACATGGAGCCTTAGAAAGTGGTCAGTGCATCGCTGGGCGCTGAGCTCTTGCCGTCCATCACGTGGTCAGCTAGGTTTCATGTTTGCCCTTTAAAGTAAGGGCTTGTGAGGGGGAATTATCCTTAGAATTAAAATGTTTTTTTAAAGACTTTTTTTTTTTTTTAGAGCAGTTTTAGTTTCACAGCAAAATTGAGAGGACGGTACGGGTATACCTGTTTTCACACATACATATCCCTTCCCCATTATTGGCACTCCCCTCCCGCCAGTGTATAGCTGTTAAAACTAATGAACCTCTGTTGACATATCGTAATCACTCGCTTTATGCTACGGGTTACTCCCGCTGTTGTACAATCTGAGTTTGGATTGTATCCTCCCTGAGGTGGATTGTATCACCACATATCTATGTGGTGACATGAATCTGTCATTATAGTATCATGCAGAGGGTTTTCACTGTGCTCTGAAATTCTCTGTGCTCTGCCGGGTCCATCTCCCTTTCGCAGCTGGAATTCTTAGGAGTGAGACATCAGGGTAGAGAACTGATACACCAGGCTGATCCCCTGGATGGTCTCTTGTTTGCATTGTGGGTTGACTTTGTCATCTCATCTGTTCACCAACCGTTTTGATGAACTAGGCTTGCCTGTCCTTTGAGCTTCTGGACCTCTCAGAACATAGTTCTGTTTCAGTGATAAACATAATCGACATTTGTTAGAGCTCGTTTGTTATTAATCTGACCTTCCCATATCAAGACCCCAACTAAGATAATGAGTGTGTATCTTTATGGTAATAAATACCAGAAAGGATATGAGAACTTGAATTTGGGCTTTTTCATGCAAGTATGGAGAAGCGATTTTCAAAATTCAGAATGCGTAAGAATCACTAGTCATGGATTCCTGCACCTCTCTGAGAGAATTCTTGTGTTTGGGTCTGAATCTTTGGGTTCTCTCCTCTCGCTTGGCCTGGTGACGCTTGCCCATGTGTTCTTTTCTGGGATTTGGTGAGGATGGTCTGCAGCTCATATCTCAAGGGGACCCCTCCTGCCCCCTGAAATCTTCAGGCTCACCAGGCAGTCCTCGCGGTCTGCACAGGGTCTCCACCACTGGCCCCACAGTGTGTCCCATCTGATTCCGCCTTTAAAGGTACTTCGTGTCACCCAGGGTGACCCGGAGCACTTGGCTTCACCTTGTCCTGTTTGCTAAGTTTCTGCTACAGACTGCGGTGTCTTTCTCTTCTTTCTGTCACTATGTAATGCTCCTTCTTGTGGACTGTTTTGCAGCCCTCTCGGTACCCTGCCCCCGCTCCCTGCACAGGGGTAGTGGGCTACCCCCTCAGTCTGCAGCTCACATCCTGGCCACTTGTTAAGAGCAGGCTGCCGCCCTCTGCTTGCTTAGGTTGGTGTTGATGGGCTTTTCATGCTCAGTTGTGTCCGATTCTTTTGTCAGCCTGTAGCCTGCCAGGCTCTTCTGTCCATGGAATTCTCTAGGCAAGAATACTGGAGTGGGTTGCCAGTTCCTCCTCCAGGGGATCTTCCCAACCCAGGGATTGAACCCAGGTCTCCTGCATTGCAGGAAGATTCTTTACCGTCTGAGCACCAGGGAAGCCCGATGATGGGCTTTGCTCTTAAGCAAACAGAAGGTCAGTTTCAGGCAGTTAATCTGTAAAGTTGTCTCAAATTAAACTCAACAGAAAGCAAAAGCATTCTGATCTCCAATATTTATTGAAAGAAAATTTGTGAGATAAAAGAAGGAACTTCCCAACAAGAACACATTGTAGTTTCCTAAGTCTATGGGTGAGGGGCTTGAACTTTGCTCACACTCTCCTTCACATTCCAGAGAGTGTTCTGGGGTGTTCTTTCATCGACTTTTCCTGATTTCTCATGGGAGAGAAGAGGCCAGGAATTGAAAGCCAGCTTTTATTTTTGGCTTCTGCATTCCCGGTTATGTGGAAGCAACTCCACTGCAGGAAGGTGTTGCCTGATGGCTCAGTGGGTGAAGAATTGACCTACAGGGCTGGAGACCCGAGTTTGATCCCCGGGTCAGGAAGATCCCTGGAGAAGGGAGGGAATGGAGACCCACTCCAGTGTTCTTGTCTGGAGAATCCCCTGGACAGAGGAGCCTGGTGGACTACAGTCCATGGGGTCACACAGAGTCGGACACGGCTGACCACCTGAGCACACCATTGCAGGAGGAGCAACGGGCTTGTGTGTCCAGTTTGGGGGGCCACCCTGGTGAGGAGGAGCTGATCTTGGCGTGCCTCACGTGGGAAGGCCTGGAGAGTTACCTGTCCTCTTAAGTTCTCCTCTTTCTTCTTGGATTCTTGGAAATTATAGCTTGGCTTCAGGATTATGTGGCCACGGTCATGGTCACCTGGCTGCTGAGTCTCTGCTGGTAAATTCGTCTTCTGTCACTGGTGGTGGGGGACAGGGTCCAGCTGCACTTGATCACCAGGGCTGCCCTTGACCCTTGCTGAGTGCTGCTTTTGCCCCTCCATCGTCTTTTCCCGTGACACCCCCATGACACGGGCAGCGCTGTCCCTGCTGACAGAGGAGGCCGTTTGTGTGGGTATGGCCGTGGTTTCCATGCTGGGCGCCCTGTCCTGCAGCCAGAGAGGGTCATTGGCCCAGCGTGTCTGCGTGTCACAGCTGCGGGCCCCACGCTCCGGAGGGGCTGAGCTTCCAAAGCCCAGAACCCTCGGGTGAGAGTCAAAGGCGGATACGTCAGCAGACGCAGAATGGTGTATGGACAGGTAGTCAACCATGGCCACTACGCCCAGTTCCCTGACACGCTGTCAGGGTCCTACCTCCAAGCGGGGGACAGCCCCTTAGGTCATGTCATGTGCAGTGTGGGGCTGGGATTGTGGGTCACCCAGCTGTGTTCCCCTGGTGGCTCAGATGGTCAAGAATCTGCCTGCAATGCAGGAGACCCAGGTTCAGTCCCTGGGTCGGGAGGATCCCTGGAGAAGTAAATGACAAACCCAGTCGTGTTCTTGCCTGGGAAACCCCATGGACAGAGGAGCCTGGCGGGCTACAGTCCATGGGGTCCCAAAGAGTCAGACACGACAGCGGCTACCACAAACAGCTGTGGCAGCCCGTCCCTGGTGCTGTGCTGGACGCGGGAGGATGTGATGGGAGCGTGAGGCTGGTGACTCAGAGGGCACTCGGGGACTGGCAGTGGGACTGGGGGACAAGGCTGGACGCAGGGCTCCTGGGACTGGCCCACGAGGAGTGTTCTTCCCTCCCTGCCCCGTGCCACCGCAGAGGTGGGGCTCCTACAGACGTCTGACAGTGGCCCAGGTAGGGGTGATGTGCGCGGTCTGCAGGTGGGGGACGTTGGCAGGATGCTCCGGGCCTGTGGGCTCTGTGTGTCTGGCTTTCCTGCATCCAGGCTGTCCGCAGCCCTGCTCAGAGAGGGACTGCTGTGACCGCAGGGAGCTGAGACTCCTCGGTAATTCAGTGTCATTTTCATGGAGTTGTTTTGTCCAAGTTGGAATTTGAGTCCCTGCCCAAGCTTTCCAGAATAAATGGAGAGCTTCCCCTATCGGGTTTCAAGTTCTAAAGTTCATAACTCTTTCCATCACGAGGCCACAGTGAGGCAGCCTCTTGGAAAGTCTGGGGACGTGCCTTCTGCTTCACGTTTGCTGCAAGGATCGTTTTCTGCAAAGCCCTTGAGGAGAGGGTGCTCATGGTGTCAGGGCAGCGCATTGTTGCTGGCCCCGGAGATGCCCGCAGGGCAGTGCAGAGAGGGACGCGGGGGAGAACCAATGGCGAGGAAGCTCCTGCGGCAGAGGGGATGGGAGAGCAGTGCCCAGCTTGTCTGAGATGCTCGTGATACACATGAGTAACAGATGTTTCTGTCCTGGGCCGGGAATTGTGACACAGCTGTAAGGCAGTGCTCTCTCTGCACCCCATCTCTGCATGCACTCCTGCCCCCCAACCTTGTTCTGAGTAACCATGCTGCAGCCTCCCTGCGTTGGGCCCACAGGAAAGTGTCCGGGAAGACTCTCAGTGAACTCTTGGAAAATCAAGTGCTATTGGGGGTGCGTCAGCAGAAGATGACTGTTATCCATTTTTGATGGTAAATAATATAATATTTGGGCTTCCCAGATGGCAGTATGATATCCAGACTTTTTTTTTTTTGGGTTATTTCCTTCATGTGGAATGTTGAGAAAAAAAGATTGATCACCCTGGAAGAAAAGGTTTAAGATGTTCTGATTGAAAGGCAATGATATGTAAATGAAACCCAGGAAAGAAGGAGGGAATTGATTTTTTATCAAAAGTTGTTTGTTATGCTGCTTGATTGGTTTTTTCAGTGTGGTTCATGAAGTCTTACAAACCAATAGAACCGTATGGTTCTGTTGGGAGAGCCTGGGACTCTGTCAGCATCACTTTTGGGGGTAAAAGCTCAGAAGAGGTGATTTGTCGAAACTTCAGCTGTTCTGTTCTCATCATGGTGCAGAGCATTTGTGCCAATTATGTTTCTTTCATTTCTGTTTTTCAGGGTCGACATGTTAAAACAGGTCAGCTGGCAGCCATCAAAGTTATGGATGTTACCGAGGTAAGGTTGGGCCACAGATGTTTTCAGAGAAATCCTTAGATAAAAAACAAGGATCCCTCCCGTCCCCCTTCAGCCTCCCCCTGTTGAAGAGGAGTTGTTCTGTTTGGAGAATCGATCTTGAGCAAATTACCCTCGTGTGACGCTGTGGGTTCAGAAGGCTCAGCAGACAAGCTGGCTTAAGTTGTTGCAGATGGGCCCCGAGTAACTAAGAATCAGTAGCGTTTTCTTAAGGGAAGAAAAAAAAAAGAGGCACATCGAAATGATGTCATCCTTGGCAGCATAATGGACCATAATTGGAAACATCTTCTCTAATGGAAAAGATTTGAGAAGTCATCACGGAGGTCATATGAGTAGGGAGGTTGAGGGGGCGGGTGGGGAAGAGGTTCTCTGGGGTATTGGGCCACATTTGGGCCATTTCTTTTATTTTTGACATGGGGGAAAGAAAACAGATCCAGCCAAGTTCCCAGAGGTTTGCAAACAGAAACATCTGCTAGAATGCTGAGCAGATTGTTGGCAAAATTTAGTAGCAAAAAATAGTTCTCAAAATGGCCACATGAGGATTTTACTGTGTAGCTTTGGATGGGAATGAGGAGAAGTGAACTCCAATGAAAGGTAAGTGTGTATGTACCCATGTGTGATCGTGTGCACATAGGCACGAGTCCACATTCAATTTAAAGAAGTAACCACGGAGTATAATGAGCCAAATCCACCTTCTTTTAAATTTCCATCGGAATCTTCATCCTCCCGTGGTTGCTTTTGACTTGCTTCTCAGGTGACTCAGATGGCGAAGCCTGCCTGCAGTGCAGATGCAGGAGGCCCGGGTTCGTCCCCGCGGTTGGGACGGAGAGGGGAACAGCAACCCACTCCAGTATTCTTGCCTGGAGAATTCCACAGACAGAGAAGCCTGGTGGTCTACAGCCCCTGGGGTCTCAAAAGAGTCAAACACGACTGAGCGACGTTCAGAGAGAGAGAGAAAATGATGAGTGAAATTTACATCATAGAGATTCTAGAGTGAGCTAACCAGAAACCATTCGGGGTGTCTGAATCAAGCTGTAATCTCCCCAAGTGTGGGACCCATTGAGGGAGAAGATGGCTGAACTGGTCCCAGGTGTGCAGGTGATCACCTGGAAGGTCTCCTCCTCTGCCTTCTTCTCCCCTCAGTCTCTAGGGTCGCTCATTGCCAGCATGTGGATTGCTTGAGTGAGACTTAGAAAGTGTCATCTCTGGGCCACCAGGCAGCTGGGAGGACCTTATATAGTATGTGAAGGTGTGATATTTGATGCAGTGACTGCTGTCTTCTCGCTCTATGTTTTCATCCTTTTAGCTGCACCTTGCAGCACTTGGGATCTTAGTTTCCCAACCATGGATCGAACCCATGACCCCTGCACTGCAGTGCGGAGTCTTAACTTCTGAACAGCCCAGGAAATCCCACTGTCATTTTTTTTTCAATAATAAAAAAGTACCATTGTTTGGCTGGCCAGAGGATTCTTGTAACCTCCTAGGTGATTTCTGTTGTGTTCTAGTGATCCCACTGGATTCTTTTCCAGTTAAATGCTAATGTTAAGATCACAGAGTGGTGAACGCTGCAGATGCCGACTTCCCGTGATGGAAATGGCGCAGCCGGTTACTGATGAGGTGCTCCCTGAACGGACCAGCGGGGCCCCTTCCCGCCAGGCTGCTCACGCTGCCTGGTGGTGCATCTCCAGCCTCTGACATTTACCAGTGCCCTCCTGCCTTGGTTATGGGCAGACTCTGGGTACCGTTTTAAGCATCATCTCTGGAAGTTCTGTGTGGCATCTGCCAACCCCCCTGAGAGCAGAGGCTCTTCTCTGGCTCCAGCCCCCGCTGCCTGGCTGCCACCTCCAGGAGCGCTGTAGTGAACTCGCCTGCTCTGTGGGCATCCTCTTCATCCTTGCAGTGCACACTGCACACTGTTTCTCTGCAACGAACGGTTGTTGTTGGGTGGTTGGTTGGTTTTAAAGTGTAAAATACAGGAAAGTAAAAGGTACAGTAAACCCCCCTGCAGTCGTCATCGTTGGTGCCCTTGTGCATTTCCTCACCAGCATCTCTCTGAGCATGGCTCTAAAACACGGACCTGTGTGTGTACCAGACACTTGAGGTGAGTTGCATGCGAAAGGTAGGGCCTTCCCAGGTGGTGCTAATGGTTAGGAACCCTCCTGCCAGTGCAGGAGATGCCAGAGACATGGGTTCAGTCCCTGGGCCAGGAAGATCCCCTGGAGGAGGGCGTGGCAACCCACTCCAGCATTCTTGCCTGGGAAGTCCCATGGGCGAAGGAGACTGGCGGGCTACAGTCCATGGGGTTGCAGAGTCAGACACGACAAGCCACTTAGCGCAGCACAGCACATACAAAGATATTTCCTTGCCTGAAAAAATCAGGCAGCACCGGACAAATGCATTTTCAAGACTCCTTTAATAATAATTATGCAAAACCCATGTGTTCAGGTGAAATGAAAACCAGATGGCGAGTCTTCAGAGCAGATAAAAACCCAACCAACCGTTTACCGTGTTGGCCTCTCAGTCATGTTTCTCGTGTGATGTGTTCATGCAGTGACCTCTCTCCAGAGTGACCTCTGACCTGTGAGCAAATACGATGGTGGGTGGAGAACTGGTGCAGTCGGCGCCCTGGGGAACATGGCCCCAGACCTTCCCTTCCAGGGGCCTGCCTCTCTGCCCTTCTTGCCAAGCTTTGGGAGCAGGAGGGAGAATTGGCAGCTGGTGTTTCTGCTTGCAGCTCCGGCAGGAGGGGCTGTGGGAGAGGGTTCCTGGTCGGGAGCAGGGTCCTTCCTGGTTTCTGAGTCCATCGGTCTCGTCTCGGGAGCAAAAAGGTGTGGACGCTGATCCTTAGGAAGAACCTCAGGCTGGTCCCGCCTGTCGAGCCTGTTCCTTGAGTGACATTGAGAGGCAGTTGCTCAGGCTGTCTACAGGCCAGAGGAGCAGCAGATGTGGGGAGGGGGTGGCGGGGTGGTTCTGGCCCCAGCTGTCAGCTGTCTTCAGCCCTGAATGAACCACTCCAGGCTGGCTGCCCGAGTCCGCTTCACCTGCTTCACTTGATTGTGTGGCCCCGGAAAACAAAGCAGACAGAGAATTCCCATTTTGCCCTGGTGCTTTCTGGGAGACCGAGTGGTCTGGGAGGGAGCCCTTTGTTCACTGGAGATGTACACATGTCTTTTATGTTTCTTCTTGAGCTTCAACTCTTTTTTTTTTTTTTTTAAAGAATCGCTTTTCTTTAGGATTTGGAAGAGTTCTTTTTAAAGAAAAAGTGTCATGTATCTGATTGGTGGTGGAGAGGTTTTGAAGGGCATGTTCAAACAGGACAAGACCAGGCTGTGAGATCTACAATACATAACTTTTGTGATCATTAGAGATTCACAAGAATTTGCAGAAAAATGTTCAAGGAGGTCCCACGTATCTTGCACCCAGTTTTCCCCGAGGGTCACATCTTGCATAACTGTAGTACAGTGTCGCAACTAAAGACCTGCACAGAGCTGACCTGGACTCCAGTGTTAGATTATAGCATGTGTGTCTGCCTGCGTGGTGTAGAGCCAAGGTGAGCCATGGGGCTCGGCGCACTGATCCCGTCCACAGAGCTTATTCGGAATTCCCCATTGTGACAGGTGTGTATGTGTGTGTATGTTGTAATACATTTTGAGGGTTACTTGAATAGGTTATTTGAATTCTTGATAGCCCCTTCATTTCAGTCCTTGTGTCTTTATATATATATGTTTGTCAATTTTTTATGCCTTTTGTTTAGTGGGAAATCATTGCCCTTTAAAACCCTACGTGCCACGCTAAGTCACGTGTGGGATCTTAGTTCACTGTGCTTTGTGATCAGTCACTTCAGGCTTTGTGATCAGTCACTTCAGGTGTGTGTGACTCTTTGTGAGCCCACGGACTGTAGCCTGCCAGGCTGCTCTGTCCATGGGGTTCTCCAGGCAAGAATACTGGGGTAGGTTGCCATGCCCTCCAGGGGATCGTCCTGACCCAGGGATTGAACCTGCATCTCCTGTATTGGCAGGAGAGTTCTTTACCACTAGCACCACCTGGGAAGCCCCCTTAAAACCCTCCTATTTAAGCATAAGTGATTATGTTTACAAAGTATTGACAATTTTAGTTGTCTTCTTTCATACTTTAAAATACGTCAGCTCTCCTGTTACAATCCTGACCTAAGGCAGCAAGGAAAGTCTGAGCCTTGGGAGGCTCACCGCAGCCTCCATCCCGACCCCGCACCCCCATCCTCCAGTCACCGCCTGCCTCAGTCCTGTGTCTTCAGGCCACACTTGCATCCTTCCTGTTACGCACAAGAGCCTGATAGTTTGTCTCTTGCAGTTGAGGTACCTCTCGTTTTTATTTAACACTCTGGAAGGTAAACAAACAAAAGAATGATCTAGATCAGTAATTCTCAACTTGGGGTCCATAAATTCTTTAGGATTTGTTTCTAGGATGTGAGATTTATGTTTTTATTTAAATAATATGCAATCAACTCTTTATTATGAAAATGTTCATGATTATAGCACTGTTCAGAAAGTGAACTCTCTCTACCCTTTGCTGAAATTAGCAACTTTTGGCTTTTCATTTGTGTATGTGGTATGTCTGTATTGTGATACCAAGACGCAATGCTTGTAAATACTTGAGCACACTTCTCTTAAAATACAGCTATAATCAAAATACCACTTGAGAGGATGAATCATTTCAGATTGTCACCTAACGTGGTCTATTTCAAATATACTCAGTTATGCCAAGGACGTTTTTATAACCCTTTTTTTCCAATCATGGTCCGATGGAGGTTTGTGTATTACATTTGGATCTCTTATCGCTCTTTTTAAAATATCTTTTAAAAAAATTAAGTATAGTTAACTCACAATGTTGTATTAATTTCAGGGGTACAATAGAGTGGTTCTTTTTCAGATTCTTTTCCATTATAGGTTATTGCAGAATACTGAGTGTAGTTCCCTGTGCTATACAGTAAGTCTTTGTTGTTCAGCTGTTTTATGTGTTGTAGTATGTTTAGGTCGCTCCCCACCATCTAATTTACCGTCCCCCTCAATCCTCTTTGGTAGCTAGAAGTATGTTTTCTATGTTCCTGAGTCTATTTTGTAAATAAGTTCATTTGTATCATTTTTTAAAAAAAGATTTCACTTATGAGTCATATCATATGATACTTGTCTTTCTCTGTCTGACTTACTTCACTTAGTATGATAATGTCTAGGTCCATCCAGGTTGCTGGAAATGGCATTATTTCATTCTTTTTTATGGTCAAGTAACATTCCATTCAGAAATCAACATTCAGAAAACTAAGATCATGGCATCTGGTCCCATCACTTCATGGGAACTAGACGGGGAAACAGTGGAAACAGTGTCAGACTTTATTTTTGGGGGCTCCAAAATCACTGCAGATGGTGATTGCAGCCATGAAATTCAAAGACGCTTACTCCGTGGAAGGAAAGTTATGACCGACCTAGACAGCATATTAAAAAGCAGAGACATTACTTTGCCAACAAAGGTCCGTCTGGTCAAGGCTATGGTTTTTCAGTCATGTATGGATGTGAGAGTTGGACTGTGAAGAAAGCTGAGTGCTGAAAAATTGATGCTTTTGAACTGTGGTGTTGGAGAAGACTCTTGAGAGTCCCTTGTACTGCAAGGAGATCCAACCAGTCCATCCTAAAGGAGATCCGTCCTGGGTGTTCATTGGAAGGACTGCTGTTGAAGCTGAAACTCCAGTACTTTGGCCACCTCATGTGAAGAGTTGACTCATTAGAAAAGACCCTGATGCTGGGAGGGATTGGGGGCAGGAGGAGAAGGGGACAGCAGAGGATGAGATGGCTGGATGGCAGTGCCGACTTGATGGACACGAGCGTGAGTAAACTCCGGGAGTTGGTGATGGACAGGGAGTCCTGGCGTGCTGCAGTTCATGGGGTCGCAAAGAGTCGGACACAACTGAGTGACTGAACTGAATATTCCATTGTGTGTATGTGTGTGTGTGTGTATGTATATCCATTGGTAGATGAATGGATAAAGAAGATATGGTGTGTGCACACAGACACACACACACACACACACTGGTTAGCTTATCTCTTAAGTCACTTTTAATCTAGGTCAGTCCTTCCTACTTTTTTTTTTTTTTTTAAGAGAAATTGACTTTCGGAAGAGCCCAGCCAATTGTTTGGTAAACTAGTCCCCATTCTGGATTTGTCTGATAGTTTCCTCATGTTGTGTTTTAACTTGTTCCTCCTCCTATATTTCCTGTAAACTGGAAATTAGATCGAGGCTTAATTAGATGCACAATAAGTGTTTTTTGGCAAGAACACCCTGGTGGTGTTGGAGCTTCCGGTTGCATGACCTCAGGGGGCACATCCATCCTGATTGTCCCAGTGTTAGTGAAGCCGTTTTGCTGGAAGACGTGACTGCACAGGTCCCCATGCTGTCGGCTGCGGCCCATGGAAGCAATCCACATGTAGACACTGGGTTAATCCTTATGACTGCCAAGTGTTGATTTTCAGATTCTATCTTCCAGGCTTCTTAGCGTGCATCAGTCTGTAAAGAAGAGTTTCCTTTCTTACCTACCCCACCCTTTCTTGTCTTCTTTCTTCTAGATATTGCTATGGACATAGGCAGTTTTATTAATATTTCTTCAATGTGTATCCATCAGCTGCAGCTGCCATTATTACTATCTAATGAAAGCATGCCACATCTAGCCAGGGGAGCTCTTTAAAGACTGCCTTCTGCAGCCCCTTGACACGGCCCCATTAGTTTCTGAATATTTCCTTGTCTTTTGGGACAAGTAGGTGTTTGAGGCTCATCTTTCAGAATGTGAGTCCCTTCCGCTGAGGAGCCTTAGTTCCTTTCAGTGGGAAGTGCACTCAGAAACCGGTATCTGGACGCTCAATGAGCTCAGTGCTGCGGAGGCTTTCTGCTTCCCTGTGTGTGTCACATTTGTGACTCAGTCGTGTCTGACTCCTTGCGACCTCATGGACTGTAGCCCGCCCGGCTCTCTGTCCATGGAATTCTCCAGGCAAGAGTACTGGAGTGGGTTACTATTCCCTTCTCCAAGGGCTTTTCTCGACCTAGGGATCTAACATGGTTCTCCTGCATTGTAGGCGGATTTCTTACCGTCTGAGCCACCAGGAAAGCCCTTTTTGCTTCTAGACCCTCTCAGTAGATAGAGCTTGGGAATACATTTTTCAGAATCATTTTTTGCTTAATTTCCAAAATCTTGTGTATTTTATATTTTTCTTTTTGCCTAGACTGAAAACTGTTAGTTCGTAATAAAATATTACATTTACTTATTTACTTTATCCTCTGGTAAACATAGATGTGCTGGAGAAGAGAATGTCAACCTACTTCAATATCCTTGCCTAGAGAATTCCATGGACAGAGGAGCTTGGTATCCTGTCTGTGGGGTCACAAAGAGTTGGACATGCCTGAGCGACTTTCAGTAAATGTAAAATCATTTCAGAATTACAACACCAATGTTACCACTTATCAGTGAACACAGTAGAGTTTTATTTGTTTGAAGCTGTTTTTGTCCTTAGACTCTTATCTGTCAAGGATTTGCAGAGTGCTATATTCAGAAGTTACTAGGAATACTCATCTCCTTGTGGGGTATATCAATCGGGTGTGTAGCTGCTAGCTTCAGTTTCTATTTTAATTCATTCATAGTGTTTCCTTTTTCTCCTGATTTAATTTTCGAATGTGTGAATCATTACATGGTTTGCAAGTCAAAACTATATAAAAAGGCGTGTATTTCAAAAAGCAGTTTTAGAAAGCTTAGGCCAGCTTGTCTGGATGGTGAACCACTTTAAACCCAGATACTGCGGTGCAATTCAGTGCCTTTACATGTGTGTAATAATTGTTTTGGGCACAGGAGGTCTACCGTCTTGTGATGATGTGGAGAAAACAGAGGTGAACAGTATGTAGTGCTTTATGTTGGAGAGGGATGAAATGGTGCTCTGTCTGGGGGCGGGGGGTGTCTCCCTGCTGCTCATCACCTCACCCAGTTCAGTCTTCTGGCAGAGTGGTCCCATGGTCCTTCCTTCACCATGCCTTCCTGGCATCAGATGGGGTTGAAGTGGTGGATTCTCTCCCAGCAGCACACCTGCAAATTTGTTAGAAATGCAGGGTCTCAGGTTCTACCCCAGTCTCTTGCATCGGAAGTGCTGGATTGGGGCCCAGCAGTCAGGATTTTAACAAGTCCTCCAGGGGATTCGAGGCATCCTCAGGTTCAAAAACCCTTAGGAGAGAAGACACCCCCTCAGGCCTGCAAGTGAAGGATTCCAGCTCGGAGACACTGACCTTCATGCTCAGGAGCACATGACTAGTTAGATGGCAGGGACTAGAGCCCAGATCTCTTGATTCTCAACTTATGGAACCTTTGAAAGGATTAACAATTTCAGATGCTGGCTTCTCAGTAGGCTGTTGGGAGAGCTGATATGATCCTGACCTTAAAGGATGGGTGGATAGAGAGTGTAGATTCAGCCAGAGCAGACTTTTTTTTAGTCCTGATGACCTGAGTGTTGGTCGTGAGACATATTCCTTGGAGATTGGGAGGATACTGGGCCCAGTGGTCGCTGGGGTGCAGGGTGCTGGTTGGCAGGATTTGGGGTGTGCCCTCCCCACTTTTGGCCCCATGCTCCTACAGTGAGCATGGGAGAGGTAAAGCTGTGTAAAGCCCAGCCACTAACCCAGCTGCCCCAGAAGAAGTGGCCTGATGGTCAGCCACGTAGGTCGAATCTGGGGAACAAGACCATGAGCATCGTCTCGAGCCAGCTCCACGGAGGAGACAACAAATTCTTGCTCCTGGGGCGGTCACACTCTGGCAGGAGGGAGCACACACGCTCATTCCAGAGACCAGGCAAGGCCCTGTGAGGCCTCCCAGTGTTAGCAGTTTTCAGCTGGAGGTGAGCACGGTGTGATGAACGAGTGAGAACAGAAGGGAGGTAGGGAGAGAGTGCTGTGGACTGTGACTTGTTCCATTCTGCTGTTGTCCGGAAGACACTTAGATACTGCGGCCTTGCAGCTCGGTCCTGGTTCCTTCTTCCCGCCCACCTGCACCTCCCACAGGCCATCCCCGTCATCAGGGAAGCGGGCAGTGCATCAGTCAGCGCTCAGCTTCACACCGCTGTGTGCACACTCCTCCAAATATCCTTTTTTTCCCTTAACTTCTGTTTTTTACTTGCCTTCACAAACCACCTTCTTTCTCTCAGCTTGTTGTTCATTCGCTGAGTCGTGTCTGAGTCTTTGGGACCTTATGGGCTGCAGCACGCCAGGCTTCCCTGGCCTTCACCATCTCTTGGAGTTTGCTCAGACTCATGTCTATTGAGTTGATGATGCCATCCAACCATCTCATCCTCTGTTGCCCTCTTCTCCTCTTGCCCTTAGCCTTTCCAGCTTCAGAGTCTTTCCCAGTAAGTCATCTCTTCGCATCAGGTGGCCAAAGTATTGTACCTTCAGCATCAGTCCTCCCAGTGAATATTCAGGATTGATTTCCTTTCGGATTGACTGTTTTGATCTCCTTGCAGTCCCGGGGACTCTCCAGAGTCTTCTCTAACACCACGGGTTCGAAAGCATCATCCTTCAGCGCTGAGCCTCCTTTGTGGTCCAGCTCTCACATCCATACATGACTACTGGAAAAATCATAGCTTTGACTGTACAGACCTTTGTTGGCAAAGTGCTATCTCTGTTTTTTAATACCCTGTCTAGGGTTGTCACAGCTTCTGAGAGAGAAACTGATGTGCCAAGTTTGTGGGATGCTGAATTTCCTTATCTGGCATTTTCTTATGCTCGGTAACTTCTAACTTAATTTAAATGATTTTGATATTAGATTTCAGCTTCCTAATTTGGATTGTCTTCATTCCTCAGCCTTCTGTAGATGAAGGTCACAAGTTATACCTCTTCATTGTTGTTATTATTTTAATAATGGTATAAGGCAAGTCCTTGAAGAAAACCTCTGAAAGTTAGAGATTGATTAAGCTTTGGTTTATTTTGATTAAGAAATATGACAGTAACTTTGAGAACCTCTAGTCCCACTGTGTTCCCAAAAGATCATGCCCTCATTTTCACAATCACCTCCCTAAGAAGACTCATAAGATTTTTCTTTCTAATCACACTGATGGAAACTATAGTCTGCACACATCTGCTCATGTACTGTGTGTGTATCCTTGTGCTTTATACATTAAAGTGGTAGGTGTCTCCCCGCACCTCTTGGAACCACTTTTCATCCCCTTGGAGGGTGATTGGAATGCTCAGATGCTCAGTTGTGTCTGACTCTTTGCGACCCCATGGACTGAAGTCTCCTATGTCTGGGATTCTCCAGGCAAGAACACTGGAGTGGCCTGCCATTTCCTTCTCCAAGGAATCTTCCCAACCCAGGAATCAAACCCACACCTCTTGTGACTCCTGCATTGGCCAGCATATTCTTTACGACTGTGCTACCTGGGAAGCCTTGGAGGGTGATGTCACCTGCATTGTGGACACCTGGTGTAGAGTAAATAAACATGGACCTTTGACAAAAGAACCAGAGGGTGCTTTGTACTATTTCCGATATATATATATTTTTAAAGTTCTACTAGAATTAAAAAGACACTAGAATTCATCTTCAGTGATAAAGTGTAGAGTGGATGAAGTGAACTGATGTTTGTTAAGGACTTGTACCAGGCACGGGGTGTGCCAGGCTCAGCTGGGACATAGATGCCCTCCTCCCCTGTATCTAATGGAAGAACAAAGGCTGGGACCACAAGAACAGACGGTCTCTGAGTGAGTGTAGTTGATTTGTAGTGTTGTGTTAATTTCTGGTTTATAGCCAGGTGACTTAGTTATACATACATATATTCATCCTATACATTAATAATTTGCATCTGCTAATCCCAACCTTCTAGTCCATCCCTCCCCTAGATTTACTCTCTTTCCTTCTGATTGCCACTATCCTCCTTTCCCTGAAAATAAATATGAAGTTAACTTAGGGTTAAGGCCAAACTACTCAACAAATAGGTCCCTGATGATGTGTTTTAAGGACTTCACAGGTGGCTCAGTGTTAAAGAACCTGTCAGCCAATGCAGGAGATGCAGGTTCAGTCCCTGGGTCAGGAAGATCCCCTGAAGAAGGAAATGGCAACCCGCTCCAGTATTCTTGCTGGAGAATCCCATGGACAGATGAGACTGGGGCGGGGCTACAGTCCATGCAGTCGCAAAAGAGTTGGACACGACTGAGCAACTAAATAACAACAAAAAACAGCAAATGTGTTTTAAAGGTAACAGAGTCGGACACGACTGAGCGACTTCACTACTACTGTTGGTGAGGATGTAAAAAAAGGTGAGATTTTTGTAAAGGATTAGTTTATTTTTGCGGAGATAGAATTTGTTTTTATCTGTGATTGATTTACTCAGTGTAAAGAATGTAACTAAGGATTAACAAAATAGGAAAATTCTCGGGTGCTGTTCCTGTCTGTTTCATCAGTAAGTGAGCAGAGGAAGATTAAGACTAGATGAACTGTATGCTTCAGATCTTTTATGCTTGTCACGTTGACTTTATGCACGGGTGACAACATGTGACGATTAGAGCGGTGATTGACTTGCTCGGAGTCCACAGCTCCTTGCCAGAATAGCACCCTGCTCTTTCCATTGTGCTCTGATAGCCCCTAGTTCACTCTGAGAGTGCAGCTCTGTGTCCTGTGCTTGGGGTCTGCCTAGCGCCAGGTAACCAGAGGCGATGCCCAGTAGGTTTCGTAGGCATTCAGATCTTTGAGTTGGACAGGGTGTTCTCTTTTTGGTGGGCACTTGGAGAAACACATAACAGATACATAGTATTGGTTCTTGAGCACTGAAGAATTGATGCTTTCCAACTGTGGTGCTGGAGAAGAGTCTTGAGCGTCCCTTGGACAGCAAGGAGATAAAACCAGTCCATCCTAAAGGAAATCAACCCGGAATATTCATTGGAAGGACTGATGGTAAATGTCTAATACTTTGGCCACCTGATGCGAAGAGCTAGCTCATTGGAAAAGACCGTGATGCTGAGAAAGATTGAGGGCAAGAGGAGAAGGGGGCGGCAGAGGATGAGACGGTTAGATAACATCACTGACTCAGTGGACATGGGTTTGAGCAAACTCTGGGAGATAGTGAAGGACAGGGAAGCCTGATGTGCTGCAGTCTGTGGGGTCACAAAGAGTCGGACATGACGAAGTGACTGAACAGCGACAACAATTGATTTCATTGTCCCAAGAAAATTCTAGTACTATTTTGTTGTAGTAGAATATTCTTGGGAGTATGGCCACATTTTACAGTTCTCATATTTTTGTAATAAAAATTATTAAAAGTAACCCTAGGTGTTATACATTAATCATAAATAAATAATAGTAAGACCTGCCCTTCACACTTGAATTTCATCCCTCTAGGAAAGAAAATAAAGGAGTCTCTTAAAATTATTAGTGGTTAGAAAGAGTGAGTACATTTCTGGCTTTTGTTTTTAGAATGGTCACCAAACTAATAAAATTGATTTATTTACTTTTTCCTTTTTCCTGTGAACAGAAATGTTAGGCCCATAAATATTTTTCAAAGTGAATTTATACTTTATGAGCCTCATCGAAAGTCAGCCGCGTTTATTTAATAGTCATGCCCTGGCTTTTACTCTAAGACAGCGTTAATGTCCTTTGGCAGACTAGAGCCTAGAGTTAAATTTAATAAAGCTCCAGTTTCCTCATCTGTAAAATGGAATAATTCCTACTTCACAGGCTTTTGTGACATAATAGATGCACGGTGGCCAGCATATAATTTTTATATGTAAATGGCGGTTTCTTTGCTCCCTTCTCCTCATTGAAGTTAATAAAATGACATCACTCATTGACTCACCCACCTGCCCTCCTGAGCAGCTGCTGCCTGACCTCTGCAGGTGGCCCGCGTCCTCAGCATCCTCCTCCATCTGCCTCCTGCCTCAGGAGGCGGCTTTGTCCCCTGGTGTAGTCACATGGTCTGGGCCTTGGCGACCGCTTCGGTCCCGCCCGTGAGTTCTCTCCTCGTACTGTTTTAGTGGCTACCTGGGGAGCAGTTTCTTCATGTTCGTTCCATGCTCACTGTTATTCCGTCCTGAGCTATAAACGCTGTGGGAAGCTGACTGTTACAGGGTTCTCCTCGCCTTTCCAGTCCTAGGACGGAGTCCTTCACACGGGTGGTGCTCAGCTTCTATTTTGCTGCCATGTCCTGGCAACTTTAAAGGAGAATTTCCAAACACGTTTTGAGTGTTGGCAAATATATATATATTCCCTTTTATGACAATGGAGACAGCGCTTATTTTCATACATATTATTTCTATCGCTGCATAGGTTAGAAAAAAAAAAATCGGAACAGGAAACCATTATCATCCATTCTTAATGGAAGTAAGAAAAAGTGCTCCTGATTTTGGTCAGGTGCAGTGGAGCTGGAAAGGGAATGTGTCAACCATGGTTTTGGGGCTTTTGTTCTTGGGTGTTTTAATGCTGTTCATGAAGTTGCACTAATTCATTCATTTAAACAATTACTAAACACTTAGTCTTTTAATGCAGGCTCTTCTCAGAGGTAGAGTGGAATAGAAAGATTAATTATGCTCAGAAGGAGCTATTCTTGAGCTCCTGGTAAAATAAAACTTGCCGTGAAAGGGAGCTCTTTGTAATTGTTGATGAACCATCTCCAGGCGGATACGGCTACCTTGTCACTTCGTGAATTGAAAGCATTTTTCTCAGGGAAAATAAATAGTTCAGTTGAAAGAAAAAAAACACCCAGCAATTTTTCAATCACGTAAATTGCTATTTTTTAAATATGGGCACTGTTCTGTAAAAATCTTATCCTCCCTCCCCACCAGCTTTTCTTTTTTAAATTTACTTGAGGACTATAAATGCAAAATTCTACTTCTCATCTCAACACCTCCCTTCTTGCCTCCATTCCTAGCAAACTTACTTAAAAAGATGTTCATCGCCTTGGAACTCTGCTCAACGTTAGGTGGTAGCCTGGATGGGAGGGGAGTTTGGGGAGAGAGTGGAGACGTGTATTAATATATGGATGGCGGAGTCCTGTTGATGTCCACCTGAAGCTGTCACCGCATTGTTAATCAGCTCTGCTGCTGTTCAGTCACTAAGTCCTGTCTGACTTTCTACGACTCCATGGACTGCAGCACGCCAGGCTTCCTTGTCCTTCACTATCTCCCGAAACTTGCTCAGATAAATTCATGTGCATTGAGTCCTGATGCCGTCCAACCATCTCACCCTCTGCTGCCCTCTTCTCCTTTTGCCTTCATATCTTTCCCAGCATCAGTCTTCTTCTGTTTGCATCAGGTGGCTAAAGTATTGACCAAGGTCGTTGGTTATACTGCGACACAAAATAAAAAGTTACATTAAAAAAAAAATACACCTGTGTGCATTGGCGAGGCCTTCAAGACCATCCTCAGGCTTAATGGCTCTCTAGGAGGACTCAGGAGTCAGCCTATACCTGGCCTCAGCTGCGATTTACAACCAGGGAAGGACGTGAAGCAGAGCCAGCAGAGCGCAGAGGCGTGTGGGGTGAAATCCGAAGGAATCCAGGCACAGACTTGCAGGAGTCCTGGCCCCCTGAAGTCGTCATAAAGACAAACGTAACTCCTCCAGCAGTGAGAAGTCCTGCCACGCGGCAGCAGTGTCCAGCAGGGAAGCTCCGTGGACACTCTGCACCTGGGGTTTTATTTGGAGCTGGTCACATAAGCACTGTCTGCCTGGCATGTCCCCGAAATTTCAGTCTCCCCGCTGGGAGGTAGGTGTTCAGCATAAACCCCATTGTTTGTTCAGACAGCCAAGGAACCGGCAGCTGCTCATCTCCATCTGAGGGGTGCTGGGTGCCCTCCCCAGTCCAGGCCGCAGGTGCCAGCTCAGGGCTGCTGGGCTCAGAGCCCTCTGACACCATGGTTGTCCTCCGAGGTCACCGTGGTGTCTGGGGCCTCTAGAGGCTGGGCGATCTCTCCCGGCCCGGGATCCCTGTGCTGTTTCTTCTCTGCTCTTGTTTCTCTTACGTCCAGACCTTCTTGCGCCTGGTTTTTTTCTCTTTAATGTGCCGTGCTGTGGCCACAAAGCGGAGAGGCTTGGGAGCGGCCACTTCTCAAGGACACAGCTGTGTCCACTTGCCTTCGTGTGTGTAGTGTGACATGCATACAGAAAAGTGCACAAATGACAAACCCAGGACATTTCCAAAAGCCGAACTCACCCCACCCACGAGTCAGCAGCTAAGTCAAAAAACAGAGCGTTGGTAGCCGCTCAGGAATGTGCCTGGCAGTCCCTCCAGTTACCAACCGCTTCCCCTGGAAGGAGCCACTCGCCCGACTTCTAACACGATTGATCATTTTTGCTTGTGTCTGTGGTCGATGTGAGAAGAGTCACAGGGTCCCATTGTGTCTGCTGCTCTGACATCACCTTACGTTTGTGGAAGCCGTTCGTGCCTCTGCATGTAGTGGTGATTTACTGTCCCTGCTCTCATCATATTCTTTGATGTCCCACTAGCTTCCGAGAAAGCAGTCTCACCTATGGGTGTCACGCTGGCCGTGCAGCCTCGGGGTGTCTTGCGTGCATGTAGCAGGTGCTGAACTGAAATTGCTGCAGACACAGAAGGAAGTCTACCTGGTGGAGGAACTTCTCCTTGATCAGAGAAGAGATGCTCAGGTGCCTGTTCTAGGGAAAACAGACCTTGGCTTTTTAATTTCTTATGTTTGGAACATGATTAAGTATTTCTTTTCTGATTTAATCTTATCCGTTTCACTGCAAGAGTCGAGAAAAAAATCAGGAATATTGCTCACTTCTGATGACTAGAGAGACTCAGTGTTCTTTGGGAACATCTCTCAAAAATCCCATCTTCCTTGGCGTCAAGTGTCCCTGTAGCCACTGGTCTTCACCAGGGACTTGCTACCCAGTGCTCCTGGGGTGCCTCGACATCACACCGCTGTTGACCGGTTCGTTCTTTTAGAGCCGATGGTCACTTTTCTGCTGACTCTGAGCTCGGGTTCCGGGCCAGCCTGGGTTCTTACCTGTCGCTCTGCTGTCCTCGCCTCCCAAGACACCCTGGGGACCCTCTCAACCTGCCTCGTCCTTGCTGATTGATAATAGGGCTGTTTCAAAGTAACACACACAACCAAAGCCTACCTGTAAGCTTGTCCCTAGTGTGTGTTTGCACTTTATAGTGATGTAATGTAATCAGAACACTCATTAGCTTTTACCATTTTCTTTATTCCTTCTGTATTTTTCATGATCATAATCAGTGATGAATCAGATGTAATGACTCTCAAAAACAAGATAAAATAGTCTACACTATCAGGGGCCCCACTTCCTGTAATGAAAATGAGCACAGTTGAGTCTCATTAAGTTGGATCAGTTCAGATTGGGTGAATTTAAGTGAACAGTGGTGAAGAACCCGCCTGCCAGCACAGGAGACTCAGGTTCCATCCCTGGGTCAGGAGGAAATGGCACCCACCCCGGTATTCTTACCTGGGAAGTCCCATGGTCAGAGGAGCCTGGCGGGCTACCGTCCATGGGGTCACAGAAGAGTTGGGATGCAACTCAGCAACTCAACAACAAAGTGGTCACTTCTGTCCATGTATTGTGTTTGGACAGCGTATCCTTTAGATTGAGTGACTGCAGAACAGGCCACTTTAAGGGACTTCACGATACCATGTGACGAGAAGCACTTCTTACTTTTTAATAAGATCTTGAAAAGTGGGCAGTAATCAGCTCTGTACATTCTGATGACTTAATATATTTTCCTTGACGGATGCTCCTTAAACTACAAGGCATTTGCCATCATCTTTATCATCATAACTCATCTGAGTATAAGGAGCAAGGAAGTCAGGGGAGGGAAGCAGCGTATGACTTTAAAAAGCCCGACTGAAACACACGCACTGTGGGAAACCACTGGTAGACCCCGTGTATCTCTGCTGACACTTGACGCAAACCTTCCACGCATCGCATTGTCACCGTGGTTCAGTCCCACTGTTTGTTACCGTACCGTTTCCAGCATCTGTTGCTTCGCTTGCGTGGGTGGGAGATGCTGGCTGCCAGGCAGTCTCGGAGTGGAGCTGTGACATCATGTCTGATCGATGGACACAGCTGTGGGATTTCCATGTGTGCTTGGCAGCACCCACACAGACACATCTGGTCTGAGCATGCAGTTACCTTCTCCTGCGATGCTGTGAAAATTATTCTGCGTACGATGGAGTAATGCCAAGGGTATTATTGGTACTTACCTGATGTAGAAGACAGGAGTGATTCAAGAGCCCAAGATGGTTGTCTGTGCAGACTTGAAGATTCTAGTGAAATCAGACTACCGTCATCTTACTGAGTTTTTGCCTATAAATCATTTAGTTCAGTGCTCATGGAAACTTGTGAGCTTTTACTTGTTCTAAGTTTAAGAAATGGACATTTTGATAAAACATGTGGTAGAAGCAGCAGTGCAGACGGTGGCCAGAGTGAATTTCGTTTGGTTCTAGTCTCAGAAGGTTTGCTGTGTCTGAGATGCATTTCTTAGCAGCTCCTGTACATTTTCAGGGTGAATGCTTAGGGAAGATGTCTGAGGATCACTGGGTTTTTTCCTTTATATAGTTGTAGAAGGTGTATATGTGAATTCAGCTTCCCTGGTGACGTGGTGGTAAGGAATCCACCTGCTGGTGCAGGAGATACAAAAGATTCTGCTTTGATCCCTGGGTCAGGAAGATCCTCTGGAGGAGGAAATGTATTTTTCCTCCAGTATTCTTGCCTGGAGAATTCCATGGACAGGAGAGCCTGGCGAGTTGCAGTCCGTGGGGTCACAGAGAGTCGGACGCAACTGAGACAACTGAGCACGTAGCACGTGTTCACTTGGTCTTTTTCTGTTGGGGCTTTTATCTTGGAACCAATGGATCTTGTGAGATGGACGCTAACTCATTTTAAAGGACGTGTCCTTCCTTCCTCTGACTATATTCCGTACCTTCCTTCTTCGCAAGAATCTTCCCTGCAGAGTTGTGTTCGCCTCTGGTTGAATTACCAGTGAATTTAAGTTGTAGGACTTTTCATGTGTCTGAGTTAGAAAAATTAACTTTGATTCATTCACCTTGCTGTGATACTGAATAATACTCTCAGATATCACTGGGATTTGCAAGTCAAAGGTGATCTTTTTTTATTTCTCTACCAGTTAACTGTCTCACTAAAACAAACTTGTAAGCTGTTTTTTTAATGGACATTTGCATTTTAAGTATATGTGTGTTTATACACTTCAGTGGTGAAATCTGCTAGAGATATTTGCATATGTCATTTTATTATGGTTCTCTGCATCTAGTAAAGAGAGAGTGAATAATGAGTCGCCCTTCCTGTTTTTGTTCTTCAGCTGTTACTGAGCAGGCTTCTTTCTGTAAGGGCTGTGCTGGGAGAACGTTCCCAGTCCTCTTGGATCCTCCTGGTCAGCTGAGGTCCACTCTGTCTTGTCACAGTTCCTGCCATCAGTGGAAAGAGACGGAATTCAGGTTACAAGAGTTTAAACAGCATTTTGCTGCATGTGTGCTCCGTGTCCGAGCATTTCAAGGAGTCACTAAAAAACCCCACTGGTCCCGTGCACTGCTCCATGCTCAGACGGTGGAGCGGACAGGACTTATCAGGTGACTCCCAAACCCCTGGCTGCTTTTAAAGATGACCATGATGCTCAGATGTCCTCCAGTAGCCAAGGAAGGCAGTGGAAAACTCCTCCCCAGTCGTAGCCCAGCCAGAGACAAAGGCCTTTTCTGTGGGAGCTTGCTCCCAGTGGGAGAGTCCAAAACTCTACTTGGCACCAGCTGCCTGTGATCACAAGGGAAGGGGGGCGGGTCTGGCAGCTGCTTGGTCCCCGGAGGAGAGCAGGAGGGGGCCTTCCCTTTCTTCTCCGCATGTCCCCTCTCCTCTTTCAAGTGACACTTCATTTTTTTTTTTCCTTCATCTGTACATTACTGTGGTCCCCTGGAGACGAGTTAGGACTCCGCTGGGTTATTTGGAGTTTCACCGGTTCCCCTTTCTTTGCAAATGTGGGGTTCGTCATTGGTTTAGAAATGGTTAGCCTGCTTGGAGTTTGTTTTCTCTGTATCGTCTCTGGCAAAGTGAGGTGTGTGTGTGTTTGTGGTGGTGATACGTGTAAATATATACTGGGGAGAGCCCACCAAACCTGTATTTAACTAATGACCGATGGGTGTTCTCAACTCCCATGTTGGTTCCTCATTACCCTAAAGACTCATACATTTAAAACACCATATTAAAAGCGTTGGCTTCCCAGATGGTGCACTGGTAAAGAATCCATCTGCAAATGCAGGAGACACAAGAGGTGTGGGTTCGATGCTTGCACTGGGAGGATCCCCTGGAGGAGGAAATGGCAACCCACCCCAGTATTCTTGCTGAAGATCCCACGGACATAGGAGCCTGCTGGGCTACAGTCTATGGGGTCACAAAGACTCGGACATGACTGAGCACGTGTGGGCACACACACGCACACACTTTGGTTGTGATGAGGGTCCCAGGTGTACCTGGCTCAAAGCTGTTGACAGACACTGCATTTCTGATGCTTAGACAGTCCCAGTCCCTGACAATTAGTGGTGCTGAATGCCTTTTTATTTTATAAACTGTGCAGTAACCTATTTTAAAACCAGAGAAGCCAGAGAAGGGATGATTCAAAGAATATACAATCCTTATCCTAAAATGGTGGTTTGAGAGGACAGTATGCCTTCCTCTAAACACCCGTTTCATCTGGCTTCCATGATTTGACTACTGAAGATCCAGAAATACTCTGGAAAGTGACATTGATCTGATTAGTGTATGTCAGAAAACATTTGATCGGGTGGCTAGGGAGGTGGGAGAGGGGATCGGGATGGGGAATACATGTAAATCCATGGCTGATTCATGTCAATGTATGACAGAAACCACTAGAATATTGTAAAGTAATTAGCCTCCGACTAATAAAAATAAATGGGGGAAAAAAAAGAAAACATTTGGATGTTTCAGTCATATTAGAAAAGCTGTTCCCAACTGCACTGAAGCTGTTCTTACGTCGTATTTCATCATTTCTAACTTGCAGCCCCATTTCAGACCTGTGACTGTGTGTCTTACAGTTGGTCGTGAGTCATAGTTTCATTATGAAATGTGATGGAGCGGCTGCCTAGCTGCGTCTTAGGTGCAGGGGGCTGCATTGTGTGTGAGGGTGCGCCAGCAGTGTGACCTGTCTCTATATTGAGTGCTGTTCACACCCACAGACAGTGCTCAACTCAGGTCTGTAAGGATTTCTATGCAGGTAAGACATGTCAGGGTTTTAACTTGGTGGTCTCGGGAAACCTCAGGTGCCGTCGGAGGCTCTTGGTGGTTCTTGTTCAGAGAGGTGAACGAGTTAGAGGACACAGCTTTGTGCAGTCACTGGAAAGAAGTGTCAAAACCAGTCGCATTATGTTGTTTAGTCACTCAGTCCTGTCCGACTCTTTGTGATTGTAGCCCACCAGGCTTCTCCTCTGTCTCAGTACCGGAATGGGTTGCCATTCCCTTCTGCAGGGGATCTTCCCAACCCAGGGATCGAACCTGGGTCTCCTGCATTGCAGGCAAGTTCTTTACTGTCTGAGCCGCCAGGGAAGCCTTGCTTGGTCCATGACATGTTTAAATCCTGCACTTGGTGTGATTTACGCATCCATGAGGTTTCAGTGAGAATTACCATACAGCCCCGTGTCTAGACTGCACTTGGCCTTCTGACCCTGCTCCTCATTCACGGCGTCATCTGTCAGAGTCACGTGACGGCTGTGCCCATCAGCAGCGTGCTGTGGCATCCTCATGGTTGCATCTCTGGACCGAGCTGCAAGCCGCCACTGTGAGAATGGCTGGCGGATGATGATTGTATGTTCCGGTGTGTACTTGGCTTGTAAGCAGTAATGAACAATGGCAAGTTCTGTTTTTAAAAAGACACTTTCCTTTTCATTTGGTCTCATGGTTAATACCTTAATTGTTCCCCCTTCATGGATCACAGCCTTATCACGGGGAGGGGGCTGGCATAACTCAGGGAAGCGTTGAGCTATCCTCTGCAGGGCCTCCCAAGACGCACAGGTCGCAGTGAAGAGTTCTGATGATCTTGCGTCTTTTATCTTAAAGAACAGTGCTAGAGAACCTAACTTAGGTTCGTTCTGTGAGGCTGTATGGAAGGTTCTGGGGGATGCTTGGTTGCACCAGTAGGTTTCATGCGCGCGTGTGTTCAGATGAACATACCCGCATGGCTCACAGTCTTCGTGGAGAGGGAAGGACAGCACTAAAGTGGAAGGAGGCCTTAGAGAACCGGTCATCCTTTCTTGTTGAAAATACATGAAACAGAGGGAGTTCTAGAGGTCTGGTTATGTGAAGCTTTTCTCAAAGATCCTTGTCTTCCCTCAAACATCTCTTTTCTGACCAAGGCTCATTTCCGCTCTTCCTCTCATTTTCTCACTTTGGTTTTGCTCCCCTCTCATCCTGTTGGTTGTCTGTGATCTTGCCTTCAGATGACTTCCTGAAGGTGACTGGTGTCACCCTGCCTCTGTGTCCAGGCTCGACAGGGGACAGGCCGCCTCGAGGATGCCGTTTTCCTGGGCAAGGGGGTGTGCGTGTGTGGAGGAAGTGGAGACCTTGCTACACTCACAAGAGTAACTTAGCTTTATTTCTCCAGACTGTGTCACCACCTGCGCTCTGATCGTCTCTCACAGGCTCTTCCTTCCTCCCTCTGCTCATCTTAGCTCAGTAAAGTGAGAGGCCAGGGCGTGAGCCCCGTCCCGGACAACCTGCCAGCACCCAGTGCTGTCTGTCTCCGGGCCCCCCGCCCAGGACGGAGGGCTCCTGGGCTCAGCCCCTGCCTGTGGCCCCGACCCCGGGGGATGCTGCTGTGAGAGGCTCTCAGAGGTGAACCTCCTCCGCCTTAAATGCCGCGGACAGTTTATGCTCACAAATGTTCTCTAGAAACAGCCCTTCCTGGTAATCGGTTGAAATGGTATTGGCCAGTTGGTCCCCCTTTTCCCCCCGTTTTTACAGGTGAGCAACTTGAGGCTCAGAGAAGTGGAATGAGCTGCCTGGGGGCACGTGGTCAGCGAGAGAGCCTGGTCCGCGCATGCCCTCTGCTGCCTCTTCATCTTTTCCTTGTGTTCTTGTTGTCTTCTTTGCTGAGCTTGTGATCACATTGCAGAGGGTGAGCCCCCAGTTCTTGGCAAATGCCACAGTAACTGTCTCCCTTGCTGGAGGGGCCAGGACCCTCTGATGGCCTGCGTGTGGAAGAAGTCCAGTCATGCATGTCATTCAGACACTGTATGTTTTATTTTTTTCTTAAGGATGAAGAGGAGGAAATCAAACTGGAGATAAATATGCTGAAGAAATATTCTCATCATAGAAATATTGCAACGTATTACGGTGCTTTCATTAAAAAGAGCCCCCCAGGACACGATGACCAGCTTTGGGTAAGCAAGCGTCTCCTGTGTGTTTTATGGGGTTTCCTTTTTGGTTGTACTAGAAGGGCATTAAGAACCTTCTAGAGGAAGGCGAGAGAAAAGCAAAGAAAAGGGGGAAAGTCTGGTATCTTCCCTGGACTTCTCAGTGGAAGGTATGCTGAATGTTTATTTTGGTGTTGATTTCGCATTGCAGGGAAAAGAGTTTGTGTTTTGGGAATAAGGTGGCACAGTAAGAAACAAGGAAAACAAGCAAAATAGCAAGGAAATTAGGAGCTTGGACTTAAAAGCAGTATGACAAAAACTTTATGGAAATTAGTATAGTATCTCAGCAACGTGCATTTTCTTTACTTCTGTGGAATTGAGAGACAAGCTGCAAAACAACAAACTTAGTTCTGTAATTTACTAAGAGCAGTGGGTTTCAGGTAAACTTGTGGAATTTATACATGTTCAACCTTACCTTTTATTGAACATGTTTCAAGATGATGACACTGAGATAGTGCTGGCTCTATAGCGATCACATTAGTTCTGCCAAAAGTACTGGACTTACAGAGCGGGAAGATAGATGAATGCTCTTCTGATTTTTTTTTTGTTAAGTCATTGTAGAATATTTGCAAAGTTAGGAAAGTAAAAGGGAAAAAAATTACCTTTATTTCTATTGCCCATATCTCAACATAGTTAAAATTTTAGAATAGTTCAGTTCATTTTCTAAGTACTTTAAAAATATTCTTTGTTTATATTGTTCAAACATTTAAGTATTGTAGAGTGTCTTGTGAAAAGTTCTGTGCTGCTTAAAAATAGTTCTCTTTTGTACTAACCCCAGTTAACATAAAATAGTTGGGGAATCACAGCGTTGTGGAAAGTAGAACATTTGGGATGCTGGGAGGTGAGAGGCTTGCTGGGGAGCATCTGGGTCGGTTTCTGATGACTGGGCGCTGGTTGAGGACAGACGGCCCGCCTGCGCCTGTGCTCTGGTGACGGGGGCTGCAGGGACGGGCTGTGCTGTGGAGCATGAGGACCCCAGTGCCCTGGACCCGTGTCCATGCCCAGGAGATGGGGTGGGGGAACACGCTCTCAGGAATTCGCTGCCTCCACAGTGATCATGCGCCCAGACCTTTAGGCAAAGGGCGGGAGTTAGACTGCCCTCTGGCCTGCCCGGGGAGCGTGCTGCCATCTGCGATGCTCTGACCTCCGGCGGGATGTGTCCGTGTCTTGTCTCCCTCCAGCTCGTTATGGAGTTCTGTGGGGCCGGATCCATCACAGACCTCGTGAAGAACACCAAGGGCAACACGCTGAAGGAAGACTGGATAGCCTACATCTCCAGGGAGATCCTGCGGGTGAGCCGCCCTGCGCTCGGCTTTCTTTGCATTTGCTGCTCGTGGTGGTCGTTCAGTTGCTCAGTCGTGTCCGACTCTTGGCGGCCCCGTGGACCACAGCACGCCAGGCTTCCCTGTCCTTCGCCAGCTCCCAGAGCTTGCTCAAGCTCGTGTCCGTCGAGTTGGCGATGCCAATCCAACCATCTCACCCCCGGTCACGCCCGCTTCTCCTGCTGCCCTCAGTCTTTCCCATCATCAGCTGCCACTGTACAGATTATTCGTTTCACGACAACCAAGGATTCTGTATAGCCAGTTGGCTTCGACAGTTGAAGCCACATCACGATGTTGGCTCTGGCCTATATCTAAAGAAATTAGACTTAAAATAGTTGTGTGTGTTTTTTTTTTAAATGTAATTTATTTTCCTGAATTCATCCTGCAGTCATTCAAAAGAAAATCAGCGTGCAGAGGAGGAGAAATAATCTCTTGTTTATGGAAATCCTGTGTCTGAGCTTATAAATCAATATTAATGGTGCTAAATGCTGGCTTTCAGCGTCATCTTCTGGGCTTTGGCATTAACAGTTAGAGTCTGCTGCAGTATTTACGAGAGAAAGTTCTTGTGTTTAATGTTATTTACAGCCAGTTGGAAAGCTGGTTTATGGTCTTTGAGCAAGTTTCGGAGCTACCAAATGATTTTAGCAGCTTCTGAATGATTCTTTTCAGTAGTGGAGCCATTGTGATGGCACAGTGTGTTTGAAACTAATGTATTTAAAAACTGCTTGTGAGTTAGTTGCCCACGGGCGGCTTCTCTTTGGTCAGCTGTCACAATTTTCTCTCTACTTTACCTGTAAATCATACACTTAAACGACTTAGTTGAATTTCATTTACTGACCACATTTGAAAAGTAAAGACTATGGAATTGAATTGGAATCTAATTGTAAAAGAACCTGTTATTTTTTATGTGTAGGTCAATTTATGATTAAGCTTCACAGAGGACTGCAGGTTTTTAAAAATGCTGTCTAGAATTCACGGAGACAGTTTGAATTTCTTTTTATCTAGTTTACAGAGCCCTTGAAAATAGATAATTCTTCTTAAGACAACTAGTTGGATAGGGAGAGATGGGAGACCTGTCTTTGTATCATCACATTCACATTTCATTATAAAAGCATGGGGATTCTTTTGTGGTTATTATAGGAGCCTTAACATGTGAGCCTAAGCCTCCCGCCTCCCGCTGCTATGAGGGATTTCAGTGAGCGGGCACCTGCAATGTCCTAATAGCAAAGTTGTTTATTCACTCAGTTCTGTCTGACTCTTTGTGACTCCATGGATTGTAGCCTGACAGGCTCCTCTGTCCATGGGATTCTCCAGGAAAGTATACTGGAGCGGGTTACATTTCCTTCTCCAGGGGATCTTCCTAACCCAGGGATCAAATCCGCCTCTCCTGCTTTGGCAGGTGGGTTCTTTACCACTGAGCCACCTGCGAAGCCCCATGATAACAATAAAACCCCACTGAAATGTTAAACAGGAAAAATCAAGTAGACGGCGCATTCTCATCTATCCTTTCTCAACCGCGGCGTCTTGGACTGGGTAGATCAAATGGCACATTCTCATCTGCCCTTTCTCAATCGTGGCGTCCTGGACTGGGTAGATTGCTTGTGCCTTGGGAGGCAGCTGCATGTTGAGTTCTCTGGCAGAAGTCGGGACAAGCAGAGTTGTGAGAATGCTGCCTTTTTGTCTTTCTGACCATATTTGGATGCAAACTGCGTTTTTGTTCTCCCACCACCTCTCATCAGAGGCATGCTCTGGGCTTCATTCCAGATACGAGGTCATCAGAAAGTGCTGTGTGCCCACTAGGGCTTACTTCCTTGGGAGAAAAAGAAAGATGCTTGATTGGCACATGAAGCTCTGTGGATGGCAGGACCGTTGTACCCGTGGGGTAGAGGTGGGGTCAGTCAGTAGTTCACAGCTTGTGGCTCTTTGGTGGGAAAACCAGGCTGGGTTCAAGGGCCAGCCCTTGAAGCCCACTGTCACCCTTGCTTTTCCCCTGGAAGGCATGCGGTTCACATCTCCCCCCAGGCTCACCCACTGCACAGTGGGCGTGCAGTGTGGGAAGAGAACCGTCCTGTGCACAAATAGCACACATTGCAATAGAGACACTGCAGATGGTCATTGAACACGTGACTTCGGGGAAAAGCTAGAAAGTGGTAGCGCTGCCCTCACCCTGGCCCGGACCCCTTGGGACTGGGGGTGCTTCTCTCTGTATGGTGTCACTGGTGATACCTTGCTGGACACGCACTGCAGTTGAATTGTGTGCACAGTTTATTTTTCAGTATTTGTTTGCTTGCTTGCTCCGGGTCTTAGGTGTGGCACACAGACTTAATTGCCCCGCAGCATGTGGGGATGTTAGCTCCCCAGCCAGGGATAGAACCTGCACCCCCTGCATTGGAAGGCAGATTCTTAACCGCTGGACCACCAGGGAAGTACCAGAGAACGGGTTTTGTTTTGTTTTGTTTTTTTCTCTCTTTCTTTTAATCTTTTGGCCACACTAAGTGATATGTGGGATCTTGGTTCCCTGACCAGGGATCCATTCCTTGTCCCCTGCATTGAAAGGTGAATTCTTAACCACTGGACCGTGCGATATTATAAGGGGCACATTCTGGGCTGGTCACTGACAGCATCAGAGAACTAAATCTCTCTGTCTTACCTGCAGGGCCTGGCCCATCTCCACATCCATCATGTGATCCACCGTGACATCAAGGGCCAGAACGTGCTGCTGACCGAGAACGCAGAGGTGAAGCTAGGTAAGTGTGATCTGATGCCTGCCAGGGTAGAGTCTTCTGTTGGCATCACCCCTGTTACCCGTTCCGTCCTGTTGGAGAAGTGGGAGCCAGGCTTACCTCTTAGCACGGCTCCAGGCCCGCTTTGTCCATGCCCCAGACTCCCCCAGCAGTCCCTCTCGTGGTTTTCCACAGTCCCTGTGGGAAACTCAGGGACGCAGTGGGTACAGGCCCCTGGGGAAGCCCCCAGGCTGGTTGAGCATCTTGGCGCTGTGGTGACTTGGCTCTGGAAGGGGTGCTCCTTACCCGCGTTGCTGGAGGGTCGCACATCCACCCTCTGCTTGTGTGTGGTTTTACTGTGAAGACCCTGCTCCTCTGTGTATGCGTCCTGTTCTTGACTGGTTTGCTCACTGTGGTCCGCTTTCCTTCCTTCCTCTGGCCGCAGTGGACTTCGGGGTGAGCGCCCAGCTGGACAGGACCGTGGGGAGGAGGAACACGTTCATAGGCACCCCCTACTGGATGGCCCCCGAGGTCATCGCCTGTGACGAGAACCCGGACGCCACCTACGATTACAGGGTAAGGTGCCAGCAGCCTGGCCTCATGGGCTCGCCGGTCCTGGGCGTGGGTTCTGACCCCACTTCCCCCTCCCTGCCCCAGCGAGGACCGCGTGGACTGCTGCTGTAGGGCGCATCTGCCGGGACAGTATTTTGAGGCTTTTTGTGTGTGTGGTCCGTTCTGCATCAGCTCTGTTCTAAGTCAGGTGCTACTTTCAAGGCGGGAGGGGCCCGTCGGTCTCAGAAATGTTTTGTCCCCAGTCAATTTAGCGCTTCTGCTGTTTACTGTTCTTTTTAATTTGAAGAGTGTCAGGTATTTATTATTTCAGAAATATTGTCAGATTACATAGCAAGCACTTTGTGTGAAATTTCAGTCTTGCTAAAGAGCTGTGCACCTTTGCTTTGGTCACAAATGTGTTTAAAACTCTTGAGAGTGACCTCTAGAGACGTGTGTCAATAATACACTTCTTGATCCTGATGAAAAGTCTTGTTTGATCATCAGACTCTGGCTGAGAGTTGGATCATAGGTACAGCAAGTGGTTCTAATTAACGATCATTATTATCATTATTGCATAACTTTTCACAAAGCTGTGCAATACAAGGCAGATTGTATAGCTTTTCCATCACCGTCTTCATGAATTGACTGAACTTTATGAGTTGATCATTTATTTACTTGGAAGGTGTTCTTCCAGATGTGTTTGTGCTTGTGGTTTCTTGGCAAACTTCCTTTTGGTTCGTACCCCCAAAGAATGCGTTTATGTGATTTGTGTGCATGACCAGTGGTGGTGAGTTCCTGGCCTCACGGTGAGGATGGTGCGCTAACGTCTTCTTTGTCCTGCAGAGTGACCTCTGGTCCTGCGGCATCACTGCCATTGAGATGGCTGAAGGCGCTCCCCGTAAGTAGCATGTCTTCCTTGTTAGCCCGGTTCTATGCAATGTAAACCTGGTCTCAGGGCTCCAGAAACAGTGGCTTCATGAATGGAGCTGTTCCTGGTGGAGCGTTCAGGTGAAGGAATCATAAATACAGTGGAGTTTTAGATGTGAAAGGAGTTCTTGGCACACGTCAGTCCTTCTGAAGGCCTCCCTGAGGTTCACGGGCTGCGTTACCTTTTAAGTTGTAATTAGATGTGTGACCTGAATTTATTCTAACATCAGATAATGACAGTCCATTCCAGTATTTTTGCCTGGAGAATCCCATGGACAGAGGAGCCTGGCGGACTCAGTCCATGGGGTTGCAAAAGTTGGACGGGACTGAGCATGCACACACACACACACACACAGTAATAGGCAATAATTTTTCTTTTTATAGTTTGAACTTAGTATTCAGTGAAACTGGTCCTAATACAGGAAATTTCCATTTTACTTATGTTTTAACTTTAAAAATAGAGGCACAACCTTTTATCCATGGAATAATTTTTTTTTATTACCTGTGAAATTTTGCTTCCGCTTTGGATTAAGTCAGTGACAACTTCGTGAAATTGGTTTTTAATCAGGAACAGAGTAGAATTGCAGAGAGCAAAGGAAAAAAAAGAAACCTATTATTTTCTGCTGGTCCCCCTTGAATATATAACATTTGGTACTTAATTGCTGCTGACTAAAGTTGAACGAATGATACAAGGTTGCCCCCAGCTAGGGATTAGTTGCACTGCAGAAGTGGCCATCTGTCCTGCTCACCCTGTGCTCCATTGTGTCCCCTGAGGACCTGAGACAGGGCAGGACTGCCCGACGTCTTGTCTGGTTCCCTTTCACCCGGGAACAGCATCCTCTCTTTTAGCCCTATCTCCCAGCTGTCTTGTAAGGTGCTTGTGAAGGTGAATAAACACACGGAAATACCTGTGTCCACATGCACCTCTCAAGCCTTCACTGGGCCAGTGATCAGAGGATAAATAGTCATCAAACAAAATTAAACAATCCCACTCACTCCCCGATTTCAGGAACACTCACTCTAACAGTAAGCAGTGAACACGCCTGCTAGGCTCCTGAGTTCCAGGCATCGTGTGAAGAAGGCCTTCACAGCTGTGTCTCATTTAATCCTCACGACAGTCCTATGAAAATAAAGATATTTTCGTTGTCATCGATAGATGCCTTAAGCTGTTAACTCCTTTCGGACTTTGAATCAGCATTTATCTTTGATTTATGGACGCTTTCCAGTGTGTTTGAAATGGTCCAGTCTTCTCGTTGCTCTCGTCCTCCTCGTGTTTGCTGTGCTTCAGTGGGGGGTTCAGGGTATGTTCTCAGCTGCATAACTAGATGTGCAGGCTGCTTGACATGACGCCTGTCGATCCGACAATGGGCAGAGCGTGTGATGTCACGAGTGGGTCCCGGAAACGGAGACCGAGTGAGCCGAGTGCATAACTGACATGCCCTCTCCTCTCCCCAGCTCTCTGTGACATGCATCCCATGAGAGCCCTGTTTCTCATCCCCCGAAATCCTCCTCCCCGGCTGAAGTCCAAAAAATGGTAAGACACACGTGCTTTGTTGTCATTCTCTTCCTTTTTTTTTAAAAAAGAAAAGTGTTCCTTTTTAGTTTGACTTCAGGACAGAATCCTGGCCATTCTGACTCCCAAAGAACACAAGAGTCAGTGTCCCAAAACACAAGGTACAAAGTGTATCGCTTTAGTTTTTAATGTTCTTTTTCCTCTTGATCCATTGCCCTCGAATGATAAAATAGCGCCAAGTGACTCTGAAACACCAGCACAATGTTTTAAAAAGGTTCTATTTTAATATACCTCTCAGTGTAGTGGACTCCCCTGGTGGCTGAGACAGAAAGAATCCTCCTGCCATGCAGGAGACCCTGGTTTGATCCCTGGGTCAGGAAGATCCCCTGGAGAAGGGAATGGCAACCCGCTCCAGTGTTCTTGCCTGGAGAATCCCATGGACAGAGGAGCCTGTCAGGCTACAGTCCATGGGGTTGCAGAGTCAGACATGACCGAGCAACTAACCCACACTCAGTGTAATAGATTTCTGTACGGCTGTACATGAAGAAGCAAAGTTGTGTTGACTTGTACTTTCTGGTTGAAGGGATATTTTAATAAAACTCATGGAAGGGTTCACTGTCGTCATGGCAGGACTTTGAAGTCTGAGGGGCCCTTGCTGCCCGAGCAGAACGTGTTGGAGGAGGGGTCCTCTCCCTGGGTTGCCCCTTCCTTCCCCCTCCCGATTAATTCTGATAAACAGCGTCGATCCTGGGGAGGGAGATGGTGCCAACCTCCAGGCACAGAAGAGTTCAGAAGTGCAGTGGGGCGGGCAGATGCTGCTTTGGTGTGCTTTTGAAGTCTTGGAGGAAGAACACGGTGCTTTGTTCTTTTGGCCTGAGAATTTTGCCCCCTCGCTCCCTCTGAGGGTTGTTCTGAACCTTCCCTGTGGGCACCTGTCTGTGCCCGGGCCCCCATGCATGTGGGCCTCCCTCCCGCCCTGTGTTCTGTTTCCTGGGCTTGGCTGTCGGTCTTACCTGCTGTGTGTGTTTGTTTTCCTTCCTGAAGCTGTTCTCACCCGTTTTCCAGGTGGTGGTGTCTCCTTTTAGGTTCTTGCTTCTAATTCTGAAATACACCAGAGGGCCCCATTTTGGCCTCCTCCTGCCAACTGTTGGGGTGGAGGGTGCTTCAGACGGTAAAGGATCTGTCTGCCCTGCAGGAGACCTGAGTTCAGTCCCCGGGTCAGGAAGATCCCCTGGAGAGGAAGATGGCAACCCACTCCAGTATTCTCGTCTGGAGAATTCCCTGGACGGAGGAGCCTGGCGGGCTGTAGTCCATGGCGTCCCAAGGAGTCGTATATGGCTGAGCGACCAACACTTTCACTTTACCAGCTCTTAGGTCTGCTCTTCTCGGGGGCGCATCCTCTGATGTCCTAGAGCAGCGGTCCCCAACCTTTTGGGCACCAGGGACCGGCTTCATGGAAGACAGTTTTTCCACTGACTGGGGGTGGGGGGAAGGTTTTGGGGTGATTCAAGAGCATTACATTCAGGATTTGAGCTCCCCTGAGAATCTCACGCTGTGGCTGATCTGCCAGGAGACGGAGCTCAGGTGATAGAGAGAGCGATGAGGAGTGGCAGCAAATACAGGGGAGGCTTCACTCCCTCACCTGCTGCTCACCTCTCGCTGTGTGGGCTGGTTCCTAACAAGCCGTGGACTGGTACGGATCTGGGGGTTGGGGTCCCCTGTTCCAGAGGCTGCTAGTCCACCGGTGTAGACGCGAACATGTATTTTCACCCTTGTTTCTCTCCTGTTCCCTTCTGTCTTCCCGTCTTCCCCCTTTCATCTGCTGGCGAGATTTCCTCTTCCTTCATCCTTTCTTTCACCACATTCAGCTCCAGGGAACCGAGGTTGTCTGGTTCCACTTACCAGTTCTTGGAGAGGTTCTTTAAGGCAATGATTGAGCCCCAGTTGGTCTCCTGTATTATTAAAACATGACAACCGTGTGCGCCCACCGGTGGCCAGCCCTGGGAAACCCCATGTGAACAGTAGGTGTCACTAGGGAGTCAGCTGTGGGGCTGGGTGACACTTTATCCGCCTCATGCTAAACTCAGCAACGCTCATTTTCTCTTTGCTTATTCTCAGATTTTATTGAAGGGAGCTTATGCTCCATCTTCAGGGTATTTTCACAGTTTGTCAGTCAGTCGGTTATGCCGCCCGTGACTTTCAGGCGTGGATCAACTGCTGTGTATACAGCACGGTGAAATAGAGACACTTGTAGATAACAGTGGAGTCTCCCTGTGTTCTTTCACCAAACTGCCTCTAGCTAAGCTGGATCAGATGCATTCTCAGCAGTTCACATCGCTGCCTCAGCTTACCCGGGTGTTCCAAAGGGTCCAGAGGGTCACAAACGTGAAGGCCCTCTTCCTTTACGGATGCTGTCTTCCTGTCCACAGGTCGTGAGTTTCCACAACCACTTTGGCAGAAGTGGCCTTTGAAAAATGATCAGCAAATTCTCAGCAGAAGCTGACAGTTGTGTTTAAAGACTGTATCGTAGATGATCATTTCTCTGGTGTTAATCTGTACATGGCCCTTGAGAAGCCCTTTGGAATTCTTTATCTTAAGGTGTCATCCTCAAACTCTCCAGTGTGAAGGTCTGAGGAGTGACTCAGGCATTTGTATTTTTAATAAACTCCCCAAATGGTCCTCCTGGGCCCCGGGATTTGGGAATCTGTGTGCTATAGCATTCCTCTACCGCTGTGTAGAATCCTGTGCATTCCTCCTTAACCACAGAACAAGGCCACAGCTTCTTCAAGTGGCTGAGGGCCCTTCTGTACGCTGACCCTTAGTTCTTTTAACTCTTTTTCCACTTTTCATTGCAACATCAGAAAGCCGTTCACTGTCCCCTTTGGACTCTGCTGCCTCGTCACTCTGGAACGGTGGCTTTTCTTGGGAAGGTTAAATATCCTCCTTTTTCTTGATGTTGAACCCATTCCACTGCCTCAGTTCTGTTTTCTTCCTCACAATTTGATTATGCATCCGCTATTGAGTATACATACACTGTTTCCTATGTGTATGTCTTACAGCATAAACAAATGTAAATTGTTGACACATGAATATTTGTTGGCTTGAACAAAAATAGTAAGTTCTGAGTACAAACAGAAGAGAGAAGAACTGATTCTCTCTCCTCCAGTTTTTTTTTAATATTTAATTTTATATTGAAGTATGGTTGATTTACAATTATCACGTTAGTTTCAAGCGTGCAGCAAAGCGATTCAGTTACTCATATACACGTACCTGTTCCTTTGCAAATTCTCTTCCCATTTAGGTTATTACAGAGTATTACGCAAAGTTTCCCTGTGCTATACAGTAGGTCCTTGGCATTATCTGTTTTACTCGTTTATTTTTTAAACTTTTTATTTTATATTGGAGTGTAGCCAGTTAATAATGTGATAGTTTCAGGTGGACAGAAAGAACTCTTAAAGCATGAAGTGACTGGAAAGGACTGAACTCATTCTCTCAATCACATTTTTAAAGACTGAATAACTCATTCATTCAACAAAAATTTACTGCATACCTATTGCAGTTGACATGCTCCGAGCTGGGCCTTGCTGACAAACGGGAAAGCAGGAACCAGCCCTGACCTGTACGGTTATAAACCAGGAGGAGCGACAGACATAAACGTGAAGTGTGCAGTGTGTTACATGCAGAGAGCCCAAAAGAAAGGGCTCCTGGCTTAGGGCGTGTGGTGCAGTGTTGCCAGGAAAGGTTTATGGACAGGAAGCTGTCTGAGCCGAGTCTCCAATAACAGGGTGGCTGAGAGTGTCTCTGCTGAGGCCACGGAGGGGTCACCATGAGCCAGAAATGGAGAAATGAGCAAAAATAAAGTGTCTGGTGGGGTAGGTGTTGGCAACAGGGTCAGTGCCCCCCTCAGCACTGTTATTTCTGCCCTTGTCCATTAAGTGTAGGGCTTCCCTGGTGGCTCAGTGGTAAAGAATCCGCCTGCCAGTGCGTGAGACATGGTTTTATTCTGGGTTGGGAAGCCCCTGGAGGAGGGAATGGCAGCCGAGTCCAGTATTCTTGCCTGGGAAACCCCATGGCCAAAGGAGCCTGGTGGGCTACAGTCCATGGGGTTGCAAGAACCAGACATGACTTAGTGGCTAAACAGTGACATAAAGGGTAGAGAGCTGACACATAAGTCAGCCTAAAACTGATGGAAATGTTACCCGAACAAGATCCAGATCCTCAAACCACTTACCCGGGTCCTTCCTCGTCCCGTGTCTGTCCTTGTCTGTAAGGATCCACCATCTCTCCTCTGTCACCTTCACATTTGCGAAGGCCTTCCTTCCCTCGCTTTCCTCCTCCCCCGGAATCCACGATCAACAGGCAGCATTAACTCCCACTGCCCCTGCGGCCCCCAATGTGCAGTGTGACTCCTGAACTGTGGCCCTCAGGGTCCCTGCTTCGTTCCTGTTTTATCCCCATGCATTTGCAGTGTCGCTCACAGTGAATACTGAAGCCTCGCCTCATGTACCAGCTTGTAAGTTACTGGTATTTTGGAGCTTTGCTGTTCGTGGTAGAAATCTGATGATCTTTTTTTTACTTTCTCTTTTAGGTCCAAGAAGTTTTTTAGTTTTATAGAAGGATGCCTGGTGAAGAATTACATGCAGCGGCCCTCCACCGAGCAGCTTCTGAAGCATCCTTTCATTAGGGATCAGCCGAACGAAAGGCAGGTTAGAATCCAGCTTAAGGATCATATAGACCGGACCAGGAAGAAGAGAGGAGAGAAAGGTATGAAGTCTGGCTTTATTCTCATCTTAAATATTCTTTTAGGTTTTTGCCAACCAAAGTAGGTTGTCCCTTTCCTACTCAAGTTTGGGCTCGTCTGGCCGGGGCTTGAGTGTCTCGACCAGCTTGGTCTGGGGGCCAACCTGGCTTTGGCAGTTGCGACCCCGGGCAGCGGGGCCCTGCAGCTGGTCAGTCTGTGATGCCGTCTTGCTCCACCTCGGATCACAGCTTGCTGGCTGTGCTTCTTACCGCCCTGGGGGTCTCATTCTCCGTGTGGGCCATGCCGAGCTCAGCGTGCTGGCTGCACGCGTCACCATGGGCCTGTTACAGACTTCTCTCCTGCCCAAGGGTTTCCGGTGCTTTATGCTGCTGTGGGGCTGTGGCAGGCCTGTGCTCTTGTCTCCTTTTGCTGTTCTATTTCATCAGTTTTTCCCTGGCTCCACCTTTATACTTATTAGCTTTTTATTTCAGTTGAAGTATAGTTGATTTACAATGTTGCGTTCTTTTCTGATGTAAAGTGATTCAGTCACATGTATATATGTTCTTTTTCATGTACGTTTCCATTATGGTTTGCTGCAGGACATTGAATATAGTGCCCTGTGCTGTTTGGTAGGACCTTGTTTATGTATGGTAGTGTGTATCTGGCGGCTTCCCAGGTGGTGCTAGTGGTAAAGAGCCTGCCAGCCAGTGCAGGTAGACGGAAGAGACTCAGATTCGATCCCTGGGTTGGGAAGATCCCCTGGGGGAGGGCATGGCAACGCACTCCAGTATTCTTGCCTGGAGAGTCCCATGGACAGAGGAGGCTGGTGGGCTGTCGTCTACACGGTTGCAAACAGTCGGAGGCGACTGAAGTGACTTAGCACACAGCGTGTTGTGGTGTCTGCTAATCCCAAACTCTGAATTCATCCTGTCCCTCTCCTTCCCCCTTGGTAACCATCAGTTTTCCGTGTCTGTGATTCTATTTCTGTTTTGCATGTAAATCAGTTGATTTGTATCATTTTTTTTAGATTTCACAAATACGTGATATATGGTATTTGTCTTCCTCTGCCTGATTTACTTCACCTTTATAATTTTGGGGAACATGTGATTTTGGTTTTCTGCTTGAGTACCTACTTTTTCTCCATCCCGCAGACTTTTGTCTGCTGTTCTCTAAGATGATCCCTAAGTGCTAAAAATAACTGAATATATTCTCTTATTGCTTTAGTTGAGGCAGTTAAATCTCTCTTTGTTTTGACATCAGAGTGGACTTTGTGAATTTGCTGATGCTCATGGCCCATTTTTCTTTCATGTCGTGGGCTCTGTAGCCCCTCTCCCAACCCTGCGCCCCCTGAGCTGAGCATCCCACAAGGGATTGTCACGAGTATAAGGGAATCAGCTCCTCTGCTGGCCCAGGGCCTGAGCACCCATCACAGTGGGACTCCCCGTCAAGGTCTTCCTCCCCGCGAGGTGCCCACACGTGTTACTGTTTTTCTCCAAGAGTATATGGTTTGTGCTCAGTGGTGCTGCTTCCCTTGCGTGCGGCGTCAGCACCTGTGAACTGACCCACTCATCCTGCCCTGTCCTTTCCAGATGAGACCGAATACGAGTACAGCGGGAGTGAGGAGGAGGAGGAGGAGGCGCCCGAGCAGGAGGGGGAGCCCAGGTAAGGACGGGGCGTGCGCCCTGCTGCGGTCAGGGCTGCAGGAGACGCCCTTGTCGTGGGAGGGAGTCGCCAGTTACTTTGAAAATGCCTTACTATCTTCCATCCTTCACTTCTTTCAAAGACTCTTGTAAAGCACTCTCCCCGCTCTGGAGCTGCCTGCTGATTCTTTACTGAGACCGTGTTGCTTCCTCTCCCCACGGTTTGGAAATGGGCAGGCTGTCTTTGGCCTGGGGCAGGGGAGCTTACCTATGACAATTCTTGCTCCAGGAGGTGTGGATGGAAAACGTCTTGTAGCTTGTGACCCAGTCCTGCACAAACTGAATTATCCCACTCACGGGCCACTTAGGGCCTCCACTAAAAACGCTATAGTCTTCCCCAAAACACGCCTGTTGGCTGGTTGGTTTTCTCCTTCCTACCCATGTGGTCACCAGCATTCACTGCCTTTATGAGGATGCGTTCTGGGCTGATCCATTCTGTAGTCTGTTTTGGCCCTCTCTGGCTCCCCAAGACACAGGGAAGCAGAAGGTTGAAGATTTGGTAGCAGGAACCTCATAGTGACTCGTTAATCAAGGAAGAGAGGATTTAAAAGGTTTAATAATGGTCTTGTCTGCCTGGTGTCCAATGTAGCCGACTAGCTGGACACAAGGAGGGCCGGGAGTGTGGTTGAGAGACTCTGTGTGCAGAGAATGGATGTTTGAAGAGAGCAAATCAAGACAGAAGAGAATTTATTGGAAAAAAAACTCCATCACATCTTTTTGTAATTACATGAAAGATTTGAATCCATTTGAGACAAATTTTGAGAGCAGTGTGAACTGATTGCATGAACAGTATGGTTGTTTGGGGTTAGGGATGTGATATAATGGAAGAGGCAATTGAGGAAGGTTTCTTTGCCATGTGATTCTGGGGGGTTTGAGAGTGGAGAAGTGACTCTCCCCTGGGAGACCAGCTGGGAGGGATGTGCTTCAAGTTTATGTGTGTGGTGGCGCATCCTTGGGACCCCTGGGCTCAGCTGCCGGGAGAAGAGAGAGCGAGAGGGTTACGCGGCAGGGAACGGGACCAGACAGGAGGGCAAGGATCGGTACGTGCTGACGGTGACCCCGCTGTGACTACCTGTCTGGCCTGAAATGTGCTGACGCTGTTCCCGATGGGAAGTCAGGTGGTCAGAGGGTCTAACAACAGGTGGAAGATGGTGGCTTCAGCTCTCCGCTGCACAGTTTGGGTGGACGTGAGAATCCTACCTAGAGACGTCCTGTCAAATCAGACACCCAGGACAGAGTTTTATGGTATTTATGACCATATGAAGGAGAGGTGAAAGGTGATGCTATTGAACTGTGTGTGCTAAGTTGCTTCAGTCATGTCCGACTCTTTGTGACCCCACGGACTGTAGCCTGCCAGCCTCCTCTGTCCGTGCGACTTTCCAGACAAGAATACTGGAGTGGCTGGCCATTCCCTTCTCCAGAGCCTGCCTAGAGATGTCCTGTCAAATTAAACACTCAGGACTGAGTCTTAAGGCATTGATGATGCAGATGAAAGAAGAGGTGATGCTATTGAACTGTAGGTTTTGGTTATCCCCGTGGGTTTGTCTGCCGGGTCTCGGGAGGAGCCCAGCAGATGTAGATGTGGACGTGGACTGGCTCGCGCCCCTGAAAGCCCCTCACCTGCTTCCCCCCACAGCTCCATCGTCAATGTGCCGGGGGAGTCGACGCTGCGCCGGGACTTCCTGCGGCTCCAGCAGGAGAACAAGGAGCGCTCCGAGGCCCTGAGGCGGCAGCAGCTCCTGCAGGAGCAGCAGCTCCGGGAGCAGGAGGAGTATAAGCGGCAGCTGCTGGCGGAGAGGCAGAAGCGCATCGAGCAGCAGAAGGAGCAGAGGCGGCGGCTGGAAGAGGTAGAAGAGGCAGTGTTCGAGGCGGGCCCCACTGTCTAGTCCCAGGGGCATCCCGGTGCTCCGAGGGCCGTTCTCCGCGGCCCTCTCCCCGGCTTGGCCACGCCGGTTCCCTCCGGCAGGACGGCACATGCCCAGAGGCCCCAGGAATGTTCTTCCCTTGTGTGATCTTTAGGGACCCGCCCCGCCCCGTTACTCATCCACTTCATGCAGGTCGTGGGTGGCGTCACCCTGGGTCTTCGGAGGCCGTGTCCACTGCCGTCTGAGTCGGCTGGCTCAGCTTTGACCTCGTTTCGCTTTCACTCTTGGCCTCGGGGTCCAAGCTGGCGTGTCATAAATATTTTCCTAGAACTTTCAGACCTTTCCACAGGGAAAACATTTTTTTTCTACAAATGCCTTCACTTCACGTTCATTTAAGAGGGAAGGATAAAGAAAAGAACTACATCGGGCATAATACAAATGCCGTTTTGTAATCTGGCGGTTGTGGGGGATTAGTTCTTTGTAGGGGACACTTTTTGTACCACCAGCTCCTTTAACTCACTGAGACTCTCAACACTGGTAATGTGATTACTAGGGCTGCTTCCTTTTTAATTCTCAGAGACACTGTTCCCTATATTTCACTTGAGGCTCAAAAGACCCTTTTTCTTTTTTAATCTAATTTTAATTTGTTTTAATTTTTTGTTTTCTTTCCCTGACTGCCATTTACTGTATACTTCACAGCTTCAGATTTCTCACTTACAGTAGTTTATTTCCATTTACTTCATCTTTATCCTTTATCCTTGATGCCAGGAGAAAGAACCCCAAAGAACAGTCAACCTGTTGATACTATACAGTGGAGTTTAATTTAAATAATAGCACATGGTGTTTTTTTTTTTCCCCAAAGATTTTTTGTGTGTGTGTGGATCATTTTTAAAAAACTTTTTATTGAATTTGTTATGGTATTGCTTCTGTTACATGTTTTGGTTTTTTTTGGCCAAGAGGTACTTGGGATCTTTGTACCTCGACCAGGGATCAGACTTACACCCCTGCATTGGAAGGCGAAGTCTTAACCACTGGGTCGGCATGGAAGTCCCACCACACGTGCTTTTTCCCAAGCTACTTAAGGCTACATGTTGTGGAGAAAACCTCTGCTTTGTTCTGTGTGTTATCTGGTAGCTCAGTGGTGAATCCACCTACTAGGGCAGGAGACGTAAGAGACGTGGGTTTGGTCCCTGGGTCGGGACGATCCCCTGGAGGGGGAAATGGCAATCCGCTCCAGTGTTCTTGCCTGAGAAATCCCATGGACAGAGGAGCCTGGCTGTCTACAGTCCACGGGGTCGCACACGAGTCGGACATGACTCAGCGACTGAGCCTGCATGCACACAACTTCTATTAGAGTCAGTAAGCCAGTGCAGTATCTGTGAGTGAACCCCACTGTTATCAGCACCGACCTAGTTAGAAAAGTCAGACGTCTGAGATGAAAGCACTGCTTTTAAATGCCGATCTGGAAAAAGAACTTCAAGATAATTAAAGCATGGTTGGAAAAGTACATATTTACTCAGGCATGCTTGGAAAAATTTAAGTAAGAAGGAAATCTCTTTATAATTTGAGAGCTTTGGAAATGACTTTACAGCAGCATGCAGGTTTTCAGTTTGTTAAGTTTTGTTTTTAAAGAAAGAATGATTTAAGAAAATGAGAATGACATCAGTTTGAAAATACTTCAAAGGATTTTTATTATGTTTATCATTCTTAATGGGGTAACCTGAGCGGGCATGTTTCTTAGACTCTTGGGTTTTGTTGCTTGAAGTTGCAGGCAGAACGTTAATCCAGTGTGGATTGATGTTGCTGAGTTGGTGGCTGATGGTGTGTATGTTTAATTTTGGCCATTTTCTTTTAACGTTCTATTGTGAAAGGCCAGCTTTTCACCTTCGTGATCTCTTAAGGTATTTATTTACTAAGGGCCTTCTTTAACCCCCCAGCACACACACACCCCAATTAAGGGCCTGTTCTGACTGTAGTGGTTTGTACAGTTGGAGTTTAAATTTTGGCTCTTGATCCAGTTTGCAGCTTCAAGTACTAGCACATAATGTGGAAGAGGAATTGGTAACTGCATTGTTCTTTGCCTCGGCCATCAGCCTCCCAGCCAGGACTTGTTTAGTGAGTTAGTCAGGGAAATGTACCGCGTGCCACATTATCCTGTGGATTTTTAAGAAGTGTGTGGCTTATCTTACCTATAAGACTTGGACGAGAGGGGCTGTGTCTGATTCATTTTGTGTTCCCACGATGCTTCATGAGTATTTCTCAAAAGGAGGAATCAGCATTTGTAGCTTGGGTATAAGTGTCCTGGGAACTCGCACCCATTCTTCAATGAACTTTTGGGCTTGAGATCTCTTGAGTTCCAGAGCCACCTTTGTTGTTGTTTAGACGCTCAGTTGTGTCCAACTCTTTGCAACCCCATGGACTGTAGCCCACCAGGCTCCTCTGTCTGTGGAATTCTCCAGACAGGAAGACTGGAGCAGCTTGCCCTTTCCTTCTGCAGGGGATCTTCCCGACCCAGGGATCCAACCTGCGTCTCCTGCATTGGTAGGCGGATTCTTCATTGTTGAGCCACCAGGGAAGCCCTCCAGCCACCTCAAAGGACCTGGCAGAACATCCTTAGCCACAAAGGATGTGTTACTTTCTCTCTGAAACTTGCCCTTGTCTTCTCTGGAGACAGAAATTTGTACCCTGAGGCTGGTGTGAGGTGGACCCTTGACTCAGTGGCCGTGCGGTGGGCAAGGGTGTGCAAGCACCCAGCGCTGCTTCTGCTGCAGCCTGTCTGACTGACCTGGAGGGGAATTGTTACTTATCCTCATGCCTTCCTCTGTTGTGGTTCTTGAGCTACGCTAGAGACTTCGTTGCTGTTGAGTCACTAAGCTGTATCTGACTCTTGGGGACCCCATAGACTGCAGCACTGCCAGTGCTGGAGACTGTTTCAATGTAAATTCACTTCAGTGAAATAAAACGAAAAGCTCAGTTCCCCCCAGTTTAGGTGCTGGGTAGCAGCCTGGGGCCGGTGGCCGCTGTGCTGAGATAGGGTACCTCCCCATCCCAGGGGTGCTGCCGGCCAGCATTCTGCACGTTTGTGGGAGGACTTGATTTGTATCCACGCGGTGGCCCTGCTTCACTGACAGAGGCGCGTCTGGGCCGGATGAGAAGTGGCCAGACGTGCGCCCAGGTCACACTGGAGCTCAGAGGAAACGCTGTGAGAGCAAGTCTGCCGCCTCAGTAGCTCCTGTTAATAGGATGCAGGGTGCTGTCTGGTTAACGGTGGGAGTCAAGGGTGGTCCTTGACCGGGAGCCCACCACCCTGTCAGCACTGGACAAGTGACTTATGTTTCCTCCTCAGTGCAGTAGGAGTGAGGGGCTTCCTAGGTTTGTCATGAGACTTGCAGTAGGTAAGGGGACGCGGAAGGAAGATTGTCAGATACTTAGCACCGTGCAGACACAGAGTGAGCTTGAGCTACGGTGGCGTTTATCTTCACGAATAATAATCATGACATCTCTTCATTTTCTTGGTGTTGCTTCCTCTTTCCCTGAGGTATGCTTCTTTTTTTCCCTCTTTTAAGTATTTCTCTCCTCCCCATCCCCCCCATTTCTGTTCTCCTGTATTCATTTCTCTACTTTTCCTTCTGACTTGAGAGCCTTGAGTAACCCTGTCAGTGATACTCAGAGGTACTGAATTCGTCATCCCCTCGTTGCTGTGGTTCAGTGAAGAACAAGGAATAACTGATAGCAAAATGAAACCCAGCTCCGACCTGTACTTATGAGGATGCTGGTGCGTGGGCAGAGGACAGCATGGAAATAGTCGGCCGGCGGAGGTGGGGTCCCCCAGCCCCGCGCTCGCATCTCCCTGTAAGCGGACAGCACGCCGTCCTGGGCACTGTGGCCGGGCAGTCTGCTGACAATGCACCATCTTGACTTTCGCAGCAACAAAGGCGAGAGCGGGAAGCCAGAAGGCAGCAGGAACGTGAGCAGCGCAGGCGGGAACAGGAGGAGAAGAGGCGGCTGGAGGAGCTGGAGAGACGGCGGAAGGAAGAGGAGGAGCGGAGGCGGGCGGAGGAGGAGAAGAGGAGAGTGGAGAGGGAGCAGGTCAGTCCTCGGGGGCGTTCTGGCCGGGACCTTGGGACTCTGTCACTTGGCGGAGTTGGGGGGTGCAGGCAGAAAGCACACATAACATACGCATGTGCACACGCGCACACACAGAAGTTTAGGACTTCAGAGGTTGGAGAATGCAGAAACAGTTGGAAGCATTCACTCTAGTAAATTGAATCTCTTGTCTTTACCAAGAGATACATAAGTCATTACACTTCGGACACATCTCTCAAAACCAGAAGGGTGGTCTCCACTATTATGATGCCTGAAAGATTTCTAAATGTGTCCTCTCGGTTTGGCTTAAACGCTTTGAACCTCAAATATCTGGATAATGAAAAGGGAAATTTAAAACCAACCTTGAGACATTTCCTATGAGAAATGTTTGAAGCGTCCAATGACTGATTATTTTAAGATATATTTGCAGATATTAATAATTCAGTGTGTACATAACGTAACTTTAGAATAACTGATAACATTAGCCAAACAAATGCCATCATATTTTAGTGATATTTATAGCATGTTAATGTCAGATTATGTTGTCTTCAGGAATCCTGAACCACCTCTGCAAACAGAAATTGTGCGTTTTGTCATCTATGTCATCTGTGAATCCCATCATGCCTCCCTGGCTTGCGTGCCTTTGAGTTGATCAGTCTTTGTTACGAGCTTTGAATAAAGGAAAACAGATATGAATGGGGACCAATTTAAATGATACCTGAAATTCACGCTTAAAATGCTTATAAACAATGGTATTAGCATCCAAATTTGATTATTCCGCTACTATCCCTGAGACTCATCCTTTGTCTTGGGTTTTCCTAGTGTTGGATCTACATAACATTTTTTTGTTGTTGTTGGCGTTTAAGTTATTCTCTCTCTTTCTTTACTGACTTTGTTGGCCAAGTTAACTGTGGTGTGTTTAGGTTTCATTTGCTGATTATACTTGGGGACTACAAAGAGGAGTAAATGTGCGCTTGAACAAATTAAGCCATCGAGGAATAATTGTTGAAGCTTGATTGGGAGGAGAGGTGTGACTCTAGTAGGGTCATTGACTTTCCTGTGTAGCAGGTGTCCCTCATCTCCTCTTTTATAACAATAGCATCAAAGGTCAGTTTTATTCCAGAATATTCCCCGTGTCAGCCGTGCTGTAGGGACACATCATTTCTGTGTGAACGTGGGTGTCTGTATACATGTGTCCTTGTCCAACTGTCCCTGTGATATGGAGGCAGAAAACCAGCGATGTCCTGAGCTGAACCTGCAGCTGTGATTCAGTTGTTTGGTCTGGAGAAGTGGGGAGCCGGGAGTCAGGGTCCTGTCAGCCATTGGGGGGGGGGGGCGCAGTTGGGCACATTCCCCAGGGCAGGTCTTGGCCACCCTGGGGGCGTGGTGCAGGGGAGCGTCTGTGTCCCGGACTGGAGCCTGGATTAGAATCCAGGGGCCTTTGCCAGTGGCCTGTGGATACACTTTACCCAGATTGAATTTTGGGGGACTAAATTTGCTTTGTAAAGAAAAACTTTCTGAGGGAAATTTATGCCATGGTTTCTGCTCTCTAGCTTTCTCTCTACCTGTTCAGCCCAGCTGGATGGCTGCTTTTAGGGCGTACACTCAGCAGTAGACCCTGCAAAGAAATAATCTGAATAATCTGAATTTCAAAATAAAATCTCCTCCCCGACCCCTTAGTCTGCTCCTTTACTAGAGAAGTGAGCTTTTCCCCTGTTGAAAGGGAGCCTTTTATTTGTAAAATCTTGGTGCTCTTCGAAGTAATTTCATGTCTGTTTCATATATGAGCCTCATAAAAAGTCCTGAGAGTTGGGAGAGAATATTCTTGATGCTCATTTCCCCAAAGAGAAGACTGAGAAAGTGGGTGGCCGAGGCCTTGTGGGAAACTCGTCTGATTGTTGGCGGATCAAGGTCTCCTGGTTTCCCTCCCATCAAGTACGCAGCCAGCTCCACAGCTGGGGTTTTCCCTTTTACATCATGTATTTTGGATGTGTTTACCTGGTTATTTTTGTTCGTTTTGCTATAGAGGTTTATCATTCTCTTCCCATTGAAAAGAAGTCACACCGCCCCCATAGACACACACAGACACACACACACATCTGCTTACCTCACAGACACATACACGCGTCTGCTTACCCCACAGACACACACACACACATGCATCCGCTTACCCCACAGACACACACACACATCCGCTTACCCCACAGACACACACACACACACACGTCCACTTACGCCACAGACACACACACGCGTCTGCTTACCCAACAGACACACACACGCGTCTGCTTACCCCACAGACACACACACACATACACACACGTCCGCTTACCCCACAGACACAGACACACACTCACGTCCGCTTACCCCACAGACGCACACTCACGTCCGCTTACCCCTCAGACACACACACAGACACATACAGACACACAGACACACACACAGACAGACACACACAGACAGACAGACACACACACACAGAGACACACACACACACACACAGACCCAGACACACACAGAGACACAGACACACACACAGACACACAGAGACACAGACACACACCCACACCCACACCCACACCCCCATCGCTGTTCGTCTGGGAGAAGCCTCCTGTGTCTGCTGTCCCACGCCAGGACTTTGAGAATGTACTCGTTGTCTGTGTGTGTTAAAGAAAAAAACAAAGCTTGGTTATTTAATATTAGACAGTTTTTGGTTTGGGGTTTTAAAAGTTGGCAGTGCATGCTTGTTATAAACAGTAGTTAATTATCAGACAGACACTAACGTGAACTCTGGCCTCCTTGTTAGACCCTCGGTTGCTCTGGGCTTGCCCTCTGAAGAGGAGCAGCCTGGTCCTCGCAGAGCTTCCGTTTGTGTGCAGCAGCCGCGTGCAAACAGAATAACTCACCCACGCGTTTGTGGTTGTCATTGGCCTGCATGTCATTATTTATTAGACTCTCCAGGGCTCAGAGGCCAATCCGAAGTTCCTGGGAGGGGGGATATCCTTGGCAGTGGGCTTTTTCAGCCATTTGTGGCGAAGTGAGTCACCCCCAGATGGTGGGGGCAGACAGCTGGGGGCACGGCATGCAGGGAGTCTTGACGCGTCCCTCGGGGATCTGCTGATTGCGCATGCTCTCTGTGCGACAGGAGTACATCCGACGGCAGCTGGAAGAGGAGCAGCGTCACCTGGAACTGCTTCAGCAGCAGCTGCTCCAGGAGCAGGCCATGCTACTGGTAACGCCCCGCGCGGCCCCGCCCCGTGGCTAGGGCACCCCGAGCTGGGCAGGGCCCTGCCGACCCCCGGGGCCCCTGTGGCCAGAGCCACAGGGCTGGCTGCCTCTCATGGACACGTCCTCTAGGCTCCACTGCTGTTGGGCGCACCAGAGGCGGCGTTTCGTCCCCTCTCTCCTGTTGCTGAGCTCCCTGTTCTCATTCAGTAGATAGACAAGGTTTTGCGCAGCACACGTGGCATTTGGTGAACAAGCTAGGATGCTGAGAGCGGAAGGTTCAAGGCACATGCCTTAGGGACTTTTACCTAGACTCTTCCAAGTGTCTTTTGAAACCTGCATTTCCGGGGGAGGGGTTTCTCTCTACCTGTCCGGTGACCTTGTGGTTAGTGGCCCGCGGTCAGATTTTCCCGCAGGTTTCCCGCCATTCTGCATCCTGGCTTTGTCACGAAGCCAGCGTCAGCGCACGCTGTCCTGGGGAGAAGAGCCGGGGCGAGGCAGGCCCCCCGGGGCCCTGGACTGAGTGTCCCCTCTCCCCCCAAGGAGTGCCGCTGGCGGGAGCTGGAGGAGCACCGGCAGGCGGAGCGGCTCCAGAGGCAGCTGCAGCAAGAACAAGCCTATCTCCTGTCTCTACAGCACGACCCCCGGAGGCCGCCCCCGCCGCCAGACAGGAGCAAGGCCGGCCTGCACGAGCCCAAGGCCCAGCACGAGCCCGCTGACCGGGCCCGCGAGGTACGGCGTCCCTCATCCTCTGCCCTCTCCAGGGAGTGGTGGGTGGCCAGGGGCTGGGAGGGGCCCCTTCTCTGCTTGGTGTTGTCTCGAGAGGACCCAAGAGCCTCTTTGATGGTTCCCAGTCATCTGAACACTGACCTAGACGGAAGATGGGAGGTCGTGTGGCAGCATCCTTCCGTCCCTGTCACAGGGGGAGGGTGGCCTGCTCAGCTGTTTTCCCAGAGCTGCCGTTTGGATGAAGTGTCCCTGGGCCCGACTCACTGGATTTTTGGTGATGAGGGTTTATTTTCTGAATTGGGGCTTGTGGGCTCCCAGGGTCTCTGGCAGGGATGTTGGCAGAGCAAGATGGTTGCTAGGATATGAGCAGGATGGACTGGGCGGCCCGTAGGGTATGGATGCTGGCCCGTCGGGGGCTTCCAACCAGGCCCTCACTTGGTACCTTCTAGAAGCAAATGTCCTGCTTGCTTGGCAGTGCCTTGATTTTTGGTGGAATGAAACTTGCTAGATTCCTGGTGATATTCAGTGGGTTTAGTTGGTTGCAAGAGATTAATTTCTTTTCTTGGCTTATCTTCACATGCACTCCTAGCATCCAGCTGGTGGGGGGAGGTCTTAAAGGCTGCCTCTCTCAATTTTGATCTTTGTGACGATGTCTTGATCCTGCCTAAGATTGCTGTCTTGTGCTATCTGCCTCCGTCTCTTTTCTCGTGGTTGAAGAAAACAGAAGGCTTCTCCTTAGGGTCCTTCCACTTGCAGGCCGTCTCCAGTGTCTCTGCCTTTTTTTTTTTCTCTCCTACTAACCCTGAGTTCTGTCTCCTGATTCTCTGACGCAGGTGGAAGATAGATTTAGGAAAACTAACCACAGCTCCCCCGAAGCCCAGTCTAAGCAGACGGGCCGAGTATTGGAACCTCCAGTGCCTTCCAGATCAGAGTCTTTTTCCAGTGGCGACTCCGAGTCTGTGCACCCTGCCCTGCAGAGACCCGCCGAGCCACAGGTAGAGTGGCCCGTGGGCTGTGTGGGTCACGGAGACGCTCACAGCGGCTCGGCGAGCCACCAGCCTGCTCGCACGGCTCAGTTTGGTGTGTTCAGAAAGGGAAGCTGTTAGCAGAGTGAGTTTAGACTAAAGAGGACCTGGCCTCAGCGGGTAGGGAAAACCAGGGTTCTCTTCCACACGATTGTTGTTGTGCCTACTAAGAACATCTAGATTCGGTGATTTCTTCTTTCTAACTTTTCGTCTTCACTGACTCAGATGTTTGTAAAGCAGTGCCTCCTTACTGAATACAAAGACTTTTCTGTTCAGGATATAGAAAGTTACTGTTGTAAGTATGCAAAGGGAGACCTTATCTCAACCTGGGGAGTTCTGTGAGTGGGAGGCCCTGAAATTCTTTTATTTTTTAAAATGTTTATACAAACACACATATTTTTGGAACTGGAAAGGGGAAGGAGACTTTTATCAGATTCTCAAAAGGTTCAACATCCAAAAAAGTTTACGACCCAAGTGGGTTGGGTATGGGTTTCCCTGAGGTAGGTCAGGGTAGAGGTCACTGGGTGGGCCCTGGCATTCGGCCCCGCCCAGCTTTGGGTGGAGGGGACCTCCACGCTGTCTGGAGGATAAAGCAGACAGCAGAGACGACCCGGGTCGGAGCTCTCAGAGATCCTTAGGACGCGGGTCCCCACTCTCGCTGAAGGTAGCTGACCTTCAGGCGACTCGCTCCCTGCAGCGTGCAGTCCAGGGTACTGGGCGCCGAGTCCGTGAGGCCGCGTTTACCTGTCCACTGCTGTTTGCCTGGGTTGGGGACAGTAGCGGTCGTGGTGGTGTTCAGACCAACCCAGATGAGGACTGGAGCATACTTTACAGTAAATATCCTTGATTTGGAGCGGTTTTACAGTGAAAAGAAGACCTGGGGTGAAGCTCAGTGGGGTCACTGTTGGGAGGGTGGTGTTGATGAGACGAGCGGTGTCCTGATTCACAGGAACACTGACCCAGAAGCCAGCGGGCAGCTCCAGAAAGTGAGGAGTGGAAACAGAAAGGATGTAGAGGAAAGCAGGATGGGTGACGGGGGAAAGGAGGATGGGGAGAATAGGTTTGCTGAAGGTTAGACGTCCCCTAAATGGAAACTCCTTATGTGGCCACTACCAGTGTAGAGAAAAGGAATTCCTGCATTATGTAGACTACTTTTTATACTGATGACTAATTAACATAGTGCCTGGAAATAGGCTCTATTTTCCCTTTTCTGTCTGAAGTGGCTTTTAGCCAAAAACCTGCACTTATGAAAACATGATTTGGGAAAAACCTTTTTTCATGTAGGACTTCATTTTAAAACCTATTTTTTACTACACTTGCAGATGATGCTTTTAGTTACATGCTTTCCCCCTGAAAATCAAATATTTTGGAAGTCTGGGATTATACTAATAACGGAACTTGCGTGACTCTCATCTAGAAATTACGAACTTGGAACTATTTCTGGATCTTAAACCTAGCAGCGTTGAATCAATCCTGATTGAGTATTTCCAGTTCTCATCAAATATGATGATGTAATAGCTAGAATTATGCAAATTTTAATACTGGACCATTATTTTAAAACAAAAAGTGTAGTCTTAAGAAAATACAGATTGTTTCAGAAATGGCTTTTCCAGTTTAAAAGTGACCAGATGGTTTCAGTTGCCAAGGCACTGTCTTATATCTTCCAGTGTCAAGTAGACGGAATACCCCCTCAGTAGTCCACTTAGGGAATTCCACTGCTGATCATTTCTAAAGAAATTGAAGTCCTCTTTTTTTTTTTTTTTTCTGACTAGTACAAAGACATGTAAAGTTCTCAGGGGATTGGAGTGTTTTAAGTTGTGGGACGCAAAAGAAGGAACATGGTTGGTGTATTTGACAAGCTGGCTGTTTTTAAGCTAAACTCTACAACCTATCGGAACACGTGGGGCTGGTCTTTGCACAGTAAACGTGTGACTGTTGTGACTTGGGAAGATGGGCAGTCCATGGGAGGATGGGCAGCCAGGTGTGCACGTGTGGCGATGTCCATCCTGTGGTCTCCCCACTCTGCCTGTCCAGCTGCTTTGACGCAGAAATGCATGCCGCACGTCGTCCATCAGACAAGAACGCTCTTTAAATTTTTTGATCTTCACATTTACCGCTCTCTGTAACGTTTGTCTGGGTACTAAGAGTTTTCCGTATAAATGTACATTTGTGCTTTTCTGCATTCTGTGCTGCCCAGACCACCCTGCGTGCGACCCTCCCCCCGCAAAGCATAGCTGTCGTCCGCTTGGCTGACCTAGTCCCAAGCCGCCCCGTGTGGGTCCCCCACTGCCCCGGCGCTCTCTCTGGATTTGATATTTACCAGAAAAGCGTTTTCTGCAGAACGCATTGAATGTGTTGTGTTTTGTTTTCTCGGAAGGTACAGTGGTCCCACCTGGCATCTCTCAAGAACAATGTTTCCCCTGTCTCGAGATCCCATTCCTTCAGTGACCCTTCTCCTCCCAAATTTGCACACCACCATCTTCGCTCTCAGGACCCCTGCCCACCTTCCCGCAGTGAGGTGCTCAGTCAGAGTTCTGACTCTAAGGCGGAGGTGCCCGACCCAGCCCAGAAGGCTTGGTCTAGATCAGACAGTGACGAGGTGCCTCCAAGGGTAAGGAGCAGAAAGACAGACGTGTGCTGCTTTTTCCTTTTCCTTATTTATCTATTTATTTTTTAATTACTGATTTCAGTGAAGGGTGTGGTGACGTCGCCAGAATTAATGGGTGATGAAATGGCAGAACTTCTCGCAGTGGGGAGAAAATTCCGTAGTGAGGCCGTCACATTCAGCCCTCAGCCAGTTAGCTCTTCACTTGTGTCTCTAACTCTGTGCTGAAACATACGATACCAAAATAATTTAATAAGAGTACATCTACAAAGAGTATGCATCTAGAACAGACAGGATCAAAATAGATTTTACCAGCTGTCTTGTCAAGTTCATACAGAAGCTATAAATGACTCTGCACTGCTAAGTAATATCAAAATTTTCAGAAAAGATCTCATAAGGGAAAAAACGAACATAAATGTTTCCCAAAACAGACTTTTTTTTTTTTTTAATTGAGGGATTTTGGTTTTTTTTTTTTTTTTTTCCCTTCCTTTCAATTTTAACGTTTCTGAAATTTTGGGTTTGGTCATTAATATTGAAATTCAACAAAAAGTCACATTTTAATTTTTTTTTCCCTCCACTCGGAACTTGCTTCCTCTGAGTATTTTCTTGCTTCCAACATCCTTTGTTTCTTGCCCATCCATTTGTAAGCCATTGTTTGGTTTCTTTGAGCTTATTTCCCTGATTCTCACATTATCTCAGCAAAATGCTTTTGTATGTCCCCTGCCACCACGCTTCAGCGCCAGCATCATTCACGTGTGACGGGAGCATAGGAAGGGGGGCCTGGTGCCTCTGACCACGTTATCCCTTTCTGTTGTGTCACGGGAAGGCAGGGAGCATCAGCGGGCGGGGGTAGGTGTGTGATAGAAGGGTGGCGAACTAGAATGACCTTAGAGGTGGTTGGTAGGAAAGGCTTTGTTCTTCTCACGTTTTCAGTAGTTTAATCGCTGTATTTGGTACCCAAAGGTCCCTGTGAGAACAACGTCACGGTCCCCCGTCCTGTCCCGCCGGGATTCCCCCCTGCAGGGCAGTGGGCAGCAGAATAACCAAGCTGGTCAGAGAAACTCCACCAGGTAGGTGACGAGCGAAGCTTAGGACAGGTCTGCCGCACGGTGTCCTGCAGTCTTTTTTTTTTTTTTAATTTATTTTTAATTGGAGGATGATTGTTTTACAATGTTGTGTTGGTTTCTGCCATACAAAAATGTGAATCAGCTTTAAGTATACAGACATCCCCTCCCTCTTGAGCCTTGCATAACGTTTTTTGTGCTCTCAAACATGGAAGTTCTGGGGCAAAGAGGTGATCCTTTTATAAAGAAAATGCCAAAAAATCCATTCATGTGAATAATGTCAAATTGATCCATGGGGGAAAGAGATGAAATCTGACCATGTATTGTGGCAGTTTTAAGATGAAGAATCCCTGCCTCTGGGAGTTTTAAGTGGGAAAACCCCAGGGAAGGGGGTTTCCAAGGGCACTGTGACCCAAGAGGGTTTGTGATTCAAAGGATGTTGGGGGGCCCTGGGAGTGGCATAGAAATTACACACAGGCCACGAGAGAAAGACAGTGGTCGACTTTGAGTTGGTGGTAAACTTGTGGATTAACCACAAAATGTTTTCAGGTTCTAGAGCTGTTCTGTAGAGTAGCTGTTAGCCACGTGGGTGTTGGCAGTAGTTTAGTCGCTCAGTCATGTCCGACTCTTTTTAAAACTCCATGGCCTGTAGCCCGCCAGGCTCCTCTGTCCATGGGATTTTCCCAGGCAAGAACACTGGAGAGGATTGCCTTTGCCACATGAGGCTACTTAAATTTGAAGTTTATTAAGATTACATAAAATTAAAATTTAATTTCCTGAGCTGCACTGGTCACCTTTGAAGGGCTGCATAACCTCATGTAGTTGGTGGCGACCGTGTTCTCCAGCTCAGCAACTCACAAGAGGTCGTGTGAAGGGTTTGGTACCCTGATCATCACTCAGCCTCCAGACTTGGTGTCATGGGATAACCCGAGGCAGTGGAATGGGTGACATGAAGCCCAGGAGCTTCATGGAGAACTTTCTCAGCTGTCAGCGGTCAGGGTGGGTTGCAGGGTCCTCCTGTGCCCGAGTCCACGTGTTAGTTCTTCACCTAGAGAACCGGTGCCGTGGTGTGTCTGCGGCAGGGATGTGCCCCAGCCCACTTGCTGTCACATCTCCAGCCCAGATCACGGGAAAAGGACCGTCAGTTCTTGACAGCAGCGGGTACTAGAAACAGCATGATTTTGTGGGTAATCACATGGGTGGAATTTTTCATAATAAGAAACTGAGTTTGTAGCTGAGACAAAAATAGTGACACTTCTAGACGGAACAATAGCATTTCCTCTTCACACCCAAAGAGGATTCGGGGTCCACTAATGGTTGGATGGGCTTTCCTGGTGGCTAAGTGATAAAGAATCAGCCTGCCAATGCAGGAGATAGGGGTTCGGTCCCTGGGTCGCAAAGATCCCCTGGAGGAGATAATGGTAATCCACTCCAGTATTTTTGCCTGGGAAATCTCTGGGGCAGAGGAGCCTGGCAGGCTGCAATCCAGGGGGTCACAAAAAGAGTCAGATGTGACTTAACAACTGAACAACGGTAGAATGAATGGCTTTCACGTTTTCGGTGTGTTCAGCTGAGGTAAAACCAGTGACTAACATTTGTGAATTTCATGTTACGTCCGTTTGTGGGCTGATGTTCTCATTACTGCTGTGATGACACGGTGCTCGTGTTTATGGTCTGACTCTGTCTTGGGACAGAGCTTGAGTGGTTTTCTCGTCTTCTTCTCCAACAGTAGCATCGAGCCGAGGCTGCTCTGGGAGAGAGTGGAGAAGCTGGCGCCCAGGCCAGGCAGTGGCAGCTCCTCGGGGTCCAGCAACTCAGGGTCCCAGCCCGGCTCCCACCCGGGGTCTCAGAGTGGCTCCGGGGAGCGCTTCAGAGTGAGATGTAGGCTGCCTTTCCTTTCTTCTCCCTTGCCACGCTCACCACAGGGGGTGACCCTTGAACACCCAGGGTTTAGGGACATCTCCCCACCCCCCACCCAGCAGCTGAAAATCCTCTTCCATAGTCAGCCCTCCATCCCCGTGGTTCCTGTGCATCTGTAGTTACACCCCACGGATCCAACCATCTGGGGGGCCCGCAGTACTGAATTATTGACTTGTTGAAAAAACTCCACACACAAGTGGACCTTCAGAATTCCACCCCATGTTGTTTAAGAGTTGACTGTGTTTTGGAAATCCTTATCAGTCATGGAAAAGACCTGGAGTTTTTCACAGCTGCATATTACTATACAGTGTTTCAGTGTAGGTTTGCTAGTGACACAAATAGTCATCATAATTTTATCAGTAAAGAGTTAAGTTTTGAGAGTTTACACTTGTTGAACACCTTCTCACTTAATCCTTATAGCAACCCCCAGGAGATGGATATATGTTGTGTCTCTGTTGTATACGTTCAAATAACTGTACTTTAGTGAGTTTCCCTGACTCATCCAAGGTGTTTAGCTAAACGTCCAAACTGAGCTTTGAACCCACTCTTCTCAGCATAAATTCCATCAATGTTGTCATCGATATTGGTTATCCTCACCTACTCCTGATAATAGGTTAGCGGAAATTCCCTCTACTGTATCACTGATGTAATGTAACAAGTTGTGAACATATATTATTGCAGTGTGACAGTCAGGGGTTCTCAGGAAGGGTCAGAAACCCGGGGTTCAGACCTGTGTGTGGAGGGAGCCCTTGCTGTGAGCATGGCTGACAAGCAGGCAGGACCAACAGGAGGTGATCCTGGTGGGCTGGGCAGCCTCGTGGGCCACACTCGGATGTTCACGTGTCTCTGTCTTTCTCATCTCCGAACCTCACAGCATCATCCAAATCTGAAGGCTCGCCATCTCAGCGCCTTGAAAATGCAGCAAAAAAGCCTGAAGATAAAAAGGAAGTGTTTAGACCTCTCAAGCCTGCTGTAAGAATCACACAAAATCCATTTTACTCATTTCAAGCTTGAGCGAGAGCTTTCTTTTAAAGCAGTGTCGTTGCGAAGCCTGCAGGCCTCCCTGCAGGGCCTTGCAGACTTGAGGGGTTATGAGGAAAGCTGTAAACCTCAGACACACTTGTGCTCTGCAGCCCTCTGCCCGCCCAGTCATTTAAAACGATACAAAAGAAAAGCGTATCTCTTTGCTTGGCATCAGCCTTTACATGTTCTTGGTGAGTGGGCATCTAAAACACTGGCTTTAAGAAGAGATGTTTTTCCCTCACCTTCTTCAGCTTCCCTGGGGTTTAAATCCTGCCCTTGGCCCGTGGGGCTGTTCCGGCTCTTTGGTCCTTCCGCGGCGGCTGCCCTGTCACTGGGCACGCTGGGGGTCTGAGCCTTCCGGGGTTTTGTCTTTTGCTCGCACTGATTTCTGTGCCCCCCGCCCCTTCTCTCCTCTCTGCTCCCTGCTGTGCACCCCTTCTCCCGATGGCTTCTCTGGCTCAATGGACCTCCGCCGGCTGCAGGGTGAAGTGGTAAGCCCCGTCTAAATAGCTCAGCCTGTGCTCCACCTGCATGCCTCTTCCTTCTTCTGCTTTCTCTTTTCTCAGACTAAAAAACCCTAACCTTCTGCTTCATCTTTCTTAACACCCCAAATTCGCCTTATGTGCTTATTATTTATTATTAAATACAGCTTAAAAAAAAAATCACTGTAACAAAAAACTGCAGCTGTACTCAAAGTCGCAAGCAGGCCAGGCCAGTCCTCGCTTACTTGTCTCAGAGGCTCAGGTGCAAAGGAGGGAAGCGGGTTCTTAACTGGAAGAATTTTAAGTGGACAGGTACATATTTCAAGCTTCCATTATGAAGGTGTAGGATAGAGATAACAATCAAGCTCGAAAGTTGTATTAGGATAATTGATAATTGACTGACTCTAAAAAAACCTTCATACAGAAGAGTAAAGGAGGCTGATGCACTTGTGAGTAACCAGGCAGCTTTCCCTCCTGCACGCACGGTCCTGTCGGTGATGGGGAAGCCTGCCAGCCACACACGCCGGGCGCTTTCTCACCTAACACTTCGGGAACTTTGTCCACGAATGTGGCAAGTGGTTGACGGTCTGTGAAGCCAGACGTGAGGCATACACTGTACTCACTTCACCATCTTTTACTTTTCTGCAAGTTGGACATTTTTCAAAATAAAAGTTGGAGTTAAAAAACCTCCCTAAATAAATAGTTTAAATCACCCCTCTTTAACTAGAATCTTGCTGCTTTTTGGAACATCTCCTTAAAAGAAGACTTTGCCATAGGGCCAAATATCTTGATAACAACCAGATCTATCTTGCACACATTTGTTGATTTAGAATTTTCTGTCTAGCAGAGAGGAAGAAGCAATTGGTATAGTCATGCCAGAATGCAGCATACATTTTTTTTTTTTTTGGAATGTTTTATTTTGGTAAGATATATATATATATATATAAAATGTAGAATTTGAAACAAAAAAATAGAATTTGATAGTTAGAAAAATATTCTCAGCTCATCATAAACAGATGATTGTTTTTTATGGCTGTCAGGTTTAAACTGGGTACAGCATCTTTGACTTCTAAAAAACTCTTTCCTGTTTCCTCCAGCTTTTTGACTTTTCTTGGTCTTTCCTATCAAAAGCGTTAAGAGCTCCACCTCGTGGTACCAGTGGACTCCGTGGGGCGGGTGGTCAGGGCGAGGCGCTGGTCGTGGCGGGCCTCTCCCGCCGCCCTGACTCTCTCTCTGCCCCGCGCAGGACCTGACGTTGCTGGCCAAAGAGCTCCGAGCCGTGGAGGACGTGCGGCCGCCACACAAGGTGACGGACTACTCCTCCTCCAGCGAGGAGTCGGGGACGACAGATGAGGAGGACGACGACGTGGAGCAGGAAGGGGCCGAGGAGCCCACGTCTGGCCCGGAGGACACCAGAGCCGCGTCAGTCCCGCTGAGCGTTAGGGAGGATGAGTGTCCCCGCGGGCTTCCCAGGTGGCTCAGTGGTAAACGGCCCGCCTGCCAGTGCAGGAAATGTGGCTTCGATCCCTGGGTCGGAAAGATCCCTGGAGAAGGAAATGGCAACCCACTCCAGTGTTCTTGCCCGGAGGATCCCATGGACAGAGGAGCCTGGCGGGCTGCAGTCCCTGGGGTTGCAGAGAGTCAGACACCGATGAGCGTGCACTCATGAGTGTGCCGCGCTGGGCCTTCTTTCCAGCTGGGACACGGTTTGTAAACCTGTCCTCTGGTCCTGTGAAATGGAGCGTTTCGCTGGTGGCATGAGCCTGGCTGCCCCTTCTTTGGGCTGGTGTGTGTGTGTGTGTCAGGGCCTCTCTCCAGGACTCCGTGTCTCTCACTTTCTCTCTTTAGTTTGAGTCTGTGACACTCTGGAAATTTCAGTTCATTTTCCTTGGGGAAACTTTATACTTGTAGCCTTAGGTCCCTGAGAAGGTAAAAATGTAAATAGTGTATTTTCGGCTTGTGGGTCACGGCCCTTCACGTCTGGATTGTGTCTCAACAGATCATCTTTGAACTTGAGCAACGGTGAAACAGAGTCCGTGAAAACCATGGTTGTCCATGACGACGTGGAGAGTGAACCAGCCCTGACCCCGTCCAAAGAGGGCACGCTGATCGTCCGCCAGGTACCCATGCTCCGCGCTGTTAGAGGCCGCGCTGCTCCTGTGGTCATTAACCCACGTGCTCATCCACTCACTCATGCTGTTTCTCCATTGTCATCTGTTCTCACGCTCACCAGGCCCGGAGGGCAGCGGGGCCGGGCCGTGGGAGGCAGGCGTGTGCCGCACGCCCCTGGGGCAGCCGGCAGCGTCGTCCCCCCCACCCCCATCCTGCCCTCCTTGCATGCTGTGTGGCAGCCCCCCTCCCAGCCCCACGCGAGCCCCGCGGCCTGTGTCTGAAGCAGGGCAGCCGGGAGGTATGCATGGAGCTCTCGGCTCCAAGAGGCCGTGGGGCTGAGGCGGGAGCGGCCGAGGCAGGCAGGAGCCGCCGGGAGCCAAGAGGCTCCTGGAGCCAAAGGGGTTAGGGGGGCGGCCTCTGCTCTGTGCTCGGGTGTTAGTCTCCTCCTTCATGGAATATTTAACGTGTGCCCCCCAAGATGTGTGTGCTCCTTTTGGGCTGCCGAGTTTTACAACCGCCTGTTCATTGCGTAGCTTAGAGGGAAGGAAAGTGATGCTCTTCTCGTTTCAGCAGAGCAGGGCCCCTGTCTAGAACTGCAGGCCTCTCCCTGAGTGTGTTCCATGCTCTGCCACTACATTTGGATGGAAGGCGGGAAGTGGCCCAGGAAAGATGAGGGTTCAGAGAAGTGACAGTGTGCTTTCTAGGGCTTTAGAGAGATTTAAAAAGAGAGGAGACAAAGCCAGTAGTTTTGGTGACAGCGGCTCCCTTGGCAGATAAACCAGCGTGACTTGGGTCCTGCCGTGGCTTCCGCTGGCTCAGCCGAGGCACCTGGTGAGGAGGGGTGAGCAGGCCCAGCTGGTGCCCTCCAGTCTTGCCCAGATGACCCGGCAGAGCTTGCGGAGCCGCGCAGCACCGCGGCAGGCAGGGTCAGTAGGGTCTTCGGCAATGTCAGCGGTGCTGGGCGAGACCAGTGTGCCTTTTTCTCTGCAGAGTGCAGTTGACCAAAAGCGCGCCAGCCATCATGAGAGCAATGGCTTTGCGGGTCGCATTCACCTCTTGCCAGATCTCTTACAGCAAAGCCATTCCTCCTCCACTTCCTCCACCTCCTCTTCCCCATCCTCCAGCCAGCCGACACCCACCATGTCCCCACAGACACCCCAGGACAAGCTCACTACTAATGAGGTATGTCTCACACCGCAGCTGGCTGCTCTCCCAGGGTTAGACCAGCACCGCTTAGGAGCTAGTCTGCAGAGACCTTCCCACGCCCTGCCCTCACCTGCCCTCCCCGCCCACCTTCTTCTGCCACCTCCCCTTCTCTCCCACCTCCCACCCCCACCCCCAGTAACATGTTTCAGGTCTGTATACAGACCCCTTAACCCTAGAGCGATTGCCCTCCAGACTTGCCAGTTCACTGTTTCCTTTTCCCTAGATAAGTAGTTGCATGGCTTTTCTGATTCAGTTCATTTTTCAAAAAAAGTCTAAATAAAACAATTGTTGTGTTTTCAGATCCTTTATGTATTTGGCATGAAATTCTGGTAGTCTTTTGTGGAATCTGCCCTTTTCATTCTTTTTATCCAGTAAATAAAACACAGAAACACTTGGTTGAGCAGATTTGGCCTTATCAGGACAAATGTGTAGCTTTGTACAGGAAAGGGCTGGATTTTTTTTTCTTTGGAGAGGCATTATTGGTTGGTTACTCTTATTTATTTTTGCCAACCTTGTTGAAAGGATTTCTCTCCTTGAAATTTATAATCCCTCATAGTTTAAGAAGCCAGATACTTTTGGGGGGAAACCTAGAAACTTAAGATGTTAAACATGAAGGGCAGAGAACTGAGCGTGCTTTTAATTTCAGTTTTTTGAATGGGAAATCCTGTGTGCTTGTTGGAAGGCATGGCTGTGGTGTCAGTCTGGGTGCTGGTTGGGTGATCCTCTCTCTTGGGGAGACAGTCATGGCCCCAAGTGCAGTGACAGCTCACCATGGGCCCCCATCCTTAGTCACACAACTGACCGTCTTCGTGGGAGGTTTGGCTTAAATGCCTTTGTTGAATATCGCAGTAGCATGTGGCTTCAGCCGATCTTGTCAATGTAAGCATTGAGCTGCCGGCCTGCCCACCTGCTCCTATTTTCGTTCTCTTATTAGAATAATCCTCTCCCTTTGAGGAGCCAGGGGAAATCAGTGGCTTCTAAGGCAGGCTCAGCATCAGACTGATTGCCACTGGGTGGATGGGCCCCAGCTGTAGACCCGGGGATGGGGGAAGTGCTCGGGGCAAAGCCCGCCAGGAGACAGGTGTGCCAGGTGGGAAGCAGGGAGCTGAGGAGGGGCTTGAGGGGGTTGGCTGCAAGACTTGTCATTTTAGCTGCCCAGGGGAGTGAAACGGTTACAGGACAAAAGTAGTGGTCAGACATGTCTTTCCCTCCACTTATATATCCCACCTACAATTACATTCCTTCTTATGTTTAAACTTGGCTCCATTTTGCTCTAATGTACAGTATGTACAATAACCCTTAACTCACTAAACTGGCAAGTTTATATTTCTGTTTGTTTTTAATTGTCATTACATTTCCACTTAACAATTTGTTTCACTTTCTTTGTGTTTTTCTTTTTTTTTTTTTTGTCTTAAGCTACATTATTAACCAAAACACTCCTATTCCTAAAAGAGCAAAAGAATATGCCTTTGCACCTTTCACTAATGTGCCCCGCTATTTGATACGGAGTTGATGATACACCTAAAACGATGGTGGCCGAAGCTTCTGTAGTTTCTGGCAAGAGGCTCACTTTAAAATAAGCGATATAAGACTTAAGATTTGCCGGTATTCCAACATACATTCATTGGACTTTTGGGGGGTAGGAGAACAAACTGAAAAACTGATGAATTAAGATCAAGACATTTCAAGCTTCCTTTAGGAGTTTTCATTATGATTGTTTATTAAAAACCCGAGGAGCTCGTGAAGTATAGATGTTGCTGGTAGCTTGCACGTTCTGTCTTACCAGAACAATGTTTCTGGAAAGAGAGGTCGCTCTGTTTGGCTCCTGGTTAAATAGCCTGTATTGGGGGTTGCGGGGTTCACACACAGAGGTGCCTGCAGAGCATTTGGTGGGGGAAGAAGCAGGGGGATCAGTTGTCTGTATTGGGAAGCAGAGCAGTGAAGCAGTGGGTTGAAGTATTTTGTGTTTGTTCTTTTACTGTCATTGTATTAATACGACTGAAATTTACATTGCAGACTCAGTCCGCTAGTAACACACTCCAGAAACACAAATCCTCCTCCTCCTTTACACCTTTTATAGACCCCAGATTACTACAGATTTCTCCATCTAGCGGGACAACAGTGACTTCTGTGGGTAAGTAACACAGCGGCAAGCAAGCAGCCGCCGGCAGGGTACTTCTCACTCTGTTTGGTGTGGTGGGCACGCGTAGTGGTGGTCGGCAGGCTCAGACCTCAGACCGGATGCACACCCCACTGGCACTGTCTTTTGCAATGAGCACCATAGTCAGTCTCCGTTTTTCACGTCCATTTCTTACGAGTTTCTCTTCCTCGGCAAAGAGTGGGTCGCCACATGAATCTTTCCTGGACGCATAGTGGGGAAGGGAACAGGACCAGCCCCCACGGAGACAGAAGTAATTCCAGTGTCATATGTTTCAGTGGGGTTTTCCTGTGATGGGATGAGACCCGAGGCCATGAGGCAAGACCCTACGCGGAAGGGCTCAGTGGTCAATGTCAATCCCACCAACACTCGGCCCCAGAGCGACACCCCGGAGATCCGCAAGTACAAGAAGAGGTTTAACTCCGAGATCCTGTGTGCTGCCTTGTGGGGTAGGTGTCTGGGCCCTTCCAGCCCTTCTGTTCTTATTGTCAAGGGTGGACCGGGCATTGGGAGAACAGCAGCTTTGGGATGTCTAGGGGGCTTGGGGAGCGTTGTTCGTGGGTGAGGTGGAAGACGCTTGACATCCCTTGCGCACACTGTCCCACGGAATCCTGCACGCACACAGACCTGCCCTTGTTTCAGCCATCATGTACTGGACAGAGTGACTCATCTCCATCACTTTGTATAAAAAAGGAGGAAAAAGATGAGAAAGGCATTTGATTTGGCCCATATTTATAGGGAGAATGAAGAAATTTGTCAAATTGCTTTTCTTTAAATGTTTCAGTTTAACAGTGTTTACTGACTCTTTGTGACTTAAGGCGACATCTAAGTGAAGTTTTGGGGGGTTTTGTTTTTGTTGTTTTTGATATGGACCTTTCTTTAAAATTTATTCTTTAATTGGAGGAAAATTGCTTTATAATATTGTGTTGCTTTCTGCCATACAACAGCATGAATCAGTCATAATTATACATATGTCCCCTCTCTCTTGAACCTCCCCCCCGCCCCAATACCCCACTACTCCCACCCAATCCCGCCTCTCTAGGTCATCACAGAGCGCCAGGTTTGAGCTCCCTGTGCTACCCAGCAGCTTCTCACCAGCCATCTATTTTACACACACCTGGTGAAAGTGTTGGTCGCTCAGTCATGTCCCACTGTTTGTGACCCCATGGACTGTAGCCCCCCAGGCCCCTTTGTCCATGGGATTTCCCAGGCAAGAACACTGGAGTGGGTTGCCATTTCCTTCTCTAGGGGATCTTCCGAACCCAGGGATCAAACCCATGTCTCCTGCGGCTCCTGCGTTATAGACAGATTGTTTACCCCTGAACCACCAGGGGAAGCCAGAGCAGGTGTGGGGAAACGAGGCGGGAGATGAGACACGGCTGGAGAGAAGGAGCTGGGGAGTGCCTGATATGTACTGCTCCTAAGAAAAGAGGAACCGAGGACCAAATGCAGCTGTTTGTTTCTTAAAGATGATGGAGGGTGGTCTTTAAGAAACCTGAAGCTGAGTAATAGATGCCGGTTGATCACAAACAGTTAGGGACTAAGGGGGCTGTGTATGGCTCGTTCTAGAATATCTCCCATGCAAAGACAGATGTTGAAGGAAGCAGGCGGGGATCATGACATTGGACAAAGGTTTGTCTGTCTGGTTATCTGATAAGATAGATAAGATGGAGAGTCTGTGGTACCCAGGAGATGGTGGGCTTGGATGTTCTGGGGCTACTGAGGAAAACCCAGAAGCTGGAGGATCAGGAATGAGGCAAGCTCATTGCCCCCTTAGATCCTTTTTATATTAATGTGTAAATGAATATTCCATCCTCTCCCCTCCATGGTGATTTGTTGCAGTTTGGGTACTTTAATCTCTGACCATCCTTAGCTTTGGAGAAAAAAATGGCAACCCACTCCAGTATTATTGCCTAGAGAATTTCATGGACAGAGGAGCCTGGCGGACTATTAGTCCATGGGGTCCCAAAGAGTCAGATATGAATGAGTGACTGAGTGCGCACATCCTATAAGCATCTCTGTTTGTGGGTGACTTGAGGAAACCACTCTTATCCTGAGAGGTGGTGCTGTTTGCTCCATACAAGGCCATCTGCCACGCACAGTGTAAAATTGTGGTCTTTCTGTGTCCTTGACATAGGAGTGAACTTGTTGGTGGGTACCGAGAGTGGCCTGATGCTGCTGGACAGAAGTGGCCAAGGGAAGGTGTATCCTCTGATCAACAGAAGGCGATTTCAGCAGATGGACGTCCTGGAAGGCTTGAACGTCTTAGTGACGATATCTGGTAAGTGTGGGTTTGGGAGAGCAGGCCACCAGGACTGTTTAAAAGTGTGGTGCTTCCCCAGATGGAACTTGAGTGAGCTCGTTTTCCAAAGTGATAGCTCAAAGATAGAACCATAGCGAGATTTTACAATAATGTGATAGGAAAGCATATTCAGACGGGACCCACTTGTCTGAACTTGCGACAGGGTGGGGCTCCTCTGAGCTGTCCTGGAGCAGAGCACCTGCACTTCCTACTCCCCCACCCCCCACACGCCCGCCCGTTCCCTCCATCCCCATCTCGCCACCAGCCCCTGCAGCCTGTCCTGTTCAGGGTGTGGGTTTGTGTCCACTTCTTCCTAGAGGACTCTGATGCAAAAAGAACTATTCTTTGCCATTGCTGGTAAAAGCATGGTGGTTTTATTTTTTCCATGTCTGTCAGCACTTGTCAGTTTCTTTTTAGGAGGAGCATTTTTCTTGGTATAAGTTATATATGTTGATTGTAGAAAGTAAAAAGCACTGCAGAAGAGCAAATAGGAGGAATAAATTGTAAAATCAGTTCATCCAAAGAAACTGTTAACTTCACTTTTTAACTGACAGTCTTGTAAGCATATACACACTCGGGTGAGAGAAGGTCTCTATAAAAATAGTTATGCAACATATTGAGGGAATAATCTGATACCTGTATACTGACGAGTTAGAATACACTGCTGTCCATACAGTTGGTGTCTACTCACCCTCGGTAACCACTGTCCTGAAGTTAAGGTGTGTCCCTCCGGTTCTTGTTTGTCCGAACCTGTAGGTTGTTTTTCCGTATTCCTTCAGGATAGCCATTCTGTACTGCTACAAAATGTTTCTCTGCATGCATGCACTAAAGTTTATTTACCTCTGTTGTAACTTTTCCATTTACTCCTTTTTTCCCCGTCCTGTAAATATTTTCATAAGTATCTTTGTAACTCACTTAACCATTCAGCATGTGAATCCTTGTTGCCTGGATCATAACTTCCTAATTTGCATTTTTGCTGGGGTTAAAGAGTATGCAGAAATGTAAGACCTGTCTCCTCATTACCCACAGTGATTTAGATTTAATTATCAGCTAACTCAAACTTGCTGTATTTATTTATACGTAACAAATTTCTTGCAGTGATTTTTAGTTTTCAAATAGGTTTTTGGTTTTAAGTAAGATGCCTGTTGAAATGCAAAAATTTCACCATCCATCTCCTACTTAAATGAGGAAACAACTATTTAAGACTTGAGTGCTGATGGAAAATGGGTTTTCGAATTGGAGGAAAAATAAATCTGCAGCTGAAAATGGTTGAAACTTCATTTTGTGATCCAGTGAGCAAGGTGATTTGTGTGGATCAGAAATCAACTGATAACTGTTTTTTGGGTCCACTTTTTTTGTATTCTTTTTATAGCTTTCATTGGTTTTCAAAATCATAAAAGCAATAACATGTCAATTGTGGGAAACTTCAAAAACAGGAAAAAAAAGCTTAGGAAAAAGAAAATAAAATGTAACCCTATCTGAGAGAGATAGCTCTTATTAACTGTTTAATATATTCCCTCCTCATTTCTATAAATGTATCTCACCGTGTGGGAATAAAACACTGTACATAAAACAGTGTTGTCTTTGTTTCACTTAATGTATTGAGTATCTTCCCACATTCAGAAATTCTTCAAAACTTAAGATTGTGTTGAAGTATAAGACATAATTCAGAAAGTGCACAGATTATAAATAATTACAGGTCCATGAAGAGTCACAGTTGGCCATCGTGTGGCCCCCAGCGTGGTGACCTCCTCCACCAGCCCACGGTTCTCCTGCATTGCCTCCATCACTGCCCACCCCCACCACACACACACCCCCACCCACCTGAGGAAGCTCTGTCCTGACTTTGAACACCTTAGAATATACTAGATATGGTTTGATGTCTGTTTTTTTGCCTTCATTGAACTGAACTCAGTTAAATGGCAAAAATACTTCTTTTGTGTCTCACAGATTTTTCTAGAGCAGTTTTATGTTTACAGAGAAAGTAGACAGTCTTATATTGGCCCCCTCTTCTCTGACATTTGTTACAGTGGATGGACCAGTATTAATGCATTATTGTTAGCTGAAATCCACAGTTTAGGGTTCTCTGTGTGTGTGTCCTCTTGGTTGAACACATGCATAATTTTATCTACCTTTACAGTGTCATACAGATGAGCTGCATCACCCTAAAAATCCTCTGTGCTCCATCCCTTCCTCAAAGCCCATGGCAACACCTGACCTTTTTCTGCTCTCTATTGCCTTTTCCAGAATGTCCTAAGTAGGCTCATGCAGTGTGTAGCCTTTTCAGACAATTGAGAGCAAGTACCTTTTTATGAGTCAGTGTGATGCTTCTCTTGTCTGTTCTGGGTGCTTGCTCAATATTTCTGCTAGGTTTGTCGTTGTTCAGTCGCTAAGTCATGTCCGACTCTGCCACCCCATGGACTGCAGCACACCAGGCTTTCCTGTCCTTCACTCTCTCCCAGAGTTTGCTCAAAATGAAATTACTTAGCATGCACGCACGCATGTCCATTGAGTCGGTGATGATATCTAACCGTCTCATCCTCTGCTGCCCCCTTCTTTTGCTTTCAATCTTTCCCAGCATCAGGGTCTTTTCTAGTAAGTGAACTCTTTGCATCAGATGGCCAAAGTATTGGAGGTTCAGCATCAGCCCTTCCAGTGAACATTCAGGGTTCATTTCCTTTAGGAGTGACTTGTTTGATCGTCTTGCTTGCTAGGTTATCTCTCGTCTAATTGATGTACAGGAGTTCTCCACACATTCTGGGTAGGAGTCTTCTCTTAGCTCTTTGTGTTGTGTCCATTAGTTTATGGCTTGCCATTTGCTGGACTGAAGTGGCCAAGTTGGGTGATCTGTGAAACCCTTTTGTGCTCTTAAATGGGAAACAGTGGTTACTCCAGAAGGTTTTAAGAATCAGATGACCTAATGGCTTGAATTGAGTTTCTAGTGAAACTGATACAAAACAATTCCCTTGGGGTGGGGGGAGGGGATGGTATTTATTGTTTACTGCAGTTTATTTTGATTACTGTTGTTAACAAAGATACCTAGTTTGGAATATGCATGTAAAGTACTTATTATTTGTTTTGTTAGGCAAAAAGGATAAGTTACGTGTCTACTATTTGTCCTGGTTAAGAAATAAAATACTTCACAACGACCCAGAGGTTGAGAAGAAGCAGGGTTGGACAACAGTCGGGGACCTGGAAGGCTGTGTGCATTATAAAGTTGGTAAGTTCCTCCATGGTTGCAAGGGTTCTGCTTTTCAGAGGTTCAGTTTATCTTTTGTTTAAAATTTATGTGCTTTTGAAGCTTTTAGTGAGAAAAGTGCCTCTGATACTCACTCCTAGCTCATTTGAAGCACCTTCTAATCCTGAGGTCTAGAGGGCTCCGTTTGAATCATAATGAGGTTCTCTTCGGCCGTCCCCGACTTCCATCCCCCTGACCTTGGACAGTCCACATTCTTCTCTGTAAGATGGGGTTCAGAGGAACCTTGTTAAGGAAGCATTGCCCGAAGAACACCAGGCCCCTCGGATTCTTCCTTGACCCTGCAAGCTGGTTCTCACTCAAAGCACTGTGGGTCCTTGGCAGTCACTGATGGAATGTTTGAGAGTTTGCCTAAAGAGCTCTGGCCTGTCAATTTGAATAAAATGCGCTGTGCACAGCTACTGTGCTCATCACTGAGGAAGGAATCTTGCTGGCCGGGCAGCCTTTTGTGGCAACCTTTTTGTTATTTTTCTCTGCAACATTCATGCCCTGCTTCTCATAAGATTTCATAAGAACAAAACCAAAATACATTTTTTGTGTGTGTTGGGGGAAAAAAAAATCAAAATACTGGCTCTAACATTGGAAATTAAGGAGAAACGATGGTGTTTAGCCCAATTACAGTTTTATGGATAAGATGATGTGTTCTAATTGCATTTGAAGTGGGAAGTTGAGAAGATGAGCAACTGGTTTCTCTATATAGACTGAGAATGTGAGGGGCCTATTGGATGCTGACTTCTGCTTGTGTATTTCCTGTTCTTCTGTGTTTATGAAACTACATGCTGTGGTCAGTGCTTCTGCTCCCAGGGATATTCCAGTCCTTGGCGCTGTCATCTTCTTGATGTAATCTGTTTGCAGCCCTCAGCTCACTGGTTGCTAATGAGTGTGAATGCCACCCTGATATTAGAGTGATTCTGAGTGATCCTGCAGGGCTCTATCCTCTTGGTGTAGGTTTGGGGCTTAGGATTTTCTGTGCTGTGGTCTTCTGTAACCTTTTTCCTCGTTGAGGATGGTAGCTGAATGTAATAAACTGGCTCATAACAGCTGAAATGTCCCTGAAGAGATGACTCCACGGGGGAGCGAGGGAAGATGTATTAGACTGGGCTGGACCTTCCCCAGGACGGAGTGCCCGCCCTCACTTAGGCCCGCTGTTCATACAGGGTGAATCATGCACATTCATTTGTCACGTTTAGCCTTCTGTTGTTGTTCAGTCGCTCAGTCGTGTCCAGCTACTTGCGACTCCATGGACTGCAGCCTGCCAGGCTTCCCTGTCCTTCACCATCTCCCGGAATTTGCTCAGACTCATGTCCATTGTGTTGGTGATGCCATCCAACCTCTGCTGCCCCCTTCTCCTGCCCCCCATCTTTCGCAGCATCAGGGTCTTTTCCAGTGAGTCGGCTCTTCACATCAGGTAGTCAGAGTATTACTCAGTTGACCTAGACCCGTGCTGTGTAGTATGGTTGCCATCAAGAACAGGGAGGGTGAGAGTGGGTATTTAAATTTATTTATAAGTTAATTAACGTGAAGTAAACATTAAAGCTTCAGTCCTCAATGACACGAGTACATTCCAAGTCTCCAGTAGCCCCATGGCACATAACACCTTTCCACCGTCACGGAAAACTATCCCGTCAGCACTGGATAGCCTCTTAGAATTGTTTGTATTGTCATAGTCCTGTGATTCATTTGAATAGTGACAACACGTGGAATTTAACAAGGAGAGTTATCAAGTCAACAAGCTGAGTCTCATGGTCAAAGTCAGGATCAAGGACTGCTGTGGTTTACAGAGGCTGTGCAGACACTGGGGTCTACACCAGCCAATAAGTATCGTGTGGCAGGGCCAGGGCCGTCTGGGTATCCTCTGAGCAGACATGACGGCTGTCAGAGAACTGAGACAGCTGTGTAAAGAAGGCCTTCCCGTATATGTATAAAGTTACAGAGAGATTTTTCTTTACGTTTGGTACAGGATGTAGAATCCTATATAGAATCCTACCAATTACTACTGTCTCTATAGCTGGACGTTCTGTAAAGTGATACTTGGTCTTACACACAGAAACAGATAGAATTCAAATTCAGTTGGGTATTTTGTCATAGTTCTTCCATCTGTAAGCTCCACGTGGGACTCGGGAAAGCCCACGTGGAAGATTTGACCTCTTGCTGGTATTCAGGAGCCTCTTGGCTGATGAATCACATCATTATCCTTTGGAACTAATGCTGAGTCCTCCAGACAACAGGGTGGAAAGGTCGACACTGTCCTTGATTATTCAATACTAAGAACTGTAGGAGCAGCATTGAAATTGCTCGTTGGTAGTAACCAGGGTATGGAGCGGAGTCCAGCGCAGCACTGAGGAGCATGGGGACAGCCTGCACGTATATTCGAGAATCTGGAAAGTGAACCAGTGCCTGACCTCTCAGCATTGATCTCTCATTGGTTTGGATGGATCGACAGAGAAGGGCATGTTTGCAGAAGACTGCTGAAGGAGCTGAGTTCCACCACGATACTGACCTGTGCTCTTCTTACTGTTTCAGTAAAATACGAAAGGATCAAATTCCTGGTCATTGCTCTGAAGAGCTCTGTGGAAGTCTACGCGTGGGCACCCAAGCCATATCACAAATTCATGGCCTTTAAGGTAATAACGTCAAGTGCACTTAAAAATAGTATCAGCCATGCACACCGTGACCAAGAGCCAGGGAATAAGTTGGCTGATCATTCATTTAAAGCTGTGCTGTTAGAAGGGGGACAGCAAGTATGGAATCAAAATTGAAATACATGTGTATGTCTATGATACCATGGGCTTCCCTGGTAGCTCAGCTGGTAAAGAAGCCTCCTACAGTTCAGGAGACCCCGGTTCAATTCCTGGGTTGGAAGATCCCCTGGAGAAGGGATAGGCTACCCACTTCAGTATTCATGGGCTTCCCTGATGGCTCAGATGGTATAAAGAATCCGCCTGCAAGGCAGGAGCCCTGGGTTCGATCCCTGGGTTGGGAACATCCCCTGGAGAAGGGAATGGCTACCCACTCCAGTATTCTGGCCTGAAGAATACTGGACTATATAGTCCATGGGGTCACAAAGAGTTGGACTTGACTGGGTGACTTTCACTTTCAATTTTTTATCAGCAGTAGGCAGCTCCCAGGTATATATCTGTTCAGTAGGACTAATTAAGAGTGAAGTTACAGAAATTCTTAATGACATAGTGATGTATATTATACATTAAATAGAATAAGTATTTAAAAATATGTATAGTATACTATTTTTTGTTTCAAGAAAAATACTGACAGTTATTTTGTGGGTGTTTTTTAATATTTTTTTGTAAGTCTAGGCTGCACTAGATACAATTTTTAGTTAAAAATGATATTACTATGACACTAGATATGTAAATCACTTAATAAATATCACTTCTGATGTTTGTTAGACATAAAACTTTAAGCATCACCCTGGGCCTATTTTAGTGCAGGGTGAGAAATTAAGAATTTTTTTTTTAAATAAAAAATGATTGTTTATTTATTTTTTAAAATAGTTTTGACATGTTAAGGGTAGGCCTCCATTATCTGGAAAATTGACATATTTAGATGGCTTATTTGATTCTCCAGTAAAGCAAGATAAATGGGGTTATCATACTTGCTTTAAAATAAAGCCACATATTATTGACTAAAAGCAATTGGTTGTGAAGTTACAATTATCTTTTGAGATCTGATCTTAATCACCTTCATGGACCAAGTACTGTCCTCATTGTTTTATAAATAAATAGCTTACTCGGATCTGTCTCATAAGCTGTAGGTGTTGACGTTACAGGCCACCCAGGCTGTTACAGTACATGGTAGCCTCTCATTACCACTGTTAAACGAGTTGGAAAGTTAAAGTGGAAGTTTGAGTAGCTCTGTAGAGACTGTGATGACCACACTGATAAATTCTCCATATATGTCTCTTGCAGCACTCCTCTCTCTCTCCATCATCTGCATTAGAGTAGTTGATGCTAGCAGATAAAAGCAAAATAAAGACTCACCGTGTGGAGTATTTTTGCTTTTGGTTTTTGCCAGGGTGCTTCAGTCATTGAGTAACTGAGCGCCTGGGTCTGGCTTCTCCAGGTGGAACCGTCAGACATAAGTTCTGCTCATCTCACTGCTGCTTCTCGCCTGCTTCTTTGCAGTCGTTTGGCGAGCTGGTGCACAAGCCATTGTTGGTGGATCTCACTGTTGAGGAAGGCCAGAGGCTGAAAGTGATCTATGGATCCTGTGCTGGATTCCATGCCGTTGATGTGGACTCAGGATCGGTCTATGACATTTACCTACCAACACACGTAAGAAAGAACCCACACTCTATGGTTGGTTGACTGGCTTCACTGTGTTTTGACTTTTCTCTCTGCTCTGCTCAGGGCACTAACACGGGCAGGGCCCCTCGCTCCCCTTTGCGGTGGGGGTGAGTATTTCAGTGACCTGCCCTCTTCAGCAGCTCTCTGCTCCTGTCTCTGAAGCCCTCCCGAGACGCGCCTAGCCCTGCTTTCACTAACACGGGATGGGAGGGGGCGGCTGCTGGCAGGTCAGGACAGCCATGGGGCGGGACCGTTAGAGGAATGTAATGTATTCCATGGAGCCCATGGTCCAAGTATATTCCGGGGGCCTCAGGAGATGTGAAATGAGCAGCATGTAGGGCGTATCAGAGGTAGACTTGCAGATACATATGACATCACGTGGGTTCTCCACTATGTCGTCCAGTTGCTGTGTTTATCACTAGGACCAGAGCCAGTGCCTCTACACAAGACACTCTTATTAAGCCCGTGTGCAGGGGTAGAAGTGGCCACCGATGTGCTTTCCTGTGCTCTGTCCCCTTCTCCAGATCCAGTGTAGCATCAAACCCCACGCGATCATCATCCTCCCCAACACGGACGGCATGGAGCTCCTGGTATGCTATGAAGATGAAGGGGTTTATGTGAACACCTACGGGAGGATCACCAAGGATGTGGTTCTGCAGTGGGGCGAGATGCCAACGTCTGTAGGTACGTGTCCCTGAGCGGAAGAGGTCATGTTTGTTAAAGTAGAGCCTTTCCTGAAAATGTGTGTGTTTCAGATATTGGTGTTACGTGGTGTTCAGACCGTTTGGCCATTTAACAGAGCGGTTGGCAGTAGGTGGTGGGAAAGGTAGATTGTAGACTGTGATGCGTCATAGTCTTATGTTAGGACAAAATCTTAAGCAGTTTTTTTTTTTTTTAATCAATTTATTTATTTTGTTAGTCAGGCGCTAAGTTGTGTCCAGTTCTTGGCGGCCACATGGACTGCAGCATGCCAGGCTTCCCTGTCCTTTACGGTCTCCTGGAGCTTGCTCAAACTCACGTCCATTGAATCAGTGATGCCATCAAATCATCTCATCCTCTGTTGCCCACCTTCTCCTCCGGCCCTCAATGTTTCCCAGTATCAGGGTCTTTTCTAAAGAGCTGGCTCTTCCCATCTCTTTTTAAAAATAAATTCATTTATTATCTCTCTGACTCTGCTGGGTCCCTGTTGCTGCACGGGTTTTTCTCTAGCTGTGGCGAGTAGGAGCTGCTCTCTCCTCATGGTGTGCAGGCTTCTCTTTGTGGTGGCTTCTCCTGATGTGGAGCACACCTCTAGGGTGTGTGGGTCAGTAGTTGTGGCTCACAGGCTTAGCTGCTCCACGGCATGTGGGATCTTCCAGATCAGGAATCGAACCCATGTCTCCTGCATTGGCAGGCAGGTTCTTTACCACTGAGCCACCAGAGAAGCCCCAAGTAATTACTTCTTAAAGCTCTGCCTTCACAGTCCTTCATTTAATCTAAGGCAGCCAGCCAGGGACAGTAAGACAGATGTAGTTGTGACTAATGGGTGGAAGGCAAGGGGAACAGGAAGGTAAGTGATGCTGTGGCCATCTCATGGCCCAGCCACAGTCCACACATAGCCTCTGACCTTCTCTGTCCTAAAGACTGACGTCTGGAACCTTGTTGGCTCCAAGTTTATTTCCCCAAACTACTTTGGTTTTATAGCAGCCAAGTCGCTGGCTCTGTGCACTTGCCTTCTCTTCTCCCTGGTAATTGGCATGAGGAAAATATAAGCTAAACTGTGGACAGGGACTGGGGGTGCTGCTCCAGCATGTCCTTCTCAGAGGCATCAGCAGACTCAATTGATAGTTCAGAACATCACCTTCCAGGATGAACCACAAGGTTGCACGTGTAGAGTTCCTTACATCAGTGGGCCCCATCCTTCTTGGCACCAGGGGCCAGTTTCGTGGAAGACGTGGGAGAGGAGGGATAGTTTGGGGATGAGTCAAGCACATTATATTTATTGTGTACTTTATTTCTGTTATTACATCAGCTCCTCCTCAGATCATCATGCATTAGATTCTGGAGGTTGGGGACCCCAGATTCTGGAGGTTGGGGGCCCCTGTATTACAAAAACCTCCAAATGCCAGCTGTTTAGAGGGGTGGGGGTGGGTATGTGTATATGAAACCTGAGCAGCTTCTTTCCGTGGCTGTTTCCTCATCTTTAACAATATGTGTTTTCCTCTCTCAAAAAGCATATATTCGATCCAATCAGACGATGGGCTGGGGAGAAAAGGCCATAGAGATCCGATCTGTGGAAACTGGCCACTTGGATGGCGTGTTTATGCACAAAAGGGCTCAAAGGCTGAAATTCCTGTGTGAACGCAATGACAAGGTAACAGTCTCTTTAGGGATTCTTTTTAAATGTTATCTTTCAGCAGTGGTTTATTTTCCATAGGGTTCAGTGAAGCCTTTCCGTGGGATTTTGATAGATTCTGAACTAACTTTATCAAGAACTTTTCAGTAGTGACTTTTTAGAGCTGTTAATGGAGGTCAGGATATATTTTATTTTGTTTTTGTTGAGGGGGCGGACATGTTTATCTCTGCAAAAATCATTCTGTGGTGGGTTTTTGTTGTCTTTTGAGTGTTTTTTTTTTCCCCATTAGGTGGCCTGTCTGGGCTATGTTTAGTTTAGGGATAGAAAAGGTTGAAGCTCCCAGTTTAGATGGATGGAACTCTTTTGTGATTAGAAAGAACCCTCATGCACATTTAAATAATAGGGGAAATTTCCCTTCCCCTGATATATGCTTGAAATACATCACTTATTAGTCCTTCTTTTGAGTATTGACATAACTGCATTGTCTTCCTGGCATAAGTGCCCAAAAGGAGAAATTATTTTATGCAAAAGCAGGAGTGCTGCCTACAGGTGAGACCTGTGAGACCCCAGAGCGTCAAAGCCCAAGTTAAAACCTTTGCTTTTCCAAACTGGCCACATCGTTTTCTTATCTAGGAATCCCTTCCTCCCCAAACCAGCCTTGGAGTGGAGCAGACAACTGGCCAAGGGTGCTGACCCCCCTGGCCTTTTCTAAGCTTAGATTTCTCTCTCGTCTGTCACTTGGATGAAAATATGTCTGACTACCTGAGGTAGCCCACGACAGCCTTAGAAACATTTCCACCTCTTGCTTTACATTAAAACACATTAAGCCTCCAGTCACCAGACCTTAGGCTGACTTCTCAGATGAAGAGGAGCTGTCGTTTCTACTTGGCAGGTGGGCCTCCCGCCCAGCTAGGTGCTCTGCTCAGGTCCACATCCCCCCAGCCCACTTCCTGCTGCAGTCCAGTCCTCTGGCTCATTCACCGGTGCACTTGACCTACATAATATCTCCCAAATCTTTTACCTTGGAAACCCATGCAACTGCAGAGCTAACCCAGGATTTTACCAGCTTCGGGGCTTACATTTTCCTAAGTTTAGTTTAGTGGAGCCATAACCACGGTATTCTTTGAACTTCAGGCATTTAAATTTTTTTTTTTTAAATCATTCATGAAGTCATACCCATCAGGGTTTATTAATAAAAGGCACAAAACTAAATTATATATATATGTGACAGTAGAGTCCTGTGAAATAACCAAGACATTTCAGTTTCACTTTTTAAAAGAGAAAAACAAGGCAGCTGAGTCGCCTCCCCACTGGTCACTGAGTTTGCCCAACACATTGATCTTTCGGAAGGTGTTAACGGTGGAGGTGAGCACAGATGATCCAGTTTGGGGAACATCTTGTTTTCTCGGTGTTCTCACAATAGGGCATGGGGTGCAGAGTCACCCCTTGGCTAAGGAGTCTTCCTAAGTTAAGGAAATGTTAGTCGCTCAGCCTCCTCCGGCTCTTTGTGACTCCCTGGGCTGTAGGCCCACCAGGCTTCCATGTCCATGGAATTCTACAGGCAAGAATAGTGGAGTGGGCTGCCATTCCTGCTCCAGGGGATCTTCCTGACCCAGGTCTCCCCTGGCAGGTTCTTTACCTCTGAGCCCCCAGAGAAGCCCTGCTAGTGGAGATGCAAAGTGGCTCCTTACTGGTGAATGGACATCACCCCAGACTTCCTTTGGGAGGGGGCCCCCGGGCACCCGCTCACCCCTCTCCCCCTCTCCCCCTGCAGGTATTCTTTGCCTCGGTCCGGTCTGGGGGCAGCAGCCAGGTTTACTTCATGACGCTCGGCAGGACCTCTCTTCTGAGCTGGTAGGAGCGGCGGGCTAGGCTGCCGGCCCCGGAGGTGTCGACCATGAGAACCCGGAGATCCTGGCAACTGGAGCGCGGAGCTGCCCGGGCCGCGTGGGCGGGGGGTCTCCTCCCCGCCCCCACCCGCTCTTACCAGTTCATCCCCATTCTCTTCTTGTCCTGTTCGAAATAAATCGAGGCTGCATCGCAGCTGGTGCTGTCGAGACTGCCATCAGGTGCTATCCGTGCTGGGATGGAGCGGCGGGCACAACGCATGCGCATTCCCTCCAGCTTCAGTGTTCGTGTCTGCGGCTCCATCCTGGGGCGACTGCGGGTGGAGACCGGACGCCGGCGGGGGGGTTGGCAGGTGTAAACGTGCGCTCGAGGAGCAGGTCGCTGAAGCCAAGAGCAGATTTAATATAGTAACATTAACAACGTATTTAATTGACATTTCTTTTTTTTTTTTTTGTAATGTGACCATATGTGGACAAAGAAGAAGGTGCAGGTTTAAGAAGTTAATATTTATAAAATGTGAAAGACACAGTTACTAGGATAACTTTTTTGTGGGTGGGGCTTGGGAGGCGGGTGGGTGGGTTTAGGGACCCATTTGGTTTCTTGGGTTGTTTTTTTTTTTTTTGGCCAAGAACTCAGTCGTTTTTCTGTGTACCAAGTTTTGCCTAAAATCACGTGCAGATGATTCTTTTAAAAAAAAAAGGAAAAAGAAAGGGTGTGCATTTGTATCCTGCCCAGAACCTTGTTGTGTGACAGTATTAGCACTGCCTCGGTCAAAGGTTTAATTTTTGTTTAAACCTGGAAGTGCAACAGCAGTTTCACCATGATCGGCACTTGTAGAGGGGAAAAAAAAAGTCTTTTTCAACCACGTGTTTATTTTTTCGCCTACCTCATTGTTTTTAATGCATTAAGAGGTGGTTTAGTTTCTATGTCTTTGGAGGAAAACATTAATGTTTAACCTTAATACCAAAACGATCCGATTGAAGTTTGACTGTTATTTCGTCATGTCTCAGTAGGCACAAGAGAAATTGTCCCCGAAGTTGGGAAACAGCCATGAGGTTTGTCCGCTGATGGGCACGTCTGCTTTCTGAGCTGAGAAAGCAGATCACACCATTTTCCACCAGATTCATCAGTGGTGGTGGTAGACGGACAGGCGGCCATTGCCCACAGCACACGGGGCCTCGCTGTACTCAGCTCGGAGCTTGCAGACAGGTGGTCATTTGGGGGACAACCCCACAAACTGTCGACAGTGTTGCCGGAACCTTTCCTTGGGGCCGGGGGTGTTTCCCTTTTTCTAAAAATGCAATGCACTAAAACTATTTTAAGAATGTAGTTAATACTGCTCATTCATAAGATAGCATCTTCCTGCGTTTCGGGTGTGATATCAGAGCCCTGGCTTCTCGAGTGCTCTCCCTTGCTCTCTCTCTCTGCGCGCTCTCTCTGTTTTTTAAACCAGTTTTACTTTATGAATATGTTCATGGCATTTGTAATAAATGTCTTGGGTAATAATTGGTTTCATGGCTTCTGGTCACTGGCTTCCTCTGAGGATGTTGGTTATATTGATTACTTGTTAAAGGGTGGCTGTCCTCTGGCAGAGTTCTGATGGGAATCTCACTCACCAAACAAAAGCTTGGTGTGGCCTAGGCTTATTCCTCCTCCGTGGTGAATTTGCTTTTATGACATCAAAGCAGAGGTTTTCCGCCCCAAGAAATTAACAATCACTTGCACCTGTTTGCTGAGTGTGCCCCCCACCCCCACCCCCAAAGCCGCATCCCGTTTGGCATCCACTTTGACCCATTGTTCTCTTCCTCCTGGGTCAGCATTTTTGCCAGAGGCTCCCGCTTTGAATTTCAGAAATGTAGTGAAGAGTACACACACTCACAAATGCAGAAACAACAGCTGAGCACGTACACCCACCACAGCAGCAACTGCTGAGAAAGCCTGCCTCTGTGTTGGAAGGATCCAGGCTGGGCAAACAGGCTTCCCATGCGTGTTGACGTCAGCGTAGTGCTGGCGTCTAAGGCAGAAAGAACCAGTTCTGTTCTGGTCACTTGTGCTTAAAGGAGAGAAGATCCGGGCGCTAATCCCGCCCTTGGCAGGAGTTCTGAGACTGGCCAGACTAGTCACTGCGGGGCTGCAGTCCCTGCCGCACCACTGCTGGTGATTCCCTTCTCGGGTTGGCTCTTGACTGGAGACGAAATGTGCCCTAGCAAACACGTGCGTCAGGATGAGAACGGACTGCATAGTGGGGTCAGCTGTAGCCCCTCCCATGACTTCAGTGAAAGGTCAAGTTGGGCAAGTGTCTTTCAAAAAAATACTAAACTTCTGATACCAACATGAAAGATACAAACAGGTTGAGGATGATGGGCTTCAAGCTCAGGTCAGCGTGGGCCTGTCCTACCTGGGCAGCAGCTGGTGGTGGTGGAGTTGAACGTAATTGAATCCGTCAACTGGGCTTGGCTGACCGAGGTCAACCAGCCACTGGTCCCCTGGTTGGGTGCCTCGGGTCGCCTTCCTTGTCTGGGGTGTCCCTCCCTCCTTGGCCTTCCCGCCGTGCAGACCAACTTAGGTTGCTACAGTTTCAAGCAGGCGCCGGGTTAGCTTTCTTCATGGAAAATGGCAGGCTCTCTCCATTTCGTTCCTAACAGGGTAGTGACTTCACTCAAGTGCCAAGATGGCAAAATTAGCAGGAGAATTTAGTATTGTGCCGATACCACTAAATATGGAACCTAGAAAACCATGACAGCTCTTCCAAACAAAATACCAGTATGGCTCTAGGTTTAGTTGAAGCTTTAATAAGTGATACTTTTCTGTATTTAAAACGGAGTCGCTATATCGAGTGCTGTTTTTTGGTTTGTTTTTTTTTTTACTTTTTCTCATGCACATGTTGTGTTGAAGAAAATGTTTACAAAAAATAGTTTTGTTACACTAATGGGCATCACATATTTATGGTCTATTTTTAAGTGATTTTTTATGGGTTATTTAGGCTTTCGTTTTAGTTATAGTCCACTTAAATGATGGTTCGTAATCCCTAATTTTGCCAATTATAAATTTGCTAAACGGTAATGCAAATGACAAGCTGCATTAAGTTTACTAATCAGAACTGCGAAGCAGACTGGTGGCAAGTACACACACAGCCTTCTTTTTTCAGTGCTAACTTGTCTTCTGTGTATTATGAAAATGACTGTTGTCCCTCTTCTCCCCCTTTTTTTGTCCTTAAATAAAGTAAAAGTGACACCTGTTTCATGTGGCATGAGTTTCAAATATATCTGTCCCTGCAGAATGTTCACTTTTCTGTAAGGATCCTCCTTCTCTGGTGCTACCCCAAGGCCCGAGTGAGCAGCTCCCAGATTTTGCCATCTCCCTGAAGTGGGTGGCCCAGGGGATTCCCAGGCACAAGTTACAAAAGTGGCAAACATTTGTTCGGAGATCTTAGAATGAGGGCCTTCTCTAGTGGTCCAGTAGTTAAGAATCCACCTCCCTTGAAGGGGACATGGGTTTGATTCCTGCTCCAGGAAGATTCCACTTGCCCTGGAGCAGCTAAGCCCATGTGCCTCAACTGCAGAGCTGGAGCAACCCACTCAAAAGAAGCATTGTGCCACATGGGCAACCAAGAACCGACACAGCCAAGTAACTAAAATTTTATTTAAAATCTTAAAATGAAGTTGATAGCTCTTGATGGCCATGTTCCTGAAGCCAAAAGCAAAAGTAAAGCTTCTTAGGAAGAAACCGGGTTTTGTTTTTCCAAGCCTGAGTTGGATCAAGAAGTAAAATGCATGCTCTCTGTTCTGTAGCTAATTGGATGTTGGAAGGAACCCTTTCTCAAATTGGTGCATAAACAAGAACTGAAGCCTGATCATTAGAGCTCCTCCAGTGCAAAGTCATCATGGCCCTGCCATGGATGTGCTCTGTCAACACCCGTACACCCCCGCCCCGTAGCTTGGCAGGAACATTCCTCACTGGGTACATCCCAGGTCAGCCGTGGGTGTCAGCACTTTGCCGGAGCCCCCAAGTTGGGGAGGACTAGTCATGCAATTTCATCATCAATTGCACGTGTTGGTCAACTAGCTCCTCTCTGCTTCATGCTAGAAACACATTCCTGCTTTAAGGTGAAAATAAACTTGGAAATACCTAGGCCACCTGCTCTAAGGTGAAAATAAAATACCTAGGCCACCAAATGAGCGAGTTCCCTTCCACCTCGTCTGTTGTAGCTGGTATGGGTGATGAGGAATAAACCTCCGGTGGTCTGTCATTCTGGACCCTTGTTCCAGCTTCCCTCCATTGGTGGGGATTTCACAGGTCAGGAGGGTCAAGTCATCCCCTCTAAGGATGACTTGGTGACACTGCTGCTCTCTTTGCCATCTAGGACTTAAACAGTGCCCATGCTTCACTTTAGCAGAAGTAGGTGCTGCGTTTTGCAAAGTAAAATGGCTAAGGAATTAAGCCATTTTCTCAGGAGAGCAGTAACAGGTGTTAGGGTAGGAGATGCTCATATCGTGTCGTATGTGCGTTTCAGAATCTGCCTGGCACCCTTCCACCTCTGCCTCTGTCTGACCTGACTTCCTTGTGCTTGAAGTTCACCTCATTTCTCCTCTCTGATTCCCTGATGATGGCCCGATGTTACCTTGTTCGTTCTGTTTGTATCTGTATACAGACCCAGCATATGACAGTATTCTGGCAAATCCCGTGGACAGAGGAGCTGGGGGTGGGGCTGCAGTCCATGGGGCCGCAGAGATTCGGACGTGACCGAGTCACTGAGCATGCATTTGAGCTGCGACTGGTTCTCACTGGCTTGCTACTCTAATTTCCTTGTCGTTTGCTTTAGTAGCTTGAAATAAACCCCCTGATGTTCATCTGAAGCGGAAGCCAGGCCCCTTTGCAGCATGGGGCTTGTGAGGAAGTGCCCTGGGGCAGCTAGGCCCCAGGAGGGCTGTGAGGCCCGCCTACTCCAGGCAGGGACCACCCAGTCCTGGAGCAGACAGCCAGCCCCATTGGCTGCAACTTGGCTTCTTGTGAAGACAGTGTGGGACCTCGATGCCTAAATCTTACCTCCTAGTTTCCTTGGTTACAGGAAATTTGAATTCGATGGTCCGGCACAAAATTTACTGTTTTTATTGTGGTCTGAATTCTACAGTTTTGGCAGCAGCTCCCCCCAGAAGTTCCTGCTGCAGGGAGATGACGTGGATGGAGCATCAGTCAAGCAGCGCTGCTCGTTCCTCATTTGGAAACCAGAACTAAACTGCTTTTCTACAATAAACTATATTAAATACTGCCTTTGATTCTTTTATTGACAACTTTATTGAGGTGATCCATACCACACAATTCACCATTTAAAGTGTGCATGTAACTCCCATCAGAGATGGGCATACATCACCACAATCCATCTTTAAACATGGTTATCACCGCAAGAAGACAGCCTGTACCCCTTTGCCGCCATCCCTTGGTCCGCTCCCCTCCCATGCCCCTAAACGCCATGCAGTCTGCCATCCGCCCTCTCTTGATGTGGACGTGTCTCTTGGACGGTCCATGTCAGTCGTTTGTCACTGGTTCCTTTCGTTTCTCAAGATGTCTGGAGCTTCACCCTGGTGTAGCGCATGCTGATTCTTTCTCTGTGTTCTTCCTTTCTCTTGGCATCCCTCAGTTCATCATAGTTGCTCTTGTTGCCTTCTTTCAGCCTTAGGATCGATGGACCACTGCACTGAGAGCAGAGAAATTCATTTACTTTTCACCCACCCCCCACACACACACCCCAAGACTGAAATTGTGGGTTTCACCCAGCACTTCTCAGTTCCAAGTCACTTCTTAAGTTCTCCATTCCACCTTTGTGTCCAGACTCTGATTCCTGCCACTGTGCGGTTCACACAAGCACGCAGCCCATGCAGAAGTGGAGAAACAGTAGTGACTATAACTGCGTCACGGCGCGTTCGTGCGTGGCCCGGTGACTAACGCGGGCAGACTCTTCCATTCCTCTTGGCTCCCCCTGTCCTGTGGCTGGAATGCAGGGTGCGGCAGGTCACTGTCGCTAAGAGTCCAGGTTGTAACCTCCCTTTTGTTGAAGTACAACCCTCTCGTTAAACTGATGCTTTGATGGGCTTCCCAGGTGGGTCAGTGGTAAACATTTCACCTGCCAGTACAGGAGACGCAGGAGACCCCTGTGTGTGTTCAGTCCCGGGTTGGGAAGATCCCCTGGAGGAGGAAATGGCAACCTGCTCCAGCATCTTTGCCTGGGAAATCCTATGGACAGAGGAGTCCATGGAGTTGCAGAGTCGGACACGACAACAAATGCTTTGATACCATTCAGGAAAATCAGGTGCAGTCATTCTAGCACAGTGTTTGTGTTGAAGCCATTGTGGTTGTGAACCGGGTGTATCCTAAGTGAATGCTCCTGGAATCTGCCGGAAGTAAGGGCTTTTTGTGGAGGACCAAACTCTTGTCTTAGAAGAGATTTCCCCAAGATCAGTTCATCAAGTTCGGCTGAGAGTGTATTTGTAACCTCCATAAAACTGAACATGAAGTATCTGCACCAGAATAACTTGTTTTACACACAAAACAGTTTATCCATTCTGCCAGTGCTTCTGAAGCATCGTGCTTGGAGCCGCTGTGTTGCATGCTGAGCTTACTGTATAACGTGAAGGAAGAGGATCCAATTGTGGCTCAGACTCCAAAAGGAAGTTTATTATAAGGAATTGAAAGAGATGCTGGCCACCCTGCAGCCGTGGAGCACCCCAAGGCACCCTGAGGACAGGGTGGGACTCAGGAGAGAAGGACCCACAAGGTTGCAGGTGTGGACACCTAAGTCCTGTAGCAAGTTCCTAGCATGTGTCACATCACCTGGAGGACTTGTTAGAACCCATTGCAAATTCCAAGCCCAGCGTTTTGGGTTCAGGAGCTCTGAGGTGGGGCCAGAGAGTTTCAGGGGTTTCTGATACTGGTCTGGGACTATGCATAAGAACCTCCCCTTAAAAAGAATTCATTTGAATCAATTCTAATGAGATGGATGAAACTGGAGCCCTTTATACAGAGTGAAGTAAGCCAGAAAGATAAAGACCAATACAGGATACTAACACATATATATGGAATGGTATATATATGGTATATATGGGATGGTAACGATAACCCTATATGCAAAACAGAAAAAGAGACACATGTACAGAACAGACTTTGGGACTCTGTGGGAGAAGGCGAGGGTGGGATGTTTCGAGAGAACAGCATCGAAACATGTATATTATCTAGGGTGAAACAGATCACCAGCCCAGGTTGGATGCATGAGACAAGTGCTCGGGCCTGGTGCACTGGGAGGACCCAGAGGAATCGGTTGGAGAGGGAGGTGGGAGGGGGGATCGGGATGGGGAATACATGTAAATCCATGGCTGGTTCATGTCAATGTATGACAAAAACCACTACAATATTGTAAAGTAATTAGCCTCCAACTAATAAAAATAAATGGAAAAAAAAAAAAGAAGAACCCCCCCTTATATAGAAGTTAGTAAAAACAGGAAAAGTAAGGACAGTGGAAAATGCCTAAGATTAGCAGTTACTTGAGCCAAGTTCCACAATCAGAAGTATAGAGAGCACCCAGAGGGGAGATGGGCTATATCACTTGCCCGTATTTTTCTTAATCCCTCCTTACAAAGTTCTTAATGAGAAGGAATCAAGAGGCTGACACCCTGGTGGTTTACTTGGCGTATGCACATTTATTGATACAATGGATGTTTTGCTCTTGAAACAAATCCCACAAGGGCTTGTATTGGTCTTCTCACCCCGAGGCAGCCAGGTGTCTGCCTCTCACTTCCCTCCAGGATCAGTGATGGGTTTGCACTTCAGGCTAGATGGAGTTGTGTGTGTAATTGGGACTATGAATCTTCAGTTTTGTTCCATTAGTCTACTTATGCACAAATGCTACACTCTTAATGTTAGAGACTTTATAATTTGTTAAAATGCCTCTTGATTTATCAACTGTAAATGTTTATTTGTTGTTAAGTTGCTAAGTAGTGTTGGACTCTTTTGCAACCCCATGGACTGTAGCCTGTCAGACTTGTGAGATTTCCCAGGCAAGAATACTGGAGTGGGTTGCCAGTCCCTTCTCCAGGGGATCTTCCCAACCCAGGGATTGAACCTGTGTCTCCTGCATTGGCAGGCGGATTCTTTACCACTGAGCCACCTGGGAAGCCCTTTAAATGTTTAACTCCTTATTAGGAAGAACAAGACTTTGCCTAATTTACTCCTCCTTTCTTACTCCTTTCTCCAGCTTTTCAGAATTACACATTTTTATTCTTCTGTTATATTTTAAATTCTAAAATGTATTTTTAAAGGCACATTTAATTCTAAAATATTTTTTAATATTTTAAATTCTAAAAAGAGAATTAATTGTAAGATTCTAGCCTCTAGGGTGCATGTGCCTCAGTAGTTGCAGCTCCCGGGCTTTAGAGCGCAGGCTCAGTAGTGGTGCGTGGGCATAGTTGCTCCTCGGCCCCGTGGGATCTTTGCAGATCGGAGATTAAACCTGTGTCTCCTGCATGGTAGTGGATTCTTTGCCACTAAGCCACAGGGAAGCCCATTTTTGGTATTTTCTACCTCTCAAATTTTGCTTTACAACTTTTTTTTAAAGAGTTTCATTCTTAGTAACATTTTTCTATGGGTTGATCATGAAATTTGAAAATGGAGGTATAGTGTTTACATTAGTTCAACTCTAAATGCTGTTCTCTACCTAATTGAGGAGTTGCTAGAACTACTTTTCACCCCTTACAGTCAAATGTTATGACCTCTCTTCCACTGAAGGGAAGATATTTCTTTTATCTGAATCTCACTGATGATCTTTTTCCATACTCTATTAATTGATCCAACTGTGGTTCTTATTTCAGCCATGGTTTTCCTACATAGATTTTCCCCCCTAGAATCCCAAAATACTTTTAAAGAAAGCTATATTCATCTTAACTTTCAAATCATCCAGACTTTCATTGATAATCACCTACAGAATACAATCCACTGTTCCAAGTAAGAGACATCCCACTTCCTGGTCTAGCCTAAGCCTGTTGCTGTCTAGGACAGCTGGCCATTTCTTATTTTGAGACTTCCCTTTACTGATCACGGCCCCTCCCCCTACCTGGGTTCTACTGTTTTCTGGATTTCATTTCCTTCTCTTTCTTGTTTTCCTTCCTTATTTTCTTGATATCCTTGAGTAACTTTCTCAGAAAGGGTATATGGGAGGGACAGTAGGTCTTTGTCTTTCTGAAAATGCCTGTGATCATTCCATCTCTTATTATTTGATTGATAGTTTTCTTGGGAATGAAATGCTACGTTAACATAAACTCCCCTCAGAATTGTGAAGGTATTTTTCCATTGTCTTATAATATTTGATTGTTGGAAGTGTGAGGACTTGTTTTCAGTATGATTCTCACTCTTTGATGCTTGAGAGTTTCTCCTTCTGGAAGCATCTAGAATTTTTCTTTTTGGTGTTCTGAATACTCATGAGTCTTCTTTCCTTTATGGATTTTTTCCCAATTACCCCTTTAGTGGTCCCTTTCGGTCTGAAGTCTGGTGACTTGATTTGACACTGGGCCTTTTTTTTTTTTTTTTTCAGTTTTTCCCCCACTTTCACTAGCTCTGACATCAAAGGGATGCCTATGAGCTGGATGTTCTGCTTGTTGGATTGACTCATTTTTCCCCTTTTTATTAAAGATTTTAGCATTGTCTTTCAGCTTATTAATTTTTCTTGACCTTAGCTTTCAGCCTGTGTACTGATTTTTTTTTTTAAATTTTAGAAATCATGTTGTTATTTTAAAGTGAAGGTAAAGGCATAAAGTAATGGCAGAAAAGCATATTCTAGACTACTGAGAACAACTACAAATGCCATAAAAGAATACAAATCAAGTGAGTTCAAAACCACTGGAGAGCTATTAATGCAGGCAGGACATAAGGGACCATAATGCTATAGATTGAGTTGCATATAGGTGAGCCCAATATTCACTCCTTCTACCCTTGAGGGATTTGCTAATTAAAAAGTGACATGGATCCAAGATTGAGGGTAGGAGAAGAGGGCGACAGAGGATGAGATGGTTGGATGGAATCACTGACTCAATGGACATGAGTTTGAACAAATTCCAGGAGACAGTGAAGGACAGGGAGGCCTGGAGTGCCACCGTCTGTGGGGTCACAAAGAGTCAGACACAACTTAGCAACTGAACAACAACGACGTGTCCCAGAGCAGAAAATAGCAGCTAAGAGACTGGGAAATGGAGTCAAACTTTTGGCAATCTCCTAGTAACTGAAGAGACCAAAATATAAACGTCAGGGCTATGAAAACAGCCAAGACTTCACAATCTAAAATCCCAGAGGAGGAAAAAAACAGCTACATCGAGCTGAGCTCAACATTTTGTTCCACTTTTCCCTTTAGACTTTTGCTGATTCAGAAGCAGCATGGGTGCAAGAAACTAAGAAGCTGGGAACCTGAGCAGAGCTTTTGGCAGTTGCATGAGTCTGGGGAGTCAAAAATTTCAGTTAATTGCCCAGTAAGCAGGAGAAGCCTTGGTGAATACCTCAGGCTTCCTGCTGGTGCTGTGGGAGGGCTATGCTTACATTGAGAGCAAACCAGACTGGATAAGGTGGTGTGCCTGTATTCTTACTGCCTGCCAGAAAATATGTTATTTGTGGAGGAAGGTAACACTAGTGAACCTAAGTATGTCTACTTATACACTATGTCCAGCATACTGTGAAAAGTTATCAGACATTCCAAGAAATAGCAAAAAGTTTACCAAACTAGGGGAAAAAATGTATTTGAGAACCTACAGGTGCTGCAGATATTGGAGTTACATTGGATCATGTGTTTAATAGATGAAGAAAGTGAAAATTTCTGCAGAGAACTGGAAACAATGAATCAAAATTTCAATAACAGAAACCACTGTCAAAATCCCCATGGACATGAAAAGACAACCTATGGGAATGTGAAAAAATGTTTGCAAATCATTTATCTGATAATGATAGCAGATAATATTATTACCTGATATACTTTCTGTATCCAGAATATGTAAAGAACTTGTTTAACTCAACAGTTTTTTAAAGAAAACCTCAGTTAAAAAGTGAGCAAAATCTTGAATAGGTATTTCTCCAAAGAATATACACAAGTGGCCAATAAGTGAATAAAAATATGGTCAACATCACTATTCATCAAACTGCAAGTCAAACCACAAAATGCCACTTCACATCTATTAGGATGGCTATTATTTAAAAACAACAACCAAACAACCCTGAAAAATAACAAGGGTTGGCAAAGATGTAGAGAAACTGGAATCCTTGTGTGCTGTTGGTGGGAATGTAGAATGATGCAGATGCTATAGAAAATAGTATGAGAGTTCCTCCCCCAAATTAAAATGAGTTACCATATGATCCAGAGTACATCATGTGAAATGCTGGGCTGGATGAGCACAAGCTGGAATCAAGATTGCCGGGAGAAATATCAATAACCTCAGATATGCACATGACACCACCCTTATGGCAGAAAATGAAGAAGAACTAAAGAGGCTCTTGAAAGTGAAAGAGGAGAGTGAAAAAGTTGCCCTAAAACTCAACATTCAGAAAACTAAGATCATGGCATCTGGTCTCATCACCTCATGGGAAATAAATGGGGAAACCGTGAAAACAGTGAGAGACTCTTTTCTTGGGACTCCAAAGTCACTGCAGATGGTGATTGCAGCCATGAAATTCAAAGGCGCTTTCTCCTTGAAAGGAAAGCTATGACCAACCTAGATAGCATATTAAAAAGCAGAGACATTACTTTGCCAACAAAGTTCCATCTAGTCAAACCTATGGTTTTTCCAGTAGTCATGTATGGATGTGAGAGTTGGACTATAAACAAAGCTGAGTGCCAAAGAATTGATGCTTTTGAACTGTGGTGTTGGAGAAGACTCTTGAGAGTCCCTTGGACTGCAAGGTGATCCAACCAGTCCATCCTAAAGGAGATCAGTCCTGGGTGTTCATTGGAAGGACTGATGCTGAAGCTGAAACTCCAATACTTTGGCCACCTGATGTGAAGAGCTGACTGATTGGAAAAGACCCTGATGCTGGGAAAGATTGAAGGCAGGAGGAGAAGGGGACGACAGAGGATGAGATGGTTGGATGGCCTCACCGACTCAATGGACATGAGTTTGAGTAAGCTCCAGGAGTTGGTGAGGGACAGGGAGGCCTGGTGTGCTGCAGTCCATGGGGTCACAAAGAGTTGGACATGACTGAGCAACTGAACTGAACTGAACTGAACCATATGATCCAGCAATTCCACTCCTTTGTATACACCCCCCAAAAATCAAAAGCAAGGTCTTGAAGAGATATTTGTATACCCATGTTTATAGTGATATAATTCCCAACAGCTAAAAGGTGGAAGCAACCCAGTGTCCATTGGTGGATGGATTGATAAGGAAATGTGGTCTCTAATATGCTGGAAAATTATTCAGCCTTAAAAAGGAAATTGTGACACATGTTATGACCTGGATGACCTTTTAAGGACATTAAGCTAAGTGAAATATCCCCAAAAGATATGTATTACATGATTCACTTATGTGTGGTATGTAGCTGAGTCAGGTTCAAAGAGGCAGAAAGCAGAATGGTGGTTTCCAGGAGCTGGAGCCGGGGGTGGGGGTAGAATAGGAAGTTACTGTGTCATACACACAGAACTTCCGTTTTGCAAGATGAAAAGAGTTCTGGAGATTGACTGCACACCAGTGTGAATGTACTTAATCCTACTGATCTGTACACTTAAAATGGTTAAGATGGTCAATTTTGTCATATTTTTTAAAAAACAAACTAATTGCAAAATATACAAAGGCGAAGTAACTCCACAAATGAGTTTAACAGTAGGTTAGAGACAGCAAAATACCAGATTCATGATCTGGAAAATAGATCAATAGGAAATATCCAGAAAGAATCACAGAGAGAAAAAGTGTGGGAAGTACAGAAAAGAGTGTAAGAGACGTGTGAAATGCAGTGTAAAAATCTAAACAGGTAGAGACTAGAGTCCCAGAAGAATATAAAGTATTCTTCTTCTGCAAGAAGAAGAGGGAAGTAAAAACGAGGCAACATTGCAAGAGATGACAGGTAACAATATTGCCAAATTTGTAAAAAGACATTAAGTGACTAATTGAAGATGCTCCATATCCCCAAGCAGGGAGGAAAGCACACCTAATACATCATTATAAACCTGCTAAAAACCAGATAAAGAGGAAATCTTAAAAGCAGCCAGAAGACAAATTACAGCCCATGCTCATTATTTTCAGTATGCATATTTGTGAAATTGCCTAATTGCTAAAATTCATTTGTGACCTCAAAAATGAACTCTCATGGTGTTTTCAGAGACATGCACATTGGAGCAAAAGACCTGAGCCACCCCAACACCCCTGAACCTCTTATGACCAGTCTCTTTTACTGTCACCATAGTTTTGCCTTTTCCAGAATCTCATGGAATTGGAATCATAGGGCACATACCCTTGTAAGACTGGCTTCTTTCACTTAGCAGTTTAAGATTCTCCCATGTCTGTCTTTGGCTTGATGACTCATTTTCTTTCTTTCTTTCTTTTTTTTTTTTTTTTTGTGGGAAAATTTTTCATTGTATGAATTTACCACGGTTTCTTTATCCAGTCACCTATTGAGGGGCATTTGGATTGCTTCCAGTTATTGGCACTTATGAATTAAAGCTGCTGGAATGCAGGAGACCTGGAGAAGGAAATGGCAACCCATACTAGTTGTGCAAAATTCAACTCAACATGTACCATGAACTTCCATATGAAACATAAGAAGTAACACTTTTGTAAGAAAACAAAGAAAACAACATGTGAGACTTAGGACTAGATAAAGAGTTCTTAGATATAACATCCAGCATGTTTTGGAAAAAAAGAATTCATCGATCAAACATCTTTAATATTAAAAACTTCTGCTCTGCAAAAGACCCTCTTCAGAGGATGAAAATATAAGCTTCAGAATAAGAGATTGCAAATCTTATAGACAAAGGACTCATATCTAGAATGCATAAAGGATTCTCAGCAATAAAAACACATACCATTCAATTAGAAAATGGACAAAAGACATGATGAAACATTTCACCAAAGAGAAGAGATAGCAAATAAGTACTTTAAGTTATTTTCAGCATCAATAGCCACTAGGAGGCACAACACCAAAATGAAAGATCAGTGTAAATGAACCTAGTATAGCTAAAATACAAAATAATGAAAACACTGGAAGCTGGTGAGTATGTGGATAAACAGTCTCTTGTATGTGACTGGTAGGAATGTAAAAAGATCACAACCACTTAGGAAAAGGGTTTGGCCACTTCGTTAAAAAAAAAACCAATATGACCTAACAGTTGCTCTTATTTATTCTGGGGAAATAAAAACTTAACGTGCACAAAGAAACCTGGACATAACATAGCTTTTTGTTTTATTTTGTTGAAAAATATTTATTGAAATATAGTTGATTTGCAATGTTGTGTTAGTTTCAGGTATATAGCAAAGTGATTCAAATATATATACTTTTCTAGATTGTTTCCCATTATGTGTTATTACAAGATACCAAGTGTTGTTCCCTGTGCTTTCCAGTAGGTTCTTGTTCTTTAACTATTTTGCATATAGTAATGTCTATATTTTAATCCCAAATTTTAATCTCAAACTCCTAATTTATCCTTCCCCTATTCCCTTTCCCCTTTTGTGACTGTAAGTTTGTTTTCTGAGTCTATTTATGTTTTGTAAATAATTTCATTTGTTTCATATTTTTAGATATTTGTCTTTGTCTGACTTACTTCACTTAGTATGATATTCTCTCAGCCCATCCATATTGGTGCAGATGATATTATTTCATTCTTTTTTATGGCTGAGCAATGTCCTTCTGTGCATATATACCACACCTTCTTTATCCGTTCATCTGTTGATAGACATTTAGGTTACTTCCATGTCTTGTCTTTTGTAAATAGTGTTGCTGTGAACATTGGGATGCATGTGTCTTTTTGAATTACGGTTTTCTCTGGGGAAAAAAAAAAGTAAATCTAATCTTTCTGGTGACTTAGAAGGTAAAGTGTCTGCCTACAATGTGGGAGACCCGGGTTCAATCCCTGGGTCGGGAAGATCTCCTGGAGAAGGAAATGGCAACCCACTCCAGTATTCTTGCCTGGGATATCCCTTGGACGGAGGAGCTTGGTAGGTTACAGTCCATGGAGTTGCAAAGAGTCGGACATGACTGAATGACTTCACTTTGACTTTCTTTTCTCTGGATATATGCCCAGGAGTGGGATTGCAAGATCATATGGTGGCTCTATTTTTAGTTTTTTAAGGAACCTCCATACAGTTCTCCATTGTGGCTGCTGCACGGATTTACATTCCCACCAAAAGTGTAGGAGGGTTCGGCTTTTTTTTCACACCCTCTCCAGCATTTATTTGTAGACTTTTTGATGATGGCCATTCTGGCTGGTGTGAGATGGTACCTCATTGCAGTTTTGATTTGCGTTTCTCTAGTAATTGGTGATGTTGAGCATTTTTTCATGTGCCTCTTGTGCATCTGTGTTTCTTCTCCGGAGAGGTGTCTAATTTAGGTCTTCTGGCCAGTTTTTGACTGGGTTTGTTTTTTTGATAGTGAGTTGTTTGTGTATTTTGAAAATTAATCTCTTATTGGTTCCAAATATTTTCTCCCTTTCGATAGGCTGTCTTTTCAGTTTGTTTATGGTTTTACTGTGGAAAAGCTTGTAAGTTTAATTAGGTCCCATTTGTTTATTTTTGTTTTTATTTCCATTACTCTAGGAGATGGATCCAAAAAAATTTTGCTGTTATTTATGTCAAAGAGTATTCTGTTTATGTTTTCCTCTGGGAATTTTATAATAATCTGGTCTTACATTTAGGTCGTTAGTCTATTTGAGTTTATTTTTCCATGTGGTATTAGAGAATGTTCTAGTTTCATTTTTTACTTATAGCTGTCCAGTTTTCCCAGGGCCATTTTTTGAAGAGACTGTCTTTCCCTAGTGTATATTCTTGCCTCCTTTATCATAGATTAATTGACCATAAGTGTGTACTTTCATTTCTGAGCTTTCTAACGTGTTCCATTGATCTATATTTCTAACATGTTCCATTGATCTAAACTTTGTTTATAATAGATAAAAATAGGAAACAATCCATATGTCCTTCAGTGAGTGAATGGTTGAACTCTGATACATCCCTACAGTGGAATACTTCTCAGCAATGAAAAGGAAGAAACTATTGATTCAGGCAACAACTTGTATGGATCTCAGAGGCATTTCCCTGAACAAAAAGAAGGTAATCTCAAACTCAAAATATTACACACTTCAATATTTATTTAATATGATAAAATTTAGAAATAGAGAGCAGAACAGTAGTTGCTGGTGTTTAAGGATGTGAGAGGTGGGTGCACGTGATGATAGAGGACCCGCTTGAGGGACATCTTTGTGGTGATAACTCAGTTCTTGTATCTTGATTGTGGTGGTGATTACGTGAATCTGCACATGTGATAAAACACATAGAACTTTCAACACACACATAAATAAGTGCATGGGAATCTGTGAAATCTAAGTAGATTCTGTGGATTTCCCAGGTTTGATATTGCATTATAATTAGATAAGGTGCTATCATTAGAAAAGACTAACCTGGAACCTGTACTATTTTTGCAACTTCTTATGAAAGTACTATACTTATAGTGCCATCATTGCTTAAAAACAAAATGTTTTAAAGATCAATTATGCTTCTATTCAGCAGCAGAAATTCTAAACTGAGAGAAAACTTGAATATAGTATTTTGAATAGCTTAAAAAATTAAACTCCTAACTTCATTAGAGTGCTAATAGTTCCAGTGGAAAAAATGCAAGTCCTCTACACAGAAAACTTTTTAAAGAATTTTAGAAAACTACGTAAATGAAGTAATATGCCGTGTTTGTTGATCAAAGAATGAAAAAGATGTCCATTCATCCTAAATTATATGGATTTAATACTGTCAAAATCAAAATCCCAGTTTTTTCTCTTTTTGATATGTGCTTGTGGAAGTAACTAACTGACTCTAAAATGCATATTGAAATGCAAATGGTCAGTGTATCCAAGATGGTGATGGAAGGAGAAAACCTATAATATTTCCACTTTTCTCCCACTTATTACAGTGACAATGTGATATTGATACAAGAATAAACAAATAGACCTATAAAGTAAAAGTTCAGAAATAAACTCACATATATGCACCCTGAAATTTATGACAATACAGAATATTTGCAAAGGAAAGTCCTTTTCAAATAGAATTGGATCACTTTTGCATTTCACACATGAAAAAATACATATTCACCCACACCCCAAACAGTACACAAAATCAATTCTAGATGATTGTTGTTCTACATGCGAAAGGTAAAGATTTCTACAGCAAAATACAAAGAGCAGTGTATATTGTTTTCTTGAGCTCTTTATGGATTTTATTCTTTTCTCATAGCACCTTCTTGTTTTGTGGATATAACGTCTTCTCCGTGGTGATAGAAATTAGAATTTTTAACTTCTTGATTTTCCAAGTTCAGTTTTTTTGCTTGTTTGCTTTTTCACATTCCTGGTGTCCACGTATGTCTGATGATTCTAAGTTTTCCTCGGACTAGATTGCTTATAGGTGACTGATGTAAGTTTTCTCTGCTGTTGTGCAAGTAGGTTTGTTTCCTCATTAGGTATGAATGAGAAAGCTGATGGGGAGCTCAGGGTACATGGCTGAATGGACAGCCCTTTGGCTGGGAATCTCCAAAATTTCAGATTTCCTAAACCACTAGCCCATCCCCACTCAGCCAGGTCTGTTTCTCTAAAGGAAATCTCTTTGACTTCTTTGCTTGGTGAGAGACACTGGACTGCCAGCCTCTGGAACCTCACCATTTTTGGGTCTGAATTTCTCCAGGAAGAATCTCTTCCCTGGCTCCCTTTAGCCCCCTTTTTTTTTCTTTTCTTTTTATTTAAATGCAGCCTTCCCTCTGGCTTCCTCATTATAACTTCACCATCATACCTTCATCCACTTTCCTTCTCTCTAGTAATATGTTAAAACCTTTCATCCACTGAAGACCCCTTCCATTTATTTAATTATCATTGTTCTTTAGTGGTAACAAGTGGAGAAAAACATGTTTTCAGTCTGCCCACTTAAAATAGAACCTTCTAACTTACCCTTCCTTTAACTAGCCTGACCTAGTGTTTGCCAACTTGACCTGGACGTAGTATCTTGTTGTTGTTGTTGTTTAGTCACTCTGTCGTGTCCAACTCTTTGCGACCCCATGGACTGCAGCCCGCCAGGCTCCTCTGTCCATGGAATTCTCCAGGCAAGAATACTGGAGTGGGTCACCATTTCCTTCTCTAGTGGATTTTCCCAACCCAGGGATTGAACCCACGTCTCTTGCCTTGGCACGAGGGTCCTTTACCACTGAGCCACAGGGGAAGCCCCATATAGTACCTCCAGTTCAGTTCAGTCACTCAGTCGTGTCCAGTCTTGGCAACCCCATGGACTGCAGCATGCCAGGCTTCCCTGTCCATCAGCAACTCCCAGAGCTTGCTCAAACTCCTGTCCATCAAGTCGGTAGAATGTTAATAACATGCAAATGGAACATATATTTAGAAACAGTGTTATATATAGATGTGAGGGGATCATGCAAAGGATGATCCAAGAAAACCAGGTCAGCATCTCCCCTTGTAGACTTTCTGATTGTTCTACATATTTCAGTAGCATACCTTAGGCCTGCTGTTGTTCTCAGGGTCTGGGATGTGAAATCCTGATACCTGAATACTTTTCCCAGGTGGGAAAGTGAATCTAAAACGGGTTCAAGAAAAATTCATGTTCTGCTCACTGCTACTCAAGTCCCTTTGAGGCAGGAAGTCTGGTTAGGCTTCAGAACTTTCACAAAGGATCACCAAGTCACTTAGCTGCGTGTCGCTTCTCTCCTTCTGACTCTGCCTTCGGCCGTGTGGACAAGCAGAACCCTGAGTTGTCTCGGAGAATCTAATCTCCGCCTGTCAGTTTGGCCACTCTGATGGAAATCCGGGCAGAGGAAGATATCTTTTAAAAGAACATGTAGAGTAGGATTGCTATATATACACTACTGTATATAGCTGCTCTATAGCACAGAGATCTCAGTCGGTGCCCTGTGATGACCTAGAGGCTTGGGATGTGGGGGCAGGAGGGATGTTCAAGACGGAAGGGATATATATAGCTGAAAGCAGTTTTCCTCCAGTTAGAAAAGATAAAGTACACATTTGAGATGGGCTTCCCAGACGGTGCTAGTGGTAAAGAATCCGCCTGCCAGTGCAGGAGACATAAGAGACTCGCATTTGATCCCTGGGCTGGGGAGATCCCCTGGAGTAGGAAGTGGCAACCCACTCCAGAGTTCTTGCCTGAAAACTTCCATGGACAGAGGAGCCTGGAGGGCTACAGTCTCTGGGGTTTCACAAGAGCCAGACACAACTGAGCACACGCACATACACGTTTGAGAGAAATATGAATGGACTTGTGTTATCTTGCTTTGTGAGACAATTAATGAAAATACTGAATTTAAAAAAAGCAAGGACATCTAAAGTGAGTTTCCCAAAGGCTGGTCTATGGGACGCCTGTTCTGCCCGATGCTAGTAGGTCTTCATGGACCAAAGTTCCATGATTAACGAAATGCACACTGCAGAGTCTGAAAGGAGAGTCCGCATAGGAACCAGCCTGTTTTAACTTGGTTTAAACTGGCTATTCCCCACAGTATCTGACTCTGGACCTTTCCTGGGGGTTTTACCAGAAGCACATACAGGAAATCACTTCTCCATTTGTTACACAATGCTGCTGGAAAAAAGAATCATCTCCTGTGATATTTACTGTCCAAAAACACTCCACAAAACCAGCATCTTTCTGAATTTTGCAGATGAGTGGGTGGGAGTGGGTGCTTTTTTCTTTCTGATGAGCAGAGCTGTGTAACTTCTGTTCCCCTTTTTTGCTTAAGGAAGCTCTGAGTCAGACTTAATATTTAGTGTTTGTGAAGATATCAGGCTCTGTGATTAGCATACTTCCTTCCTCTTTCCATGTTCTTATTGTTTTGATTTTATTTAACCCTGTTACTACGTCCTTTGGGGGAGCCCTTTCAAACACATTTTAGGAACAATTAAGGTCACGTGACCAAACTATGACATTTTGTTAATATGTGATCATGGAATATCCATGATCATATATCCACTCAGCAGGACAATCATCCTCTAATCACACATAATGTCCAGTTATTCAGACTTCAGCTTTATATGGGTTTCCACTGGGAGAAAATCGTTGGCTGTAAAAAATAATCACTACCATGTTCTTGTGCCCTGGTGAAGTATTTGATGGCAAAAAGGAAAAGCCTAGGGAAGAGATAGTTTTACATTTCCATTTCACGGGGAAACATGGACTACGTTTAACTGAAGGAATCGTTTAGACTGGTTTTGTTTTATTTTATTTTTTTAAAGTAGAGTTGATTTACAATTTGTGTTCATTTCTGCTTTACATCAAAGTGAATTATTTATATATGTAAAAGAATATGAATGAGAATGTGTGTATAGATACACACAATAAGAATGTGGGTATAGATACACACATTCTTATTCTTTTACATTATGGTTTATCACAGGATAGTGAATATAGTTCCCTATGCTACACAGTAGAACCTTATTGTTTATCCATCCTACATATTAATATAATTGTTTATATCTGCTAATCCCAAACTCTCAATCCTTCTCTCTCCCACCCTTCTCTCACTTGGCAAACACATAGACTTGTTTTATTCAAAATACAAATTCATCCTCTGTCGGGTGGGGGACTGTTTCTCTAGGCTTCCCTTGCATGTATTACCACATGTGGCATGCATGTTGCCGTGTTCTTAGGAAATGTCTTCAGTTAACTCTAACGTGACAAGGCATAATCCTGGCAGGTGGGGGAGGGTTAGCAAGGAAGGAAGAAGAAGATTCAGAACTGAGGTCTTCAGTAACAAACATGGACAGATTAACTGGCCATCAGTGCATGGGTTTATTTCTGGGCTTTCTGTCCTATTCCATTGATCTATGGATCTGTCTTTGTGCTGCTACCATATGTTTTGATGACTGTAGCTTTGTGGTACAGTCTAAAGTCAAGGACAGTGATTCCTCCAGCTCTGTACTTCTTTTTCAAGATTGTTTTGGCTATTTGGGGATCTTTGTGTTTCCATGCAAATTAAAATTTTTTTGTTCTATTTCTGTGAAAAATGTCATTGGTCATTTGACAGGGATTGCATTGAATCTGTAGATTCCCTTGGGTAGTTTAGTCATTTTAATTAACAGTATTGATTCTTCTAATTTAGGAACACGGTTTATCTTTCTGTCTGCGTGTGTCTTCTTCAGTATCTCTCATCAGCGTCTTATAGTTTTCAGAGTCTTTTTGCCTTCTTAGGTAGGTTTATTCCTAGGTACTTTATTAGTCTGCTCCATAGAATTCATATGGAATTAAACCATTTTATGCAGGACATTAAATCATGGGATGTAGGAGCGATAAGCCTAAACATTGTGTAATATGATACTGGTGGATCGTTTGTGGTGGGAGTAGATTAACTCATGAATATTAACTGAGAATTGGGGCTCCATTGTTGAAACCACCTGGTCCCAGGTACTCTTTTCAACAGTGAAGTTTTAATTGCCTTTTCAGAGTCGTCTGTAACAACTGATTTATTCAGTGCCTCCTTTTCTTGGTTTAATTCTGGTCATTTTTGCATTTTGCAAGACCATCTGCGTCCACGTATGTCGCCAGCAGCCTGGAGTAGTGTTGTTTCACAGTGGATTCATGGTCCCCAGATCTGTGATTATCAGATATTCTCATTCTCCTCATGCATACTTTTGCTGTGTTTCTTTTTGTCTTTATCAGTCTCACAAGAAGATCATCAATATTATTGGTCTTTTCAATGAAATGCTTTTGGATTTGTATATTTTTATTGCATAGATTTTAGCCGTTACCGTTATTAATTTCCTCTTCCAACTCTTTGTGGTTTGATATTTTTGTTCCATTACTAGTTTCTTTTTTTTTAATATTTGTTTATTTATTTGGCTGCATAAGGACCCTGGTTGTAGCACCAGGGCTCTAGAGCACACGGGCTTAGATGCTCTGTGGCATGTCAGATCTTGGTTCCTCAGCCAATGATTGAACCCTGTCACAGGTTCAATCCCACATCTTCTGCATTGCAAGGTGGACTCTCAATCACTGGACAATCAGGGAAGTCCCACTGATTTCTTAAAATGAGTTGAATTGTGTCCCCGCAGAAAGACCTATTGAAGTCCTAACCACCTGCGCTTCAGAAGGAGACCTTATATAGAAATAGAGTCATTGCAGATGTAATTAGTTAAGGCCACACGGGACTTGTATGGGCCTAATCCAGTATGACTGGTGTCCTTGCACAAAGATGGGCAGGTGAAGATGCAAAGGGTGAACACCGTGGAAAATGGAGGCAGAGAGTGGCCTATGTATGCTGCCACAAGCCAAGAAACATCTCTATCCACCAGAAGCTGAAAAAGGTAAGAAGATCTTTCCCCAGAGACTTTGGAGGAAGCCTGGCCTGGCTAACACCTTGGTTTCAGATTCTGGCCTCCAGAACTGTGAAACAATAACTTTCTGTTGTTCTAAGCCACACAAGGGAAATTAGAAAAAGAGAAGAATGGAATTTAAAAGTCAGCATACTTAAATTTATGGGATACAGTGAAGGCAGAGCTCAGACAGAAATATATAGCTGTAAACACCTACATACAAAAATAAGATTCCAACTCAATTACCTATTACAGACAAAGCATAGAAAATCCTAAAAAAATCCACAAAAATTTTTGCAGCTAATAAACTGATGCAGCAAAGTAGCAGGATGTGAAATTAACAAACTAAAATCAATTATGTTTCTCTAGATAGAAATGAATGATGCAAATGAGACATTAAGAAAACAATTTCATTTATAATAGCATCAAAAAGGACAAAATACTTAGGAATAAATTTAAGGAGGTGTAAAGCTTGTACACTAAAAATGACAGAACATTGCTGAAAGGTTAATGGACGCTTAATCAAATGGAAAAAATCCTGTATTCATGGCTTGGAAGACTTAATACTGTTAAGTGGTGATGCTACCCAAAGTGACCTAAGGATTCAGTATAGTTCCTACCGGAGTCCTCAGTTCAGTTCAGTTCAGTCGCTCAGTCGTGTCCGACTGTTTGCGACCCTGTGAATTGCAGCACGCCAGGCCTCCCTGTCCGTCACAAACTCCGGAGTTTACTCAAACTCATGCCCATCGAGTCGGTGATGCCATCCAGCCATCTCATCCTCTGTTGTCCCCTTCTCCTCCTGCCCCCAATCCCTCCCAGCATCAGGGTCTTTTCCAATGAGTCAACTCTTCGCATCAGGTGGCCAAAGTAATGGAGTTTCAGCTTCAGCATCAGTCTTTCCAATGAACACCCAGGACTGATCTCCTTCAGGATGGACTGGTTGGATCTCCTTGCAGTCCAAGGGACTCTCAAGAGTCTTCTCCAACACCACAGTTCAAAAGCATCAATTTTTCGTGCTCAGCTTTCTTCACAGTCCAACTCTCACATCCATACATGACCACTGGAAAAACCATAGCCTTGACCAGACGGACCTTTGTTGGCAAAGCAATGTCTCTGCTTTTTAATATGCTATCTAGGTTGGTCATAACTTTTCTTTCAAGGAGTAAGCGTCTTTTAATTTCATGGCTAGAGTCGCTATCTGCAGTGATTTTGGAGCCCCAAAAAATAAAGTCTGACACTGTTTCCACTGTCTCCCCATCTATTTCCCATGAAGTGATGGGACCAGATGCCATGATCTTAGTTTCCTGAATGTTAAGCTTTAAGCCAACTTTCTCACTCTCCTCTTTCACTTCCATCAAGAGGCTTTTTAGTTCCTCTTCACTTTCTGCCATAAGGGTGGTGTCATCTGCATATCTGAGGTTATTGACATTTCTCCTGGCAATCTTGATTCCAGCTTGTGCTTCTTCCAGCCCAGGGTTTCTCATGATGTACTCTGCACATAAGTTAAATAAGCAGGGTGACAATATACAGCCTTGACGTACTCCTTTTCCTATTTGGAACCAGTCTGTTGTTTCATGTCCAGTTCTAACTGTTGTTTCCTGACCTGCATACAGGTTTCTCAAGAGGCAGGTCAGGTGGTCTGGTATTCCCATCTCTTTCAGAATTTTCCACAGTTTATTGTGATCCCACACAGTCAAAGGCTGGCATAGTCAATTCAAAGCAGAATAGATGTTTATCTAGAACTTCTCGTGCTTTTTCGATGATCCAGCGACTATTTGGCAGTTTGATCTCTGGTTCCTCTGCCTTTTCTAAAACCAAGCCATTGAACATCTGGAATTCACAGTTCATTATTGCTGAAGCCTGGCTGCAGAATTTTGAGCATTACCTTATAAGTGTGTGAGATGAGTGCAATTGTGCGGTAGTTTGAAGCATTCTTTGGGATTGCCTTTCTTAGGGATTGGAATGAAAACTGACATTTTCCAGCTCCTGTGGCCACTGCGAGTTTTCCAAATTGCTGACAATTGAGTGCAGCACTTTCCACAGCATCATCTTTCAGGATTTGAAATAGCTCAACTGGAATTCCATCACCTCCACTAGCTTTGTTTGTAGTGATGCTTTCTAAGGCCCACTTGACTTCACATTCCAGGATATCTGGCTCTAGGTGAGTGATCACACCATTGTGATTATCTGGGTCTTGAAGATCTTTTTTGTACAGTTCTTCCATGTATTCTTGTCACCTCTTCTTAATATCTTCTGCTTCTGTTAGGTCCATACCATTTCCGTCCTTTATTGAGCCCATTTTTGCATGAAATATTCCCTTGGTATCTCAAATTTTCTTGTAGAGATCTCTAGTCTTTCCCATTCTGTTGTCTTCCTCTATTTCTTTGCATTGATCACTGAGGAAGGCTTTCTTATCTCTCCTGGCTATTCTTTGGAACTTTGCATTCAACTGGTCCTAGTGGCCTCTTTTTTCTTCTTCAGAAATGGAAAAACTGATCCCACAGTTCACATGGAAAGCATGCGTGCATGCTACGTCACTTCAGTCATGTCTGACTCTTTGTGACCCCGTGGACCATAGTTCACCAGCCTCCTCTGTCCATGGCATTCTCCAGGCAAGAATACTGGAGTGGGTTGTCATGCCCTCCTCCAGGGGATCTTCCTGACTCAGGGATCGAACCTGCATCCCTTATGTCTCCTGCATTGGCAGGTGGATTCTTTACCACTGAGCCACCTGGAAAGCAGTGATAGCCAAAACAGTCTTGAAAAGATGAACAAACTTGGTAAAATGGATTGAAGACTTAAATTTAAGAGCTAAACCCACAGGGCTCTTATAAGACAATATGACGTTAAATCTTCATGACCTTGGGTTTGGCCAAAAATTCACAGATAGGACACCAAAAGCACAAGCAGCAAAAGAAAAAATTGATGAGTTGGGCTGTATCAAAATGAAAATCTTTTGCATATCAAGAAAGTGAAAATACAACCTGCATGAAGGAAGAAAATATTTCAGGTTATAGAACTGATAGTGGTCTAGAATATAGAACTCTTAAAATTTAACAACAAAAAGGAAAAAAAATTAAAACAAGCAAAGGACTTGAATAAATATTTTTCCAAAGAGAATATACAAATATCCAAAAGTGCATGAAAAGATGTTCAACATCATTAGTCATTAGGGAAATTCCATTAAAACCACAATGCGGTACCTCATTCTTTGAGGCCAATTCTGCTAGAAACAAGTTCTCTTTCTGTCCCTTAGTCTGAGGATATCTTTATTCCTCTTTCATTCTTGAAGAACAGTTTTGCTGGATGTAGTTCTTGGTTGACAGTTCTTTTCCTTCAGGACTTGCTTGCAAAATGTGCTGGTTCTTCTGCTCCCGTGGTTTCAGACGGGAACTCTGCTGTGATGCCAATCATTGTTTCCTTCCAGTATACTGTATTTCTGTGGTTGCTTTAAAGTTTTTGTCTATGTTTTCAGTTTTTAGAAGTTTAATTATACTATATCTTGGCATGGATTTCTTTAGGGTTATCCTATTTGGTATTCAGTCGGCTTTCTACATCTCTAAGATATTTGTCTTTCACCATATCTGGGCATTTTCAGCTTCCCTGGTGGCTTGGTGGTAAAGAACCTGTCCAGCCACTATTTTTTTTTTTAATACTTTTTAAATCCGCCATTTTTGAAAGGTGTTTCTCTGATGTATTGATTTATTTTGGTCCTGCCGCAAGGCCTGCAGAACCTGACTTGCCTGTGTTTGCATGTGTGCTCAGTCGTGTCCAGCTCTTTGCAACTCCATGGACTGTAGCCCACCAGGCCCCTCTGTCCATGGAATTTCCCAGGCAGGAATACTGGAGTGGATTGCCATCTCCTTCTCCCAGGGATCCTTCTGACCCAGGGATGGAACTCATGACTCCTGCATTGGCAGGTGGATTCTTTACCACTCAGCCATCTGGCAAGCCTGACCAGGGATCAAACCTGCAACCCCTGCAGTGGAAGAATAGAGTCTTAACCTCTGTGGTTAAGGACAGGCGAGTCCTTAAAATTCCACATTTTCGCTCCTTTCCTTCTAGGCTTCTGATAACATAAATGTTAGATCATTTGCTGTTGTCCCACAGATTCCTGAGGCTTTGTTCATTTTTTTTCCCCAGTCTATTGTCTCTGTTGTTCAGAGTGAATGAATTCTATTGATCTGTCCTCCAGTTCGCTGATTCTGTCTTTTGTCACTGCACTCTACTGTGGAGTCATTTCAGAGAGATTTTCCTTTCAGTTATTTCATTTTTCATTTAGATCATTTCCACTTCATTATTCTTATAACTTCTACTTTGCTGAGATTTTACATTTATTCATTTGTTTCAAATGAATCTGTAGTTACTTACTGAGGCAATTTTAGGATGGCGGCTTTCCATCTCTGTTAGTTGAGTTCAGCATCTCGTCTGTCTGAGCCTTGATATCGATCCTGATTTCCCGTTTCATTTAGGTTATGGCTTACCTGGGTTTTGGTATGATGTTGTTGTTGTTCAGTCGCTAAATAATGTCCAACTTTTTACAATCCCGTGGACTGCAGCACACCAGGCTTCCCTGTCCTTCGCCATCTCCTGGAGTTTGCTCAAACTCATGTCCATCGAGTGAGTGATACCAGTCAACCATCTTATCCTCTGTCATCCCCTTCTCCTTCTGCCTTCAATCTTTCCCAACATCAGGGTCTTTTCCAATGAGTTGGCTCTTCACATCCAAAGTATTGGAGCCTCAGCTTCAGCATCAGTCCTTCCAATGAATAGTCAGGGTTGATTTTCTTTATAATAGACTGGTTTGATCTCCTTGCTGTCCAAGGAATTCTCAGGACTCTTTTTCACTTCTGTCTTGGACATTTGCCTGTGATGTTAGGAGAGTCTTCCCTTGTGGCTCAGCTGGTAAAGAATCCGCCCGCAATGTGGGAGACCTGGGTTCAATCTCTGGGTTGGAAGATTCCCTGGAGAAGGGAAAGTCTACCCACTCCAGTATTCTGGCCTGGAGAATTCCATGGACTGTGTAGCCCATGGGATTGCAAAGAGTCAGAACAACTGAGCAACTTTCGCTTAGGAGAGTCTTGATCCTACTTAGATCTTTATTCTAATCGGTCATCATGCTTTGGTTTAATGTTTATGTTCTGGTCTTATTTTACGGACTGTAATTCCAATGATGACTGAGTCGCTGAGCCTCTAAATGCTGTTCTGGTCTGTTTTGTTTTTCTGGCTCCACTTGAGCTCCTGTTTAAGTCCCTGCTGGTGCTGCCGAGGGGGGTAGAAGTTGCTTCCCTGGGCCTCTTGGTGGTGTTAGGTGGGGTGGGCCATGCTGTACCTGATCGACCTGGTGCCAAGGGGCTCCGCACTCACTCTGCCGGTGCTGCTTTGGAGGGAAGCCTCTCTTGGGCCACCTTCTACCACTGGGTGGAGGACAAGAGCCACGGAGTGAAGATGCTGCCAGCCCCTAAGTGGAAGTTTGGAAGACACTCAGCTGTGGGCTTTCCTGGTGGCTCAGCTGGTAGAGAATCTTCCTGCAATGTGGGAGATCCGATCCCTCGGGGGTCGGAAAGATCCCCTGGAGAAGGGAATGACCACCCACTCCAGTGTTCTTGCCTGGAGAACCCCATGAACAGAGGAGACTGGTGGGCTACAGTCCATGGGGTGCAACGACTCACACACCACTGAGCGTGTACGCACAGGACAGGGTCTGCTGGTGCCCCTGGTGTGCATAGATGGGCTCCCCCCCCTTCCTGGGGAGGGGGTAGGCCCTCTGCCCGGGCTGCATTGTTCCCATTCCTGCTGCAGGCAGGTCAGGGCTGCTGCTACTGCCTATGGTGTTCCCACCCACACCTCTGTGGGGCGGCTCCTTTCCTGGGCCTTTGGCAGAGAGCATGGCGTTTTCGTATGTTTATTTTTTTTTTCTTGTCTTTGTTGTTTGGAAGTTCTGAGTTGCAGGGCTCTCCAGTGCCCAGTTGGAAGATATATAGAAAAGTAAAGAAAAAGGAGAACGCAGGGAGCTCCCCACGGTGGTATTCCTAACACCCCAAGATGTCCATTCAGTCTGTCTGCTTTCCATGTTTCATAATCCTTCGATGATTGTCAGTTGATTTGTGTCCAGAGAATTTAGTTGTATTTAGACAGAGTGGTAGTAGTAATAGTAATGCTTAATTGCCCAGTCGTGTCCTACTCTTTGTGACGCCATGGACTGTAGCCTGCCAGGCATGTTTGTCTATGGGATTCTTCAGGCAGGAAGACTGGAGTGGGTAGCCATTCCTTTCTCCAGGGAATTTTCCCAATCCAGGGATCAAATCCAAGTCTCCTACACTGCAGGTGGATTCTTGACTGTCAGAGCCACCGGGGAAGTCCTGTATTTAGATGGAAGGAACAGGGAAAAGTGGGTCTGTGCCATCTTGTCCCCCAAATGCAAGATAATAGGGTTCTTATTAAGTTCTCCTATTTATGTTATTAAAGGCTTGCTCCTATATTTAATCACACAACTTACTGTTAACTTGTCACCCAAGTTGGGATCACTAGCACCAATTATTTGGTTTGTTAATTAGAACCTTAGCATTTCAGAGTCATCTGGACCATACAGATGGCTAGTTCATAGTGCTTAAAAAAATCTTGTTTTATTTACTTTTTACTGGGATATAGTTGATGTATATTATGTAAGTTTGAGGTGTGCACCATAGTGAGTCATGTATTTGAAGGTTACATTCTGTTTATAGTTATTGTGAACTATTGGCTGTATTCCCTGTGTTGTATAATATATCCTTGTAGCTAATTTATGCATAGTATTGGGTTGGCCAAAAAGTTCTTTTGGATTTTTCCATTCTATCTTACGGAAAAACCCAAAAGAACTTTTTCACTAACCCAATATCTTTCCTATCTTTCCTCTCCCCCACTTCTTTCTCCCCACTAGTGCATAGGTCTATGCACGCACCTTTGTCGGCAAAGTAATGTTTCTGCTTTTTAATATGCTGTCTAGGTTTGTCATAGCTTTTCTTCCAAGGAGCAAGCGTCTTTTAATTTCATGGCTGCAGTCACCAGCTGCAGTGATTTTGGAGCCCAAGGAAATAAAGTCTGTCACTGTTTCTTTTGTTTCTCCATCTACTTGCCATGAAGTGATGGGAATGGATACCAGGATCTTTGTTTTTTGAATATTGAGTTATAAGCCCGCTTTTTCACTCTCCTCTTTCATCAAGAGGTTCTTTAGTTCCTCTTCACTTTCTGCAGAGCTTATCTGAGGTTGTTGATATTTCTCCCAGCAATCTTGATTCCAGCTTGTACTTCTTCATCCAGCCTGGCATGTCTCATGATGTACTCTGCACATAAGTTAAATAATCAGGGTGACAATCTATAGCCTTGACGTACTCCTTTCCCAGTTTTGAGCCAGTCTATTCCATGTCCTGTTCAAGTGAACCATTTTCAGTTCTAACAGTGCTTCTTGGCCTGCATACAGGTTTCTCAGGTAAGATGGTCTGGCATTCCCATCTCTTTAAGCATTTTCCACAGTTTGTTGTGATCCACACAGTCAAAGTCTTTAGCATAGTCAGTGAGGCAGAAGTAGATGTTTTCCTGGAATCCCCTTGCTTTTTCTGTGATCTGGCAGATGTTGGCAATTTGATCTCTGGTTCCTCTGCCTTTGCTGTTACTGTGGTTTGTGATAGAGTCCATCTTCTGGAGCTCTTCTAGCCTCCTAGGCAACTGGATTTTGCCTCCAGATTCTGAAAGATCCTGACATTAGCAGAGGGCTTAACCCTTGTAGGGGCTTCGTTGTTTAATCTGAACAAGAGAAAGCATCTTGAAAATTGCTGTGCTGGGCAATATTCCTGCTGGGACCCATCCCAGGCTTCTAGGAACATGAGTGATGGGCCTGACAGTATCACTGCTCTCTCCATTGTCTGGGAGACATTTCAGGTGACCTATGCAGGGAGGGAAATTGACAAGCAAGGGGATACCTGCCCTCCCAGGAAGACAAGGGGTTCAGATGAAATGAGCTCCTCCCCATAAACGCTGGTGGCTCAGCAGTAAAGAATCTGCCTGCGATGCAGGAGACTTGAAGGAGATGCGGGTTTGATCCCTGGGTCAGGAAGATCCCCTGGAGTTGGAAATGGCAACCCGCTCCAGTATTCTTGCCTGGAAAATCCTCATGGACAGAGGAGCCTGGCGGGCTGCAGTCCATGGGGTCTGGAAGAGTTGAATACGACTGAGCAAGTGAAGAACAAACCTTCCAGAGAAGGGGATGGGTCCTTGTGAACCCAGGAAATAGAGTTTGGGGGAGAAATATTTTTCCTACCTTTTCTTCAGGAAGGAAAGTCACATCTTGAAGTATCCCCACTTCTCAGAACTAGTAGATCATGCTCACTGAGAAGTGTGTTTTTACCATGTGAATTATATTGCTTACAGGTTCTCAGAATTTTCCCACCAGCAGGCAGCTCCTGCTCGGAAGGGAATCCCTGAGTGAGGGACCAGCCTGCCAAGTCTGGGGGGTGATGCTCAGTGAGGCAGGAACCGAGACTCCCTGGTGCAAAACTCTCAGGGCTTATGAAAGCAGCTTTCCAAGGGCAATGCCAGAGAGCCTGGGGGTACTCAGCGGGCACAGTGACCTTACCTTGGAGCTGGTTCTCCCGGATGGGCCCTTGGAGTGAGCAAAAGCCCCCAGCTTTCCACTGAGCCAGTTGCAGGAGAGGCTCGGTGGTGAGCGGAGGTGGGTAGTGTCATGCATGGAGCCCCCCTCCCTTTTTGACCAGTGTCACTGGTGGGAATTGTTTGCTGGACGGTTAAGAAGACAGGACTGTGTGCACGCCTGTGGGCTGCAGGAGACGGGTCATCCTTTCTCTGTGGACCCTTGCCTGGATCTCTCAGCCTGGAGCCAAAACTCAGTGACTAGGAGGAAAATGCGGAGACACTCAATGGGCCACACCCTCCCACAATCCCCAGAAGCCAGATGTTAATGTGCCTGGGGGCCGTTCTGATTAGGACCCACTGCAGGGCCTGGTGGGAAGAAATGGTCTCTTTCTTTGGACATTGGCCAGAAGACAGCAATGCCTGTCTGGGGGGTTGGAGCATCAGGCACTTGGGAAGCCAGTGGAAGCCAGGCTTTCTCAACCCTCGGGTGGCTTCAAACAGCGTGCCTGCCTGAGTGCAATGCGGTTGTTGGGTAATTGTGGTGTGCAGTCGGGTGAGAACGGCCAGGCTCCCTCTGAGCGTGTGGGGTGGCACGGGGATAGAGGGGCATCTTTCCAGCCTGTGAATGGGAAGAGAGGATGGAGGCAGTGGGGGCTGGACACTTGTCCTTTCTGTAGCTCACTTCATGGATGGTGTGGCTTTTAGAAGAGTTTAACACCCTTGTAGAGAAGGGAGCCTTCCTATGCTGATGGTAGGAATGTAAGTTGGTACAGCCGCTGTGGAGGACAGTAGGAAGGTTCCTTAAAAAACTAAAAATAGAGCTAGCTTATGACCCTGTCATCCCACTCCTGGGCATATACTGGAGAAAAACATCATCTGTTGTTCATTGCAGCACTGTTTACAATAGCCAAGACATGGAACCAGCCTAAATGTCCATTGACAGAGGAATGGATAAAGAAGATGTGGCACAAATTTACAATGGAATATCACTCAGCCATTAAAAAGAATGAAATAATGCTATTTGCAGCAACATGGATGGGCCTAGAGATTGTCATACTGAGTGAAGTACGTCAGGCAGAGAGGGAGAAATATCGGATGACATCCCTTATATGTGGAATCTAAAATGAAATGATACAAATGAATTTGCAAAATAGAAAGAGACTCACAGACTTAGAGAATGAGCTAATGGTTGCTGGGGGGTGGGGTGGGAAGGGTGGGGAGATAGTTAGGGAGTTTGGGATGGACATGTACACACTGCTATATATAAAATAGATAGCCAAGAAGGACCTACTGTATAGCATGGGGACTCTGCTCAGTGTGACGTGGCAGCCTGGAGGGGAGGGGAGTTTGGAGGAGAATGGGTACATGTGTATGTGTGGCTGAGTCCCTTTGCTGTTCACCGAAACTATCACAGCACTGTTAATCAGCGTCGTGTGTGTGTGTGTGTGTGTGTGTGTGTGTGCGCGCGTGCGCGTGCACTTGCTTCAGTTGTGTCTGCCTCTTTGCGACCCCATGGACTGTAGCCCACCAGGCTCCTCTGTCCATGGGATTCTCCAGGCAAGAATACTGGGGTGGTCTGCCATGCCCTCCTTCAGGGGATCTTCCCAACCCAGGGATCGAACCCACTTCTCCTGTGTCCCCTGCTTTGCAGATGGATTCTTGACTGATGAGCCACTGGGGAAGCCCATTAATTGGTGATATCCCAATACAAAATAAAAAAGTTTAAATTTTTTTTTAATTAAAAAAAAAAGAAGAGTGACACCCTTCCTTCATCCTCATCTTCGTGATTTCGGTATCCGAGCAGTTGCCACCTGCAGAGTGGACCCAGTTGGCTAGAATGATAAATTAAAACTAAGAAGATGACTGCCAGGTTTTATGACCTCTGATGATTTACTCACCCCGACCTTTTCTAGGCCAGGTGACCTTTTTAACCAGGAAGGAGCTCAGGTTTGGAAGGAAAGGGGAATTTGAAAGATGATCCCATTCCCTTCCCACAGACTGCTGCAGGCTCTTCCTTCTTCTCCCGAGTAGAGCTGGGAGGTGGGCCCGGGCTTGGTTCTCTCCCATTGGGCAGGATGAGAGTCGGGCAAGGAGAGAGTTCTTGAGTGGAGATGCTGAGTCCTCCCGAGAGGCAATGAGGGCTGGTGAATGGGAATCTCTGGGGACGGCTTGCTGGTCCCCCTGCCCTGGTGTCCCACCTGAAACAGGTTAGGCATCTGAGTCCCATCTGCCCCTGAGGCTTGTACAGTAAGAGGCTTTGCAGCAGAAAAATCCTAGTTCTAAATGTTACTCACTGTGGTCTGGGGACTGTGCTAAGCACTTATATTAGCTCAGTGAGTTGTCACCACAACTGTATGAAGTTGGGCCTGTTATGATTCTGTTTTACAAAAGAGGGCAGTGGGGAACAGAGAGGGTCAGTAATTTACCCAAGGTCACACAGCCAGCACACGGCAGAGTGGGAACCCCAAATCAGTGAGTTTGGCTTCTAAGCACTATGCCATGTTGGTCTTCTGAGTTCCTTTGTGATTTACAGTTTATTACCACCAGCCACTGGTTGAAAGAAGATAAATTTAAACTTCTTCCTTACTCCATATGCAGAGAGAAACGCCAGATAATTTAAATGCTTAATGTAAAAATAAGTTAACCAAAGGTCATGAAAGAATGTAATTAACTGTTTTACCCTTAGCATGGGGGAGAGTTTTAACTAGGGGAAAGATCTCAGGTACTAGTGGTGCAAAAATGAATTGCATAGCCTTTTAGAAAAGCAATCTGGCAATAACTACTAAAATAAAAAGTAGGACATATACCTCTTCCCAGTGACCTTACTCTTGGGACTCTATCCTATGGAAATAAAACCACCAACATGTTAGGATTCATGTATGTCAATTGGGCTGAAAACTAGATTCAAGATCAATTATCATCAGTTAGAGAATGCTTGAATGAACTTTGTTTAGATGAAGGAATGTTATGCAGCAATTGAAAACATGAGTTAGATCCATACTAGTGACTAGGAAAGATTGTCTCATGATGTGTTTTTTTTTTTTACATTTTTCTGTGGAAAAAATTGCACCCTTCTGTAAAGTTGCAAAAGCAACGCAAAGAATTTCTGTATTCCCCTTCACTCAGATTCTCCAGTTGATAACTTTTTACTGCATTTACTTTCTCTCTTTCTATGAGTAGATATATAGATATATAGAAATCTATATAGATATATAGATTTCATGATTTTTTTTCTTTTTCCTAAATATTTCAGTATGTGTTTCTTAAACAAAAATGAGGATTTTTTTTTACATAATCCCAGTGCAAGTTGCAAAGTCGGGAAAGGAACATTAGCATAATACTATTGCTTCTTCTGAAGCCTTTGGACCACTGATATCCTTTATCACAACAACAATAAAAAATTCAATGTTTAGGATACAACCCAGGATCCACCCAATTCAGGATCCACGTTGCATGTATTTGTCTTTTCTCTTTCATCTTCAACCTGGGACTCTTCCTCAGCCCCTCACTGTTTCTCTTGACCTTGACATTTCTGAAGAGTACAGGCCAGTAGAATGTCCTCCATTTGAGTCATCTGATATTTTTTCGTGATTAGATGTGGGTCATGCATCTTTGGCAGGAATGTCATAACTGGATGTTAACCTTTCTGAGTGCCATGACACATTAATTTCCTATTTTACAGTACATTTGCAAAGTTGTACGACTATTATCATTATCTCATTTGAGAACCTTTTAGTTAAATATTTCCTAATAAGAAATCCCATACTCTTTAGCCTTCACCCTCAAATCACCCCTGCTCCACTAAATCCACTTTCTGTCACTATAGATTTGCTTATTCTGAACATTTCATGTAAACAGGATCATGCATGTGGTCCTTTATGTGTCTGACTTCTTTTCACTTAGCATAATACTTTTAAGAATCGCCCACGTTATCACATATGTTGGTACTTGCTTCCTCTCTTTGTTGAATAATGTTTTGTTGTATGGATTTGTCACATCATATCTATCGATTCAGCTACTGATGGACTTTTGTGGTGTTTCCGCTTTCTGGCTCATGTCAATAATGCTGCTGTGAAAACTTGTACAAGTTTTTGTGTAGACATGTTTTCATTTATCATGGGTATATACCTAAAGAATCCGCCTGCCAGAGCAGGAGATGAGGGTTCAGTCCCTGGGTTGGGAAGATCCCCTGGAAGAGGAAATGGTATTCTAGAAACCCATTCTAGTTGTTCTTGCCTGGAAAATTCCATGGACAGAAAAGCCTAGTGGGCTGCAGTCTATGGGGTTGCAAAGAATCAGACATGACTTAGCAAAAGATTCTTATTTTCACTTTCATATACTTTGGAGTTGCTGGATCATATGATAATTGTTTTAAGCAATTGTGTTTGTCAGGGTACTCTGAAGAAATAGAACCAATAGGATGTGCATATACAGAGAAAGATTTATTGTAAGGGATTGGCTCATGTGCGACCGCATGGACTGTAGCCCTCCAGGCTCCTCTGCTCTTGGGGTTTTCCAGGCAAGAATACTGGAGTGGGTAGCCATTTTCTTCTCCAGGGGATCTTCCTGACCCAGGGATCGAATTCAGGTCTCCCACGTTGCAAGCAGATTCTTTGCCGTCTGAGGCACCAGGGAAGCCCTGTGACCATGGAAACTGGTAAATCCCAACCTGCAGTGTGGGCTAGTAATGGAAGGTTGGAGACCCAGGAGAGCCAGTGAAGCAGACAGAATCTGGAGGCATCAGCTGGAGTCTCTCCTGCTTGGGGAGGCTGGTCTTTTTTTTTTTTTTTCCTGTGAGGTTGCTTGTCTCTCCTGGTTCCTCTCTTTCATGTCGGCACTTTCCTGAAATGTTTGATGATTCATCAGTAACCATTCCTGTTTCAGAAGGAGGTGTGAGATGCGATCAGGAGCCTCCTGTGTGTGTGGACCTCAGGGGCTGAGGTTTTGTTAAGTGACCAGATGGACTTTCCATCAGAAGATCCTCAAAACTGGAGATGCTTTCTCTGGGGATTTGAGATGTGTTGAATTTCTTACCCTCTGACTCCTGGTGGTGGAGGTGGTGTAGACTTGGCTAAGGGAATTCTGGAGATAGAATTTTGTCTTGATCAGATTAAAATTTACTTCTCTTGTCTTTGGCCCTGAATTTTTACTGCTGTTAGTATCCCAGAGGGGCTTCCCCAGTGACTCAGAATCTGCCTGCAATGGAGGAGTTGTGGGTTTGATCCCTGGGTCAGGAAGATCCCCTGGAGAAGGAAATGGCAACCCACTCCAGTATTCTTGTCTGGGAAATCCCATGGATAGAGGAGCCTTGTGGGCTACAGCCCATGGGGTTCCAAAGAGTCGGACACGACTGAGCGACTAAACAAAAAGTATCCCAGAGTCTGGTACCTCCATGGTTCAGTCTGCTCAGTGAATATGCCTCTTTCTGCTGTGGGCGGGGCTGGGGGTGGAGAAGGGAGTGTGGAGTCAAGAAGTCCCCTTACTGTTGGGGATGGAGGAGGCGCCTGCCATTCTTGGTTAGTGATGCTCAGTTCAGCCCTTACATGTCTTGCCATGGGCTTCTCTCCAGTGGTTTTTGTCTGTTTTCTCTCCTCAATGAGTATCATTCAATCAAAGTCTTTATTGGGATTCTTCCAGGTGTTACATATTAGGTCAAGTGTTGGGAGAGACCAAAAAGAAAAGGTAAAGTGCCTGTTTTCAAGGAGGTCAGCATCGTAGAAGAGGGACTGCATGTGGATAGCTACAAAGGCAGATGTGTGTCCCACCTGCTAAGAGGGAGGAACCAAAATGAAGCTGTAGGAGTCACAGGAGAGAGCACTGCCAGGATGCCCCTGGCCAGGGATTCCTGGAGGACGTAAGGTCTGGGTGAGCTTTGAAGGGTGAGCTGGATTTCAACAGGCAGAGATGGGCATGGGGCATGAGGTGAGGAGTGAAGTCAGAAGAAGGCCTGTTGGTCTCTTTCCATGTTTCTCCACCCGCTCAGTGGCTCCTTTCTTCATGGCTGTGGTGTCAGCTCGGTCATTGGCACATGCGGGGTGTGCACAGTAGAGGGACCGGGGCAGGCACTAGGAGCAGCTCCATCTTTGACTCCCAGAGCATCTCTGTAGGACTGGCCCACCAGGGCACCTGCTGCCTCTGCCATGGTCAGGCAGGTATGAAATCTGGAGACCAGCCCTTCAACCTTTGAGTTAATGGCTTGTCACACAGTTTGATCTGGGAATTGGGAAGCTGTCCCTGTAGCCACTGCAACTAGCTCTCACGTGTGAGTGGTCCCTGGAGTGCTTTTTAGAAAAACTCAGTGTCTCTTTGGTCTTGCTTGCCAGAAACAATACTGGACGATGGCTGTTGTCGTTGTTCAGTCACTCAGTCGTGTCTCACTCTTTTTGACCCCATGGACTGCAGCCCGCCAGGCTTCCCTGTCCTTCACTATCTCCTGGAGCTTGCTCAAACTCAAGTCCATCAAGTCAGTGATGCCATCCAACCATCTCATCTCCTGCTGTCCCCTTCTCCTGCCTTCAGCCTTTCCCAGCATCAGGGTCTTTTCCAGTGAGTTGGCTCTTCGCATCAGGTGGCCAAAGTGAGCTTCAGCTTCAGCATCAGTCCTTCCAATGAATATTCAGGGTTGATTTCCTTTAGGATTGACTGGTTTGATCTCCTTGCTGTCCAAGAGACTCTCAAGAGTCTTTTCTAGCCCCATAATTCGAAAGCATTAATTCTTCAGCACTCAGCCTTCTTTATGGTCCAACTCTTACATCCATACATGATCACTGGAAAAACCATAGCTTTGACAATATGGACTTTTGTTGGCAAAGTGATGTCTCTGCTTTTTAGAACACTGTCTAGTTTTCTCATAGCCATAGCACAATGACTATAGCACTCTTATTCCTTCAGAAACATGAAGAAATGAATCTAACTGATGGGACCTAGTTTGCATGTAAAAAAGGCTTTTATTTTATTTTTTGGATAAGATGCATGGCATGTGGGACCTTAGTTCCCTAACCAGGGATCAAACCCATGCCCCCTGAATTGGAGGTGTGGAGTCTTAACCATTTGACCTCAGGGAGGTCCCACAAAGCTTTTAGAGCTGCAGTTCATGAAGGCAGGGGTGGGTGCAAACACCACCATCTTAAAAATAATGTGATTGGTCCCGGGCCTCTGCGAGTCCATTAACATTGTTTCTTGCAATATCTGCTTCAGCTTATAAAGAATAGTTTTGCTGATAACTGGAGACTTCCCAGTGGCTCAGCAGTAAAAACTCCACCTGCAGTGTGGGAGACCCAGGAGCCTCAGGTTCAATCCCTGGGTCGGGAAGATCCCCTGGAGTAGGAATGGCCACCCACTCCAGTATTCTTGCCTGGGAAATCCCATGGACAGAGGAGCCTACATGGCTCCTTCATGGCTCCAGCCCATGGGGTTGCAAGAAGTCAGACACGAATACTTGTGTCCAAAGTTATTTATTGAGTCCTGCAGAGCAAGAGCTAGGGTTTGAGGCTTCTGATTCTCTGTATTTCCTCGCAACCCCAGGACTAGCAGCATCTTGCTTCTAGCTAATGAGGTTGTAAGGGAGATGCCTTTTTTGTTGTTAAAAAAAACAATTTGTAAGAGAGGGTGCTGAGATCTCCAGCTTTGTATGCCTCAAGGTAATGTGGAGCCACCTGGACACTCCCAGGGATGCTATCACCTTCACGGCAGGGGGCAGGACTTGCTGGCTGTGCCTTTTGCATGTGTGAAGGTGAGAACCCAGGGAGGCAAAGTGACTTGCTCAAGGACAGATAGTAGAACGGGACACCTCCTGATGATGGTGAAGGTCACGGTGTCTGCTCACCATCCTGGGAACACACAGCTTCCTGAAAAATGGCTGGTAGTTTCCTTGGAAACCAGCTCCCAGCCCAATCCTGGCCATGGCCCTTTGTGTCAGTGTCGGGCTGGCACAAAGTCTAAGAAATGACCTCAGAGCTGACCTCAGAGTCTAAGGAATCTGAGGCCTCGGGGCCAAGGCTCATGTAATAGCTTGGCCTAAAGCAACATTTTCAGGACCTGTCCTGCAGCCTCTTCCCTGGAGCTGGGGACACACGGTGGCCACCTGGGCTCTGGCTCTTGAATTTCACAATGTGTTTCTGTTTTGTGTCGAGTAATCTGCACGCTCTTTCTCAACCGGGCAGAGAAGTTCTGGGCTTCACTTCTTTGGAAGCATGATGCTGTTAGGCAACCCCTATGTCGAAACAGCACAGCCTCTAAAGGAAACCCTGTGGTTTTTGACTTTTGTCCCAAATCTCAGCCCTTCATGTGTGGTCAGCGAAGACCAGCCTGACCCCGAAGGCCCAGAGACATCAAGAGAACTGATAAGCTGGGCCACTTCCTGGTGGGGGCTCAGTCAAGTCACTGCACACCCTCTGGGTCTCAGTCTCCCCATCTTTAAAATGGGGCTCAAAGCACAGGCTTCCCAGGTGGTGCTAGTGGTAAAGAACCCCCCTGCCTATGCAGGAGACATGAGACTTGGGTTTGATCCCTGGGTCGGGAAAATCCCCTGGAGGAGGACTTAGCAACCCACTCCAGTACTCTTGCCTGGAGAATCCTATGGACAGAGGAGCCTGGCGGGCTACAGTCCATATGTAGCAAAGAGTTGGACACGGCTGAGCACCCATGCACACAGCACATAGCCTGATGAATGCCAGAAGACGAGCTGATTCATGTCTTTGGAGCACCTAACTCTGCCGACTCCCTTTCCAGCTTGCCCTCCGCAAGCAGCTGAGTCCCCAGGTCCGACCTCGTGAGGGGTGGAGGAGAGTCACTCGTGTCAGCCAGGGGGGCCGGTGCTGGGTGGTGGGAGACAGGATGCAGCACACAGACCAGGAAGGGCTGCGCTGCTCCCCGCTGCTGGGAACAGCTCTGTAGGAGGGCACGCACCTGGGCAGTGCGATGCCAGCAGCTGGAGCTGAGAGGCAGAGGCGGGTTTGCTTCCTGCCGGGTGGCTTGGCCAGACCCCTGGGGCCAGCCAGAATCCCTGGGGAAGCAGGTCTGTCCCAGATGTTTCTTGGACAGGAAGGTTGCTGTCCAAGGGATGAGCAGGGGTCAGGGAATGGGGACTCTGGAGCAGCCAGAGACCTGCAGCAGTGGAGGTCTCCCTGCAGGGAGCAGGTGCGGAGATGCCCACCTATCTCCTCTCACCTGCTGGGCTCCCTGAGGGCTGCACTGCAGTGGGGGCGGGGGGGGGGTGCTCAACATCACAGACTCAACAGATATGAATCTGAGCAAACCCCAGGAGGTAGTGGTAAACAGAGGAGCCTGGTGTGCTGCAATCCTATGGGGTTGCCAAGACTTAGCACACAACTTAGTGACTGAACGAGTGCCTTCCATGTCTATGACTTCGGTTTCATTTATTTGTTTGTGTGTTTTGAGGTTTATTTTTTAAAAATCATTTTCAAAGAACATTCACAGACTCCATGCAATCTGATCCCCACCTCAGCCTGGTGAGTCAGCTGATGAGGAACATAGGTGCTGTGTTTTCTTTGAGGGAGGAGACTCAGAGAGGCTGTGATTTCCTCAAGGAAAATGTGCTGGGGAGTGGCAGGGCTGTGCCTGAAATAGGAGACTGCTCACTCCTGTTCCCAGAAAAGGCCAGGGGAGCCAGAGCCCAGCGGGGAGCACTGGCAGGATTGGGGGTCTCCAGTTCCTGGCTTGGGAGCTCAGAGGCTGGTGGCATTGGGTTGGCCAGAAAGTTCTTTTGGGGTTTTCCATAGGATGTTACAGGAAAATCTGGATGAGCTTTTTGGCCAACCCAATATTTGTGTATATGGTCTGGCGGGCGTCTGTCTATTCAGTCTCTCAGCCTTTCCTCCTCCAGGAGATCTGAGCCCATTAAGAAGATTCGTCTGGGTTGATCCAGATGCGGGAGGGATGAGGATACAAGGGTGGAGCTTGATGAGATTTGGTTGAAGTAAAACAAGTTGTGTTTCAATAGGAAACTTCTTGTTTTTGTTCAGTCGTGTCCATCCTTCCATCCTGGGGTACCAGTTCTAAACCCCATCAGTGCCCTAGAGTCCCCCAGATGCTCAGTTGTGTCCAACTCTGCGACCCCATAGACTGCAGCATGCCAGGCTTCCCTGTCCTTCACCGTCTCCTGGAGTTTGCTCAAACTCATGTCCATCGAGTCAGTGATGCCATCCAACCATCTTATCCTCTGTCTCCCCCTTCTCTTCCTGCCCTCAATCTTTCCCAGCATCAGGGTCTGTTCCAGTGAGTTGGCTCTTCACATCAGGTGGCCAAATTACTGGAGCTTCAGCTTTGGCATCAGTCTTTCCAGTGAATATTCAGGGTTGATTTCCTTTAGGATTGACTGGTTTGATCTCCTTGCAGTCCTAGGAACTCTCAAGAGTCTTCTCCAGCACCACAATTTGGAAGCATTAATTCTTCAGCCTTCAGCTTTCTTTATGGTTCAGCTCTCACATCTGTACATGTCTACTGGAAAAACCATAGCTTTGACTATACGGACATTTGTCAGTAAAGTAATGTCTATTCTTTCTAATATACTGCCTAGGTGTGTTATAGCTTTTCCTACAAGGAGCAAGTGTCTTTTGATTTCACAGCTATAGTCACCTGGAAATTAATTCCTGTCCTGCAGAGATCTAACTAACTTCCCCCTATCCTCTTGGGGGAAAAAAAGCAATTTTGTTTCCATTCATCCCAACATTGCCTTTTCCACACAAATCTGTGCTGTTTTGACTTTTCCCTTGATCCTGTTATAAAATCTGCATGCCTCCGTCCTATCTTTTAAATACGTATTTTTTGTATATTTGTATGAGAGTCATGGTTTTACCTTTTTCTTTTAAGGCTGTGTTTGTGTATGTGGGCTTTCCTGGTGGCTCAGCTGGTAAAGAATTCTCCTGCAATGCAGGAAACCCTGGTTCGATTCCTAACTCAGGAAGATCCTCTGGAGAAGGGAATGGAGACCCACTCCAGATGGATGGCCCCAGGTGCCCATGAATACCAAGTATGAAGCAGCATGACCTTGACAGTGATGAAGGGCTCTGGGGCCTGGACTTGTCTATCCAGAGAGAGAGAGCTTTTCATGGGGCCTCGGGGCAGAGTGAAGATATTAGCAATGAAGTCCTTCCTGTGGATTCTTGTTTGATCCTGGACTCACTGAGATTGAATTTCTCAGCATTTCTGACTAAGGCATGTGCGTCTGTGGTTGGGAGGGTGCAGACTCAGGGCCAGGTGTCATTTGGTGTGGATAAGTTGAGAAGTGTGAAGTTTCCTGCATCTAAGATTGATGGGACAAGTGTCCTGGATGCTGGATCTTGGAGGCTGGTCTGGACTTGGAGCCGGGTGTCTGCACCACAAACTCACTGCAAGTCCAATTGGTTTGGAGAGGTGGTATGCAGATGACTGGTGTGGAAGTTCCTTAAAAACTAAAAACAGAGCTATCATATGACCCTGCAATCCTGCCCCTGGGCTTATATCTACAGAAAAATATAGTCCAGAGGATATATGCACCCCAGTGTTCATTGCAGTCCTATTTACAATAGCCAGGACGTGGGAGCAACCTAAATGTCCATCATCAGAGGAATGGATGAAGATGTGGTACATGTATACAATGGAATATTATTTAGCCACAAAAAAGGATGAAATAGTGCCATTTGCAGCAACATGGATGGACTTGGAGATTATCATACTACATGAAGTAAGTCACATAGAGAAAGATAAATATATGATATCTTTATATGCAGAATAAAAAGTGATACAAATGAACTAATTTACCAAACAGAAACAGACTCACAAGCTTAAAGAGAAAGAACTTATGGTTACCAGGGGAGGGACAGTTATCCAGTTGGACATGTACACACTGCTATATTTAAAATGGGTCACCAACAAGGACCTACTGTATAGCACAGGGAACTCTGCTCAATGTTATGTAACAGCCTAAATGGGAAAAGAATTTTTTAAAGAATACATGTTGTTGTCTAGTTGCTTCAGTCTTGTCTGACTCTTTTTCAACAGCATGGACTGTAGCTCTCTAGGCTCCTCTGTCCATGGGATTCTCCAGGCAAGAATATTGGAGTGAGCTGCCATTTCCTTCTCCAGAGGATCTTCCTGACCCAGGAATCAAGCCTACCTCTCTTGTGTCTCCTGCATTAGCAGATGGATTCTTCACCACTGAGCCCCCAGGGAAGCCCACAGAATATATACAAGTATATATTTAACTGAATCACTTTGCTGTGCATCTGAAACTAACACAACATTAATCAACTCTGCGCCAATCTAAAATAAAAAGTAAAAAAAAAAAAACCCCAAAAAGTATAAAAGATAAACAATGAAAAGTACAAAAAAGAAAGGAGGAGGCGCTTGGAAGGGGAGTGTAAGGATGGCATTTCAGATTCTGAGTGACTAAAAGCTGCAGTCACGACCATCACAACACAGTAACTTTCCGGAATAAGACAGAACCCACCTCTGCACACCTGAATCCCTTCCCGGAGAAAGAAGGGTGTGCAGGGCGCTGTGGTGAGTGAGGATGCGGTCATCCTTCCTGCCCACGCCTGGGCCTGACTCCTGAGACCCAGGCCAACGCGATGGGCAGGGAGTGGGCTGGCTGGGCTGACAGTGACGAGAACAGTGAACCACCAGGAAGTGAGGGCGTTTTGAGGGGAGGACCTGCCACCTCGGGGAGGGCTGGAGCCTTGGCTGCAGGGCTCAGCAGAGATGCCGGGGTGACAGCCACTTTCGGAGGCTGAGAGGTGCTGCTGCTAAGGAGAAGCCCCGAGCTCCGGGGCTCACACTGCATGCAGTGTCTTTGGCTGGATAACCCAGCTGTGGGCACCTTTCAGGGACCTGGCCGTTCTAGCTCCTTCAAAATCTTCCAGCTACGGGTTGAAGTTTGGAATTTGAGATCACCTTTGGTCTTGGAAATGGAGAGACTGAACGCATACGTGAACAATGTCCAGAATATGTATTATAAATATAAAATACAAGTTAATATTTTATATAAATATAAAAACAAAACTGACCCACAGTCTGCAGCAACCAGAAGCCAGCCTGTTATCTCTAAGTCAGCCTTGTCGGAAGTCAGAGTACTGCTATAGCAGCCAGCCGGCAGCCAAACTATGACCCCTGTAACGATTGGTCCCAAGTGGCCAGGGCTTGATTAATAAGTGACAACCGAACCCACTGCAGTATCCTTGCCTGGAGAATCCCATGGACAGAGGAGTGTGATGGGCTACAGTCCATGGGGTCGCAAAGAGTCAGACGCCTCTGAGGGTCTGAGCAGCCCTGATTTCTGTCCCTGCTTCCTATTCGGACCAGGGAAAGCCAAATACACATGCCTGACCAGCCACAAAGGATGCCCGGCTTCTAGTGAGGGGGGCAGCAGCCTCCAGCCAGGGCATCCCTGGAGCTCCCCTTTCCCCATTACAGAGCTTTCCCACTCCTTCAGGCCTGCCTTTGTGTCTATGCCAAAACTAAGCGTGAGAGGCTGACTCTCCTGCTGTAGCCAGCTGTGAGTAAAGAGCCCTGGCTTGTTCTCATCTGAGTGGTCTTTGTTTATGGAAACAAAAGCTTGGATCTGACCAACAGCCAGACCTAAAACAGAGTGGGCAGGGCCAGCTCAGAGGACTCCTGACTCAGAACTTCTCCCAATTCCTGGAGTTGGGATGAGATTGGGGGTGGGGGCTGGGCGCGCAACCCAAGGCTTGAAGGATAGTTTTAGTGGGCACTTCCAGGGCCCCGATGGCAGGGAGACAGGAGGAAGTTTCAGGAGGGTGGGGGTCCCGGAATTCCCTGGCAGTTCAGTGGTTAAGATTCTGTGCTTCCACTGCAGGGGGCATGGGTCCAGTCCCTGGTGGGGGCCCCATGTGCTCCACCACATGCTATGGAGCAGCCAAAAACGAAAAAGAAAAATGAGTGGGAGTCCTGACTGTCACTTTCGGTTCCTGGGAATTTCAGAGACCTGGAAGCCCTTGAAAGCCATTTGCTCAAGCAAGTGGCCTCTGGAGGCTGGCACGGGCCTTCCTGGCTGCCCACAGCGGGGTGGCCCCGGGTACGTGCAGAAAATCTAGGACTGCAGGAGGAGGGCCAGGCCCACCAGCAGGTTAGAAAAACCAGCCAGGTGTGGATAGAATTACAGGTGTTAAGTTTTAACTTCAAAAAATGATCTGACATAAATTTACATTTAGAAAAAAAAGTTGCAAAAATAGTAAAAAGAATGTCCACATGATTCATCCAGATTCTCCAAATCATTTCATTGTGTTTATTTCATCCTTTGCCATTTTTTCCCCTGAGTGTGTGTGTTTGCTTGCGCATGTGTGTGTTAGTTTTTCCTGAACCATTTATGAGTATGTTGTGTGATGCAATGCTGACAAAGTCTGGGAAGAGGTGACCAGATTATTTTATAACCAGGTAATTTGTCCTTGGGTCATACAGATGTAGTTCCTATGGGTAATGGACCTGACAACACTCTAATGAGCATCACTGTGTCTCCCTTATGAATTCTTCCTGCAACATTGCTTGCGAAAGCCAAGAAGAAAACAGCCTAAGTGTCCGCCTCCAATAGGACTGAATCAGTATGGTACATCTATTTAAGAGAACGCTACCAGTTGTAAAAAAGAATGAGCCAGCTTGATGTGTACTGATGTGAAATAATATTTTTGTCAAAATTGTGAACAATTCTTGTTGTTTGGTTGCTGTCTTATTTGACTCTCTGTGACCTCATGGACTGCAACATACCAGGCTTCCCTGTCCTTCACTATCTCCCAGAGTTTGCTCAGATTCATGTCCATTGATTTGCTGATGCTATTATATGCTAATATAAGAGTATATATATATATAATATATATATATAAAATATATTCTAAGATTTAAAAAGTTATGGTACCAAATACCGAGTAAGTTGTAGGCATGTCTTTTTATTCTTAAATACTTTAGGGTATATTTCCTGAAAGCAAGGAATCCTTTTATATAACCAGAGCACAGTGATCAAAACCAGGTCCTTCACATGATGCGTGCGTGTGTGCTAAGTCGCTTCAGTCGCTTCAGTCATGTCCAGCTCTTTGTGACCCCATGGGCTGTAGTCTTCCAGGCTCCTCTGTCCTTGGGATTATCCAGGCAAGAAAACTCGGGTGGGTTACGTTTCCTTCCCCGGGGGATCATCTTGACCCAGGGATCGAACCCGCATCTCTTATGTCTCCTGCATTGCAGATGGGTTCTGTGCCTCTGAGCTACCTGGAAAGCCTTCGTGTGATATCTGATCCAGTTATAGACCCCATGCCCATTCTCCCACTGTCCCAGTGGCCCCCGAGAGGGCAGTCATTCACAGCATCTGGTCGTCCTCTCGTGTCTCCTTCTGTGGAACCAGGTCTCCGTCTTTGTTTTTGTCTCACGTGGTTTACCCTTTAGGAGAGTGTGGCTGAGGGCATCTGTGGAAGGTTCCTGCTCTCTGTCTGGTGTCTGCCTGGGGCTAGATTCAGGCTTGTGCCTTTGGTGGGAACCCCTGGGGTTAGGCCGACCTCCTCTCGTGCCTCAGGTCCCTGACTTTGAAACCACATGGGCGTCTGGGAGTCTGGGTGAGGTTCTGAGACGAACCTGTGCTCTGGGCCTGCGTGCATTCTGGTCAGCAGAGCTCAGGCCAAAGTTCAGTTGGCCTTCTAGCAAAAAGGCCAAATCCCATCTCTGTCGCAATCAACAAACAACAGAATGTCAGGATCGATTTTTTTGAGGAAAACAGTGACCTCTTGATAACAATTGACTGAGTCCTGGGCTCTCGTTGCTGAGATGAAAGGCCCACGTTGTAGAGAACATTCTCCACTCCTGATAAACAGGATATCGGACTCCCCTTGGAGATGATGCCTGCTCACCTGAGTCCATCCCAGATCACAGGTGGGTTCCAGCCACCCAGTCCTGGCTTGGCCTTGACTTGAATGGATGTTCCCCACCAGGCGTGGTCTGCAGCACCCTGGAACTTTCTTGAGCCTACTGAACAGGATGTATGAACATCTTTTGTCCTTACTGGCTAATGAATGAGTTTAGTTCAGCAACGTCTGTGTGTGTATGAGGCCGAGTTGGTCCTAGACTTGCTTTCACTGTAACCTGGTAGCTGGCTGTGGTGGGGGCTGCCTGCGTCACGGTCTTAGGAGTTGTCCCGGCTAATGTCACCTTCCAAGAAGTTCCTTCAGTCCTACCACCAAATGGGCTTTGTAAACATCAGCTCTGTCTCCTTTCATGGGAACCAGGGTGCGTGGTGGAGCTGATCATGAGTCACCGGGACCAGGGGTCTGTGGACCTGTCCCCCGAGGCCGGGCTAGGCACCAGGGTCGCTCTGGCAGGCGCTCAGGGATGTGGCTGGCTCAACGGGGCCCATTTCACCCCTCCCAGCCCCCACCTTGCCTTGCACAAAGGTCACTGCCTTGCACGCACTTGCCCCGTTTTTCCTGGCTCTGGCCTATCTCCACTACCGCCCACAGCCCGAACGCCTGTGCACGGCCAGGGAGCAGCGCCTGCAGGTCCCAGCCTGACCTGGCAGGGGGGCCTGGGAGGAGCCAGGTCAGAGGCCTGGCAGGGCTGACTTGACATTGAGCCAGGTGCCCGGCTCCCTGAGTCCCCTCCAGCTGCAGGAGGCAGGTCCCAGCCCTGGGGGTGTGGCCAGGAGCTGGGGGCGGGCGGGCACTCTCTCAGCCCCAAGGACACAGTGCTGTTTCCAGGGCGCTCTCACCCCGCGCCAGGGGCCTCTTGGTCCCTTGAATCTCTGCACTCTAGCTGGGTCCTCGCACCCGGGATGCTCATGAGTTGGGCTCAGTCTCGATGTGCTTGTTGGCGTTTGCTGGGTGCTTTGCTTGGGCTTGATACTTTGCTATAAGCTGACTTAACCCTGCAACAACCCAGGAGAGATACTGTTGTTGTCCCGATGTACAGAGGGGAAAGCAGACCCAGAGAGGTTAGGAATCATGCCCAGCCACTAACCAGCAGAAAGTTGTGGTCACCTTTGCCTGTAACCCCTTAGCAAATGCATGCATGCTCAGTTGTGTCTGACTCTTTGTGACCCCATGGACTGTAGCCTGCCAGGCTCCTCTGTCCCTGGGATTTCCCAGGCAAGAATACTGGAGTGGGTTGCCATTTCCTTCGCCAGGGGATCTTCCTGACCCAGGGATCAAACCCACGTCTCCTGGGTCTTCTGCATTGCAGGCAGATTTCTTTAACTGCTGAGCCGTCAGGAAAGAGTTCAGTTCCTTGAACTCTTAGTAAATGTGCATTAGGTAAGGTTAGTGACTGATACTACTTGAGCATCCGTGCCTTCATCTCTGGGCGACTGCCGAGGTTCAGGGTACAGACTCTTCTCCAGGGGCAGGGAGGGGGCTGGGCTTTCGTCAGGAACCCACCACTGTGCTATGCTGAGGTGGGACCTGGCTCCAGCCCTGGGGGGTGAGTGGGCTTGAGGAGGGTGGGTGTGGAGAGGGTATCTCACCCACCTGACCTAGGAAGGCATGGTGCCTTTGGCCTCATTCTACTTTGGCAGGAGCAGCAGAGCTGTTGGCTTCTTGATGGAATGTGATAGGCTTAACTGGCAGAGTGAGATACAAGGTAGAAAAAGGAGATGGTAAACAAACCCCTCCCATGTCTGCAGGAGTGTGACATTCTGGAGTGAACAGTTCTGTTGCTACACGCTGGGAAGTGAGGGGGTGGTTTCAGTCTTGTTGGAGGTGTTTGCTGTCTTTTTTGGTGTATGTTAATCTTCTGAGGCTGTGGATGGCCATCGGATCCACGGGGCTGATCTCTTCTCAGCAGTAGTTCTCGGCTGCCACCTGCACCCCCAGGCATGAGGGCTAGACTGTGTCCTGTGATATGTTGGCAGCTCCCCCCGCAGCCCCTGGGTGGTGGGGCCAGGAATGTGGACTCCAGAGCCACAGGGCCCAAGGTGGAGGCTCATCTCCACCCCCAGCTACTCTCCCGGGTGGTTTAGAGCTGCAGCAATGAACGTCTCCATTCTGGTGCCTGGAGGTCACCGATCAAAGTGTTCGCAGACTGAAGTTCCCTCTGGTGACCCCACGGGAGGGTCCTTCTTTGCCTCTTCTGGCCTCCAGCATCACCAGCCCTCATCCTTGGCCTCCCGTGGTTGGAAGTTGTGTCCTTCCACTCACACGGCCGTCTCCTACTTTTGTCTTCACATTGTCTTCCTTCAGGTGGGTCCATCTCTGTGTCCATACTTCTTTTTATAAGGACACCAATTATATTAGATTAGGGCCCACCCTAATGACTCAACTTGGAGGAGGAAATGGCAAACCACTCCACTATTCTTGCCTGGGGAATCCCATGGACAGAGGAGCCTGGTGGACTACAGTCCATGGAATCACAGAGTCAGACATGCAATATCCTTGCTTTAACTTGGTTGCCTCATTGAAGACCCAATTTCTGGCTAAGGTCACATTCTGAGTTACTCTGGGGGCTGGGATTCCAATATATCTTTTTGGAAGAAGAGAATTCGACCCATAACTTGAGCTACTTTGGACAAGTTACTTGATATCTGCATACTTCATTTTCTTTATCTGCAGAACAGATAATATTGGGTTGACCAAGAAATTTGTTCAGATTTTTTCCATACCATCTTACAGGAAATCCTGAAGGAACTCTGTGGCCAACCCAATACATCATAATACTAACGTCACCAGGCTATTGGGATGATTAACTAAGTGAGTATGTAAATAACATGCTTGGAGAGTTAGGAGCTTAAAAGGTACCCTGGGAGAGAGTGACTCCTATCATGATCCCTCCTCAGAGTCACAGACCTGTAGGAGGTGTAGATGCTTTCTGAGGGTGTGAAGTTGAATTAGGACCCAGAGATGGCTCTGAAGGATCCCTCCTCAGAGTCACAGACCTGTAGGAGGTGTAGACGCTTTCTGAGGGTGTGAAGTTGAATTAGGACCCAGAGATGGCTCTGAAGGAGGCTGGCGTGGAGTTCAGTGTCACCGTGTGTGGCTGACTGCACCCAGAGAGCCCCGAGCCTGGTCTGGAATTAACTCTCTCATTCTGTTTTTTCAAAGAATTGTTTTCAAAGCTGGTGAGGCTTGGATACTCCTCGCGGAGCCAGGGAGAGCTTCAGTCCTCAGTCTTCAACCTGGTGAAATCCCACCAGCAGGGCTTTATCATCTACAAAGGGAGGGGTTCCCTGGGCGGGGGGAACTGAGCCTCTTCCTACTCTGACAGCCTGTGGGTCTGTGAATCTCCAAGTACAAGAACAAAACCCAAGGTGTTCTGACCAAACAAGCCCCAAGGAACAGTTTGCTTAGTTACACTAGAACTTGGCTCGAGGTGGCCCCAAACTTGGACAGTTCCTGGAGGCTTGTTAGAACGGATCTGCTGCCTCCTTCTGTCTTTCAGGGTCTGGAGGAGCCAAAACTTGGGGCTGGGTGGGGAACCCCTGGGGTGCTACAATTGCCAGAGGATTAATAGCGGATTGACTGAATCCCACAGAACCTGGTGGATTCTTCCCCATCCCTTAACCAGGGCTATCATGGACTCTGGAGGTGGGATTCCTTGGCACCCCTTCCTGGGTCCACTCTGGGTTCAAGCCTAGGAGGGCAGGTCTGCCCGTGTGTGATCCTAAGACATTGTCTTCCTGGTCACTGTGGGGTGAAGGGTGCTTCCTTGGAGTATTAGGGATGGGAGTCTTACTCCTCCATCCAGCTGCTGGAAAGATAGGCATGAACCTGTGATTCAGGGAGGGGACCATTTCCTGCCTGATGATTCTCAGTCCTTGGTTTGAGAAGCACATCAACTCCAAGCGGAGGGGAAAGGCGTGTACTGAAGGCTATTGGAAGCCTGTCAAGTTCACTCTGGAAATAGATCCAGGCCCACAGAGTGTTCAAAGAAAGAATTAATTGCGATTTGCCATCAGTGCATCATCATTTTATGGCACGTGGCTGTTTTTCCTACATATATAACATGTACTTTCTATAATTTTATTTTTTACTTAGCAACCTTTTTTGGTACAGGTGGAATCAGAATACATTTTACCCAAGTCCTGTTTCAAGTGCTAGTACTATTGATGCCCTACTTTTACTGGGTTAGTGTAGCCAGATCAAGCCCGAGACACCAGGTGAGGCGCCAGATCAAGGTGAGGCGCTGCAGACTCTGTGGGTGAGAATGCATGAATCCCAGTTGCCAGAGTGAATCCAGCGAGAACTGATGTATGAGTGACTCTCTCTAAAGGAGGGAATTGTCCTGCTCAGAGGACCTTAGTGTCAGTTATGTACCCAGCATATCGCTTGTTATAAAGTGAACCATTAACATAAAATGTTTTTTTTACAAAAAATTTGCTTAAAAAATTTTTATTTTCCAGTTACATTAGCATCTCAAGTACCTGCCAATTTTCCCAGGAAATGGAGCTTTTAACAATTCTTTTTTAGAAAATTTTTATTATAATTGCTCTACAATGTTGTGCTTCTCTGTACAGCAGAGGGAATCAGCCATATGCATACATGGACCCCTTCTTTTTTAGATTTCCTTCCCATTTAGAGCGCCATAGAGCATTGAGTAGACTTCCCTGTGCTATATAGGAGGTTCTGTTAGTCATCTATTTTACACACAGTATCAATAGTATGTATATGGCAGTCCCGTTCTCTCACTCCTTTGTTCACTCCTTTATTATTGTCATTTTCCTCTGCTAGAATGTGAGTTCTTGGGGCTGAAAATAATGCCTGACTTGGGGCAGGTGCTCAAGAACATATTAGAAAAGCAAATATGAATGAATGAGCTGCCACCTCTGACCTTGGTCTTTTCTGAGCTTAGTGGCTGTGAACTGGGGTCTGCTCCCCCAGTTGGCCGTTAGATCTGGAAGCTCAGCTGTCTGCCAGACCCCTCTGATCAAGCCTTGCAACCCGGCCTCACCTGTGTCTTTCTTAGGACCTGTGCTCCGTGAATCACACTTGGAGTTTTCTTACTTGTTGGCATTTGCCCCCTGCAGGAGCCAAAGACATGGCCCTGGTGGATGTGAGCGGTCCAAGTCCTCAGGCAGCGGCTCTCAGCCCTGGCAGGTGGTACAGAGCCCACACGGGAACTTGAAGGTATTGCCTGGTCCAGCTCTACCTGTCCTGTCCAGGTCTCATTGGTGAGAAAGTGTCCTGGCGTTGATATTCGTCAGACACCTCTTACGGGCAGCAGAGATGAGAACCCCTGGAATAGCTTGTCTCAGATTTTGTCCACATCAGAATCATCTGGGGGTTGGGGGATGTTTCCCAAACCCCAATTGTTCAGTCCCTCATCTAGTTTCTTTTTTAAAAAATAATTTTGTTTATTTGTGTTTTGGCTGCACTGGATCTGTGTTGCTGCATCTGTGTTGCTGCACGGGCTTCTCAATGCAGCGGCTTCTCATTGCAGAGCAGGTGGTCTGGGCACGTGGGCTTCAGTAGTTGTGACATTGGCTGCAGTTCCTTGGCACAAGTGCAATGGTTGTGGCTCCAAAGCTTAGTTGCTCTGCGGCATGTGGGATTTTCCCATATCAGGGATTGAACCCATGTCTCTTGTGTCTCCTACACTGGCAGGCGGATTCTTTACCACTGAGCCACCTGGGAAGCCCCCTCCTCTAGTTTCTGATTGAGTGCTCTGAGGTGAGAGCTCAGAATCTGCATTTCCTGGATATTAGGGTATTATTTATTGTTTTGACCTCGCCATATGGCATGCAGGATCTTAGCTCCCTAAGCAGGGATTGAACCTGTGCTCCCTGCAGTGGAAGCGCGGAGTCCTAACCCCTGGACGACCAGGGAAGTCCCCAGAATCTGCATTTCTAACAAGCTCCCAGGATGCTCTGATGTTGTCCAGGCCACACTTTGAGAACTGCTGCCCCAGGGCTCGGCCACGGCCTCCCTGATTCTCACTGAGCCAGCGCCCTCTGCTTCCTAGCCTCGTCCCTTGGTCCCCCTTCCTCCAGCTGGGGCACTTGCTATGCCCTCTGTACTGGTCTGCCCTTCACTGAGCTCTGGGTTAGCCCTGATAAGATAGAGAAAAAAGTGTTTTTAATCTGCTTTTCTCAACCCAAAGGAGATGGGAATGCTTCAAAAGGCGTTCTATCTGGGGGAGAAATGGGTTCCCAGAAGAACTGATGCTTTCAAACTATGGTGCTGGAGAAGACTCTTGAGAGCCGCTTGGACTGCAAGAAGATCAAACCAGTCAATCCTAGAGGAAATCAACCCTGAATATTCATTGGAAGGACAGATGCTGAAGCTTCAAGGCTTTGGCCACCTGATATGAAGAGCTGACTCACTGGAAAAGACCTGATGCTAGGAAAGATTGAGGGCAGGAGGAGAAGGGGACGACAGAGGATGGGATGGCTGGATGGCCTCATTGCCTCAATGGACATGAGTTTGAGCATGCTCCAGGAGATGGTGATGGACAGGGAAGCCTGGCGTGCTGCAGCCCAGGGGGCTGCAGGGTGTCAGACACGACTTGGTGACTGAACAACTACAACAACGGGGGGGACTGAACGCATGGAAGTGAACACGTTTGGGGGTGGCTGCAGGGTGGGCTCTGGGCTGGTTGGTTTGTATTTGAGAGGCACACTTGTGGGTTTGTGGTTGGACCCTCTAGGAACTGGCTAGTCCACGGAAGGGTCAGAGAGGCTCCAGATGTCAAAGCTAAAACACAGACCTGGTTAATGTAAGACTTGGTTAATCCCGGATGGTTTGCAGAGAAATGGGCGGCGGGGGTGGGGTGGAGTGGTGTTGGCTCTGAACTTCAGATACATCCTAAAAGCGCCATCCAGTCTATAAATTATGCACCGGGGTGTCATTGCCTCTTGTCCTCCAAGCTCAGCCAGTCTCTCCCATGACAGGCTAGGGGTGTCCCCTTCCTTTTCCTCTTTAGGTGAGGAAGGGGGTCCCTTGCTCAGGGTTCATGGACTGAGACCAGCTGCCACCGTGCGAGGTCACAGACCCCCTGCAAGCCCTCAGGGGACAAGTGTAACAGCGCGGGGTGTGCTGGGGCAGGGGGGTGACTGGAGCCACGTGGAAGGCACCTCCTGATGGGACACCGAGGGAGCCGGACTCCGTGTGACTCTCTTCGCCAGAGCCCTCATTCCAGCTGCCAAAGCCTGCGGAGCCCGCCCGTGGCAGCCTGCCCTGGGGGCCGGAGTGTTCTGAAGACGACAGATCAGGGTGGGCTCAGCCCCAAGTCTGCGTGCCTGTTGGGAGGGCTCGCAGGTGCCGTGCCCAGGTGGGGGTTCTTACGTAAGGTGACACATGGATGAGCCGGCCGTGGGAACACCCGGGGCCCGGCAGGGTGACTCAGGCCCCACCATCGCCGCTTCCCAGAAACGTGGCACTCGGGTGTCAGCTGAGCAAAGGTTCTGCGTGTCACTGTGATTGTTAGAAAGCAAAGGAGGGTCCCATGACGCAGTGGGGGCGGGGGTGGGGTGGGGGGCGGACTGTGGAGGCTGCAGGGGTATCAAGGCCAAAGGGGGTGGGTGGTGTGGGATGGGGAGGCACCATCTGGAAACTTCCCTTTCCGTTTGGGCCAGACTGGAAGGCAACGAGGACTGCCGGCGGCATGTCTTCCTCCCACCCTAGGTGAGTGGACGCTCGGCTGGTTTTCAGCAGTGGAAGCCCATACGGTGAATAATCCTTGTGTCACTCATTATGGAAATCCAATCTCTGTGATGAGGAGATCTTCCTCTTTCTGTCTGTAAGGCAATGGAGTGTTTCTTCACCCCTGCCACTGAGCAGAGAGCGGGGCTTGCCCTCCAAGAGTGATCTGGCAGTGCCCTGGGGGTTCTGGGGGTCTTCTCCTGGACCACCCACATCCCCAGTGCTGGCCCGAAGATGGAGGGTAAGGTTAAGGGAAGTGGGGATACAGTTAAGGGACAGCAGGCCTCAGATCAGAGCAGGAGGGGCCTGCTGGAGCCTCCGGAGCCCGCACAGGGGGAGGGCTTGGTTTGTGGATGAAGGACAGGGTATCTGGGCTGGGCGCCCCGGGGAGGAAGCATCAGCGTGGCATGGGTCGTGTCCAGCTGGCCTCTGTCCTTGCTCCAGGCCCCGCGGGCAGGTTGGAGGGGAGAGTGGGCAGTGGCCCTGAGTGTCGTCATCCTGTTGAGGGTCTCCCTCTGAAACCAGGGTGAGGAGGAGGAAGCCAAGGCCAAGCTGGAAAGAACAGACCTTTCTACAGTGAAGACTGATTTCTTCTGAACTGAATACAAAACCAAATCTCTCCTGTAGCTCCCAAGTGCTCTGTGCGTTGTCTCTAAGCCACACCATCTAGACAACCTTGGCCCGTAGGTGTGATGGGAACTGCGTTGTTCCAGCCCACACTTGTGCAGACCAGCGTCCTACACCACGTAGCATCGTCAGGCACAGACTCTGAGATTGGAAAGGCACCTTCGAGCTTGCTGACGGTGAGCCGTGGTCCCCAAAGCACGCCAACATCCTCATCCCTGGGACCTATGATTTTGATACCTTCTATAGCAAAAGGGATTTTACAGGGGTCATTAGGTTGTGGATTTTCAGGATTATTTCAGTGGGCCCCCAATGCAGTCAGGGCTTCCCAGGTGGCTCAGTGGTAGAGATCCCACCTGCCAGTGTAGGACATGCAGGAGGCTTGGGTTCCATCCCTGGGTCGGGAAGATCCCCTGGAGAAGGGAATGGCAATGCACTCCAGTATTCTTGCCTGGGAAATCCCATGGACAGAGGAGCCTGGTGGGCTACAGTCCACGGGGTCACCAAAAGTCAGACACGACTGAGCCACTGAGCATGCACACACAAATAGAGCCAAGAGAGTCCTCAAAAGAGAGAAGGAAGAAGGTCAAGGGAAAAGGCCACCTGCTGATGGGAGCAGGGTGGGAAGGGTGATGTGCTGGGGAGAAGTGAGGATCACTCCAGAGGATGGAGAAGATGAGAGAAGGATCGTCCCCTGGGGCCTTCAGTAGGACCGCAGCACTGCTGACACCTTGACTGCGGCCACCTGGGGCCCACCGTGGACTTCTGACCTCCAGAATGGTTAGAAGATCAAATGGTTTTGTTTTAGCCATTGGTGGTGATAACTCGATATAGCAGCCGAAGGAAACTAATACAGCACTCACTGAACTCAGCCCTCTCTTTTTATAGCGGAGTAGGCGGAAGCCTGTGTGCCAGTATATATTTTCATTTTTAGTTTGCTAACTTGTAAAGTATTTATGGGAAGGGAATGACGTTTCTCCTGCCTCTGTGAATAAGACATAGAGTGTTTTCCTGTAATCGTCCTGCTGACCAGAGCAGAGAATTTTCGGTTTTATGGGGTCTGATTACTAAATCCATCCTGTGGATTTGATGACCATATTTTCTCGAATCAAAATGAAAGAACTCTGATCTGATAAGAATGAGTGAGTCTCCCCTGGTGGCACAGTGGGTTAGAAGCCGCCTGCCAATGCAGGGGAAACAGGTTCGATCCCTGGTCCGGGAAGATTCCACATGCCGCGGAGCAACTGAACCTGTGTGCCACAACTATTGAACTTGTCCTCTAGATCCTGGGAGCTGCAACTGCTGAAGCCTGTGCACCCTGGAGCCTATGCTCTGCAACAGGAGGAGCCACCGCAATGAGAAGCCTGTACACCACAACTGGAGAGTAGCCACCGCTCCCTGCAGCTAGAGAAAGCCCTCATAAAGCACCGAAGACCCAGCGCAGCCAAAAATAAAATAAATAAATAAATAAAATTATACAAAAAAGAATGAGTGGATCTATGGGGATACTATGGCAGAGGCTGTCCCATTAAACTGGGGACCAGTGGCCCATGTTGTAATCCACAGCTCAGTGGCCAACCCACAGTATCCTTGCCTCCAGCTCCCCTCTCATCACCCCCAACCGCTGCCTCCACATCATTGCAAGGAAGGAAGAAAAGGGGTGGAAATCTTGCTGCCGGGTTTGCAGAGGACGCTGCTGATTTCTGAACCAGGACGGACTTTGAAAAGTCCTCCTGAGTCTTAAAAGATGAAGACTCATTGCTTCAACCCTTGCAATAAACATCCTGGGTGACCTTCACCTCAAACCTCAGAGGTTTCGAGATGGCACAGAACATGCTGTGCCGTGTTTATTTCCCATCACTTGGTGGAGAAACTCTGCACGGGAAGGAGGATGCAGAAATGAAGCCCTGGAGGTACCTCAGGGTGGGTTCCCGGCCTCCGCAATAATGTGAATCTTGCAATAAAGTGAGTCACGTGGATTTTTTTTTGCTTCACAGTGTATATAAAAGTGTAATACACTCTACTGTAACCTATTAAGCATGCAATAACATTATGTCTAGAAAAAGCACATACCTTAACCGAAAAGTACTTTCTTGCTAAAAAACGCTAACCATCATCTGAGCCTTCAGCGTGTCATCACCGTTTTGCAATAGTCCTGTCAAAGATCACCATCACAACTATAATAGTAGTAATGAAAAACGTGAAATACTTGGAGAATGGCCAAAATGTGAAACAGACACAAGTGAGCAAATGCTATTGGAAAAGTGGCACCCCTTAGATGTGTGCAAACCCATCTGCTGCAAACCTTCAATGTGTAATAAATGCAGTATCTGCTAAATAAAACAAAGTCCAGTAAAATGAGGTCAGCCTGCACTGCTGCGGGCCCGTGCAGTCTGGCTTGGATGGCTGTGAGTCTGAGGCATTAGATTTTTTTTTTTTTAATTTTTGGCCACAAGGCATGCGGGATCTTACTTTCCCAACTATGGACTGAACTTGTCTTCCCCTGCAGTGGAAGCCTGGAGTCACGTGGATTCTTTACCTTCTGAGCCACCAGGGAAGCCCCTTAACCACCAGACTGTCAGGGAGTTCCCTGAAGCATTAGTTTTTTAAAAGGACTATTCAAACAATTCTTGTGGCTTGAGGATCAAGGTTTCCCATAGAAAAAACTGAGGTTGTGTAAATTCCTCTTTATGGATCGTTAGATAAGCAGTTACCCTTCAGCATGGCCAAAGGCGCATGGCGTGATTTCACTTCCTCTCTTGGGCGCTATTTACGTGGCTGCCCTGTGCTATTGAGTGACAAGGATCCCCAAGAGGCAGGTCAGCTGGACCCCTGTGTTTGGCTGACCACAGTCACAGTAAGGAGAGAATTCAGTGATCGACATGCCTTCATCCTGGGATGCTGATGGTGTTTGCTGAGATTTACCTGCTGAGGTGAATGTGCACCCTTGGAACTGCTTTGGCTGGACCGCAAATTTATAGCATACTTTTTGATCTTATCATGTTAAAGTTATGGGACAGAAACAAGTATTCCCCCTTCAACTGGTCCTTGGAAAAAGATTAAACAGGGATAAAGTGTCACATTTACTCTTTGCCTAATAAGCTCTTTTGGTGGGTATTCCCAGCTCCTGGAGACCCAAGTTCAATTCTTGGGTTGGGAAGATCCCCTGGAGAAGGAAATGGCAACACTCCAATATTCTTGCCTGGGAAATCCCATGGACAGAGGAACCTGGCGGGCTACAGTCCATGGGGTCACAGAGTCAGACATGACTGAGCATGTCACACAGACAGCTTCCATAAGAACCTCATCATGAAGTTATACAAACACTAAGTTAATCCAGTAAGCTCACCTGTGTACCCCTGTGTGCCTGGACCTCAGTTTGTTCTACTTTAAACTGGAGGATGGATTTGACCATCTCTAAGTCTCCATCTTGCTCCAACATTGTGTTTTTCTCAGATTTTATTTACCCATCTGAGTTGAGACCCCCAAGATTACCTTCCTTGTTGTTGTCAGTCACTAAGTCATGTCCAACTCTTATGAGACCCCATGGACTGTAGCCAGTCAGACTCCTCTGTCCTTGGGACTTACCAAGCAAGAATACTGGAGTGGGTTTCCATTTCCTTTTCCAGCAGAATCTTCCCAACCCAGGGATCAAACTCTCATCTCCCGCATTGTCAGGCAGATTCTTTACCACCGAGCCACCGGGGAAGCCCTACCTTCCTTGTCAGCAGAAGAATAAAACTAGGGTCAGTGGGAGCTTTTGACTCTGAACCACTTGCTCTGGGTATGAAATTCCTAAGATTTCTCTACAAGGGTTTCTGTTTCTGTATTTTCACCTTTAAGAATATCAGTATCTGAATAAATCCGACAGAAAGTATCCATTAGGATAGTAACAGGGATTTTTAAGGACCTTTGGAAATGTGTCCTTCCTTGCCACCCATCAGCACCAGGCTGGGTCCAGGCTCATCCTCTCCCCGGGACTCCATCCTTTCTAGCTCCAGGGACTGCTCCTAACGGGAGAGTGATTGCCATCTGTCTTGCACAGACATGAATTTCCGCCTCCAGGGTACACATTACTCAGCCAAATCCCACAAACTCTGATAAATATTTGGAAAAAACCACCTTCTTCCTTCACTAACATTTAAACATTACATAAGACTGGGGGCGGGGGTTCTACCCCCAGAAGGACTTCATGGGGGAAACAGCAACTCTGTCCCTGGTTAAAGTTCCAAAGTCCTCTTTTTCCTCTTGAACAGGACTGTGACCGGGCAAAATACACATCCCTTTAAAATCACCTCACAGCTGGAAGTATGCAAGTTTTAGCGAGTCACAAAAAATAGGGAAACTTACACAGAGTCTCCTTGGCCACTTCCCCATTTGAGTGATCACACACCCAGAGCTGCAGCTCTGACGGCGCTCTCAGTGAGAAGGGAAAAGGTGTGTTCACAGCCACCCAGTCAGGGGAGGGACGCGAGCCTGATTGGGAAATCCCTGGACAACGAGGATATAAATTCCTGCCCGACCGCTGAGCTTCCACTGAAGGTGAAAGGCCTGGCAGCCTTCCCAGAAGACAAGCTCCAGGTAAGCAATGCAGAGCTGCAGGTAAGGGGGGGTGGGCTTGATCTGGGAGTCAGGGCATCTGGGCTCCATCATTTCTCCAGGGAACCTCAGAAAGCTTCCCTGATGTCTCTAGACTGCAGAGGCCTCCTCCAGGTGGCTTCCCTCTCTCTGTGACCTTCCCCACCCATGGGAAGGGGACCTGGACCTTTTGAGGTTTCAGTTTCTCTATCTGTCAAGAAAGGGGCTGGATCAGAGGGTTTCCAAGGACTTTCTATGATTGGAGGGAGTGAGTGAAAGTCGCTCAGCCCTGTCTGACTCTTTTGCAACCCCTTGGGCTGTAGCCTGCCAGGCTTCTCTGTCCATAGGATTCTCCAGGCAAGAATACTGGAGTGGGTAGCCATTCCCTTCTCCAGGAGCTCTTCCTGACCCAGGGATCGATCCTAGGTCTCCTGCACTGCAGGCAGATTCTTCACTGTCTCTGTGATTGGAGTGACAGGCAAAACTGCCATGCAATCAGGAAGGGGAGAGGAATGGCTGAGAGGGTCTGTCTCTGGCTCAGGGGAGGCTGTGCCTCTGGGACTTACACTGAGCTTAGAGGCTTTCCTCTTTGGAAAGATCACGGGATGCTTTCTTTTCCAAAGTATGAGTAACTTTTCGAACATCTGGGCTCTTGGGGTTGGCTGAGCCCCAAACCTCCTGGCCGCCTTGGAAGAGCAGCAGGCAGCGTGTGGTTAAGTGCCAGTCCCAGAGGCTGAAGGGCCCAGGTTCAAGTCCGGCTGTTCCTGTTATAACTGTGTGACATCATGTGTATGTTCCTATGATAACTGTCTTTTTTATTCCCATTTATTTTTATTAGTTGGAGGCTAATTACTTTACAATATTGTAGTGGTTTTTGCCATACATTGACATGAATCAGCCATGGGGTAACTGTCTTTTATAAACCCTGTACTTGAGTGAATCAGGAGTACCATCAATAGAGACGGTCCACCCAATGGCCAGCAGCTCCCAGTAATCCGCAGTCAAGAAACGTTAAGCTTACCTTTATCCCTTGCTTTATTCCTGTGATGTAACGATAAAACTGGGCATGAGTTTCTAAAAAGTCATTTTTACCATCAATTATCATTAAGTAACCCACACGATTTATTTTTACCCTTCTGGCTCCTGCTGTGTCCCCACCTGTAAATCATAATGCTAGTGGTGAGGATGCGTGCATTCATGCCAAGTTGCTTCAGTTGTGTCCGACTCTTTTGCAACTCCGAGGACTGTAGCCTGCCAGGCTTCCTCTGTCCATGGGATTCTCCAGGCAGGAATACTAGAGTGGGTTACCATTTCCTCCTTTAGGGGATCTTCCCAACCCAGGGATTAAACCTGCATCTCTAGCATCTCCTGCATTGGCAGGTGGGTTCTTTACACTAGTGCCCCCTGGGAAGCCCAGCAGAGTAAATGAATCCAACCCACATGGAGCTTTGGTGCAGTGCCAGGCACAGGGGGGCGCCATCTGAATGTTTTCTGTGTTAACTGTCCTCCTCGAATCCAAACTCCGCTTTGGAACCCTGTCCTCTCCCTGGCTCCCGGCTCCCTTGGGAGCCCCTGGCCCCACTCTGCTTCTAATGCTGTGTGATCCTGGGTCAGGGCTTGTCATCCTTCTGAGTTTCTGGTAAGCCGAGGCCATTGACTGATCTGCCCTTCGGAGTTCCTCCTGCAAGTCACTGTCCGTGGTGGGGTGATGGGGCGTCCCTCCACGCCCCAGTTCTCCCTTCCCTGAGCTCTGCCTTCCAAACAAGGCAGGGGTGGGGAGGGGGCTCATCCCACATGCATCATAGAAGGGGTACCTTCCTGCAAACCTCATGACAGTCTTGTCCATTTTAATTGCATTTCCCACTTTTAAACCTGTCTGGTTATCCTAATGGGCAGGGGGCTGTGAAGAAAGTCACTGCCCCATTTGTTCCCAGCTGGTCTGGGACCCCCCTTTCGCATGCTGCCAGCTGGCCTTCCCCCTCTCCCCCCAAAGTCTCTACTCCCGCCAGCCCCTCAAAGCCAGGCTGTTTGACAGTCAACACCTGCGTGGGCAGGAGTGCTCAGAGCTAGGATGGCAGAGGTGGCATCTAGTGATGGCACAGCTGAAGCAGTGCAAGCATGCAGTGTAGCTTCAGGTGGTCTTTTTTTTTTTTTAAGATTCATTATGTTTGGCTGTGCTGGGTCTTTGTTGCCGCATGCAGGCTCTCTCTACCTGCGGTGAGTGGGGGCTACTTTCTGTTGCAGTACGCAGGCTTCTCATTGCAGTGGCTTCTCGTTGTGGGGCACGGACTGTGCACACAGGCTTCAGCAGTTGCAGGTCCGCGCTCTAGTGCACAGGCTCAGTGGTTTTGGCACACGGGCTTAGTTGCTCCACGGCATGTGCGATCTTCCCCGACCAGGGATCGAACCCTGTGTTGCAAGGCACACTCTTAAGCCACTAGACTATCCAAGAAGCCCCAGGTGGTCTTTTTATGTGTCCAGCACCTGCTCTGTACATGGGGGATACTTGATCAGGACAGTGCCTTTGACAAGAGGTTCTCAAACTTGAGCTTGCTTCAGCATCACCTGAAGGACGTTATTAAAATGATGGCTGAGCCCACTCAGGGCTTTGGATTCAGTAGGAGCAGGGGAGGGAGCGGGCTGAGCACCTGTGCGGCTACTGAGTCAGCAGGTGGTGCTGGGGCAGCTGGTCTGGGGACCTGGAGAACCACTTTCTTAGGAGGTTAAGAGATCTCATGCCCAGAGGCGAACCAGCTGGAACAAGTGAGTATATCAGTGGCTGAAACCAGACCTCCGTTTCCGCTCCATTTTGTTCCCCACTCATAAGGTGTATTGCTTGAAGGAGGGAGGAAGAGGACAGCGAAAAAATGAAAGGGATATGGAAGTTTCCAGTTGATGGGGTCACAGGAAAAATAGTGATGAGGATGGTGTTGATCCTCTAGCTTCTCAGAATACCTGCTCCAGTGTTTTAGCTCTGGTTGAGCATTAAAATCACCTGGAGAGCTTTAAAAACTCTCTGTACCTGGGACCAACTACATCAGGAACTTTGAGGGGTGGGGCTCAGGCATCTTTGGTTTTTAAAGTGTTCCAGGCAATTCTGATGTGTAGCCAAGGCTGATACCCACTGCTCTGTTCTACCTGGTGAGTTCCTCACTGCCACACTTTTATAAACTGTTTATGGACTTCTTTTTCTTTAATATTTATTTATTTGACTGCATCAGGCCTTAGTTGTGGCATGCGAGCTCTCTAGCTGCAGCGTGTGAACACTTAGTTGTGACATGTTGGATCCCTGACCAGGGATCAAATCCAGACCCTCTGGACTGGGGGCATGGAGTCTTACCCTCTGGCCCACTAGGGAAGTCCCAGAGGAGGGCTTCTTAATGTGGGGTCCACTGAAGGGTCTTAGAATTCTGGGAGTCTGTGAACTGAGATGGGAAAAAAGTACATTTCTTTTTTCAAAAACATCTAAGTCTCCCTTCAGCACCTGGGTTCTGAACCTGTTATGTATCTGATTGAATCTCATTAGATAAATGGGCATTTGATTCACCAGTAGCATGAACCGAGAGAAATCTGAGAATCTGTATGGAACTCCATCGAAACATTTCTGGAGCATACTTGAGTTAAGAACCTCATATGAAACATAAATAATTTCCTAAACACAGGAGGTCAGTTATCATGGCACTTGATTGTGGGCCCAAAGAGCCCAGTTTAAAACTGGGATATTATCTTGCTACGTGACTTGGACATATAACTATGTGTCTGGATGTTTCATTCATCTGTTGAAATGGATGGATTAGAGAGCAGGGGTTCTTTTGTTATTTTAAAAATGTTTTTGGAAAGTACCCACTTCACTCGAATTTTTCATGACATGTCAAGAGGAAATTTAAGAGTGCTTGGGCTTAATTGGGGATTGCTAGCCTGAGTGTGTTCAGGGGCCAGGAAGTAAGTCAGATCTGTGAGGTTGTGAATGACAGGGCCTGTGACCCACTGCAATGAGCCTGTCCCTTGGAAAGACATTTAATGGAAGACAGCGCCACCACTCTGACTGGAAGATACACACCCACATGTTGAACAGGCCTCTGACCCCCAGTCTGTGATTCCCAGTGTAGCTTTGACACCTTGTGACAATCAGATCACATCACCCTTAAGTGGAAGGGACCAGGGCCAAATCCTGGGCCCACCACTTCTATTTGTATTTCCTTGGAGGTGTTATTTAACATCTGTAAGTCTCAATGTCTTTACCTCTAAAAGGAAAATAATAATATCTAGTTTGTAAAGTACTGAGAACATTAAAAGAAATCATACATGTCAAGACTTCACCCAGTGCCTGGCTCATGGTGGATGTTCAATAAATGTTAGTTGTCATCACCATCCTCATTGTCAGATTATGAGATACTGACCTCAAAATTTCAAAAACCACTCTGAGAGGGCTGGCGTGATCAGAGGCACAGGGACTTAACATTATCTCTGCTCTTAATTCCTGTGGGTATCTGCCTACTTTATTTAAGGATAGAAAGAAGTGAAGTCGCTCACTCGTGTCCGACTCTTTGCGACCCCATGGACTGTAGCCTGCCAGGCTCCTCCCTCCATGGGATTCTCCAGGCAAGAGTACTGGAGTGGATTGCCATTTCCTTCTCCAGGGGATCTTACCAACTCAGGAATCGAACCCAGGTCTCCCGTATTCCAGGCAGACGCTTTAACCTCTGAGCCACCAGGGAAGCCCCTATTTAAGGATAAGCCAGGCCTAAATATCAATGCTTCTCAAATCACATGAGAATCTTGGTAAAGCGCAGCCAATTCTGGTTCCCTAGGTCTGGGGTGGGGCCAGAGATTTTGCATTTCTCATAAGTGATGTATGTCCATGATACTGGTCCAGGGACCACACCTTGAGTAGGAAGGCTTTAGAATATTTGAGACAAAGTTTTCTTATCTGGGAGCAAGGAAGTTAACGTATGGCTTTGGATGTGCCCTAAATTTTCTAGAGCTAATAGTCATCAGAATGTTTTCTTAACTGTCTGTGGTTGGCAGAATTCTCAGACACCCCTCACTGATCATGCTTTGTGTAAGCTCCTCCCTTTGAATGAGAGTGGGTTATCCAAACATTATGGAACGGCTTTCCCACGAATTGGGGACCATATGCAGCCAAGGCGAGGGGATTTTGCAGATGTATTTTAGGTCTCCAGTCAGTTGACTTGAAATTAATCAAATGGAAGACCAGCCTGGCACAACCAGTTGGACTCTTTATTTATTTATTAGGATTTTATTTATCATTTTTGGCTGTGCTGGGCTTTTGTTGCTGCAAATGGACGTTCTCTAGTTGTGGTGAGTGGGGGCCCCTCTCTAGCTGAGGTGTGTGGGCTTCTGATTGCGGTGGCTCCTCCTGGTGCAGAGCATGGGCTCTGTGGAGTGTGGGCTTCGGTCGGTAGCTGTGGTCCATGGACTTAGCTGCCCTGAAGCCTGTCGGTTCCTCCCAGACCAGGGATTGAACTCATGTCCCCTGCACTGGTGGGTGAATTCTTAGTCCCTAGACCACCAGGAAAGCCCTTAGTTCTTTAAAAGAAGATCTAGGGGTCAGAGTCCAGAGGTAAGAGAGATGTGAAGTAGAAGTGAGATTGTCCTTTGGCCCTGAGGAAACAAACTGTCCTGTTGAGGAGAGGGCCCCGGGGCAGGAAGCGGCAGCGGCCTCTAGTTGCTGAGAGTGGCCTTGGCTGACAGCCAGCAAGAAAGTGGGGACCCCAGCTCTACAGTTGCAGGGAACTGAATTCTGCCAAGAGCCCCAGGCAAGTGGGCCGGGATCCCAAGCTTTGATATCAGTCTGTGGGGCTTCCCTTGTGACTCAGCTGGTAAAGAATCTGCCTGCAATGTTGGAGACCTGGGTTTGATCCCTGGGTTGGGAAGATCCCCTGGAGAAGGGAAAGGCGACCCACTCCAGTATTCTGGCCTGAAGGATTCCATGGACTGTATAGTCAATGGGGTCGCAAAGAGTCGGAAATGGCTGAGCGGCTTTCACTTCACTGTGGGACCCTGAATAGAATCTATCTGAGCAGGCAAACCCACAGTGATGTGAGCTCGTAATGGGGCCTGGTTTCACGCCAGTGAGTCTGTGGTCTTTTGCTCCAGGGCAATAGAAAGCAAATACAATGTCCTCATTCTTCTTTCGGATTGCTGTGCCTAAAGATAACTTTTGTAGACAACCAGTAGGCTTCAGATTATCTCAACACAAGTGCTGGGGTGGAAAATCGGTGTTTCTATTTGTTGTTGTTCAGTTGCTAAGTTGTGTCCAACTCTTTGCGTCCCCATGGACTGCAGCACACCAGGCTTCCCTGTCCTTCACTATCTCCCTGAGTTTGCTCAAACTCATAGCCATTGAGTCAGTGATGCCATCCAAACATCTCATCCTCTGTCACCCCCTTCTCCTGCCCTCAATCTTTCCCAGCATCAGGGTCTTTTCCAATGAGTTAGCTCTTCACCTAGGTGGCCAAAGTATTGGAGCTTCAGCATCAGTCCTCCCAATGAATATTCAGGGTTTATTTACTTTAGGATTGACTGGTTTGATCTCCTTGCTGTCCAAAGGACTCTCAAGAGTCTTCTCTTGTACCACAACTTGAAAGCATCAATTCTTGGGCACTCAGCTCTTTTTATGGTCCAACTCTCACATCTGTACATGACCAAAGGGAAAACAGACAGGAACAAGGGGATGGACCCATGGATAGAAGTAAACCTCAGCCTCCTGTCAGGGTGTCCTGACTATCCTAGGTGGCCACCATTCAGCAACAAGGGCTCGGGGTTTACAGCGGTAGAAGAGAGTGCTGGGGAGAGGGGCACCAGAAAGAAAACTCCTGGGGGTGACCCATGTCCTTCCCACTCCTTCTTATGATAACCAATTCTGTGATCATGCCTAACGTGAAGGGTACAGAGAAGTAAAATGCCTTGTGCACCTCAAGGTAGCACTGGTCCAGATGTTGGGAACCTGAGTATATCAACCCCTGTGTTGCCAGAGAGGAGGCAGGATTTCAGATAGCTCAGCTTCAGGATGCTCGGCTCACACCAGGGATGGATCTGGCTGCCCTGGCTGCTTGGGAGAAGCCAGAGGGAGCATGTGTGTGTAAAGGGAATGGCACCAAAATCTTGGCTTTCTCTGCCCACCGAAGTGGGATAAAAAAACCCAGAGAGTTTGGAGGAAATAGAAAGGCAGCTTTGATCCTCAGCCGGCGGAGGGGGAGAACACGGTAGGCTCTTGCCTCAAGAACTATGTCCCCCTTCCATGAGGAATCTGGGGGCTTATATTAGATGAGGCCTCACAGTCAGGGCTAGGTGATGAGGAACGAAGGTGTAAGGATCCTGTATTCTTTCTCTTGCATTGTTTTAAAAACAGCATAGGCTGGCATCAGGTGGTCTGTTAGGGTGAGTCCGGCCATCTGGTAGCCTGGTAGTTCAGTCTGTTGTCTTTTGTGTGTTGTACTGGGCCTTCTTTCTATTATGTAAAAAAGAGAAAAACTACAAGGGGGGATCTGTGGGGAGAGGGCTGTAAAGGTGAGTACCAGATACAGGATAACAGGTGCAAAATGTGAGTTGGGGGCAGGAGAGCAAACCTAGTTACAGACTACAGACTAGGAACAATTAGAGTGAAAACTCAGAGTGGCCAGGCCTGCTCACTTTTCTCTTTATCTTCTTTGGTCTCAGGAAAGAAAAGAAAAACTCATTCTTCTTTTTTCCTTTTCCCTGCAACAGAAACTCTCCCTCTGGCCCCAAAGGAGAGCAAAGAGTTTCTTGGTGGGACTTCCTGGGTTGGTGGAAAATCCAGTCAGTTCTGGGCTGTCTTCAGGCTAATGACTGAGGATTCTTGTGCCAAGGACTTTCCCCACACCCAGTAGACCAGAATCGTTTGGGTTTCCTAGCGTGATTGGTTTTTTTTTGGCTTGATTTTCACCTGCTCTCTTGTCTGTGCTGGGCACAGGGCTGGGGGAAATTATGCCTTCTGTGACCCTTAGGGGACAAGCCATTCTGGGTGGGCATATTTTCCAGGGAGTAAGAGATGATCTTTTGAAGCATAAAAAGAAAAATCTCCTCTGTTCTGACAGCTTAATAACTTGGGGAGGAAATATTTCTAAAATATATGTATGGTGGTGAATATTTGTACTCACTGCAAGCTGATGTCACAAAAATGAGCTTTTAATAACTTTTCTAATAAGAATCTCATTTGGCTCCTGAGGCTCCTGTCAACTTAAAAAATAGTCACAACCTAAAAGTTGAGAGCTATGTTTTATTTGATGGGAATTTTTTAGGACTTCAGGCCTGGGAGACAGCAACTCAAGTAACCGTGAGAGAATTACTCTGAGGAGGTGGTGGGGAGGAGTTAGGTTATATAGGAGTTTGCAACGAAGGGTAGGTAGTCTGAACATCAAAAGTATTTTTGTGAATTATAGAAAACCAATCTCAAATTAAGGAATTTAGTGCCCACCTGTGTATGGGAAGATGCAAGAGTCTGGGCTCACTGAAATCATTCCTTTCATATGCATCTCAAAACACACACCCAGCATCCTGTGTTTTTTTTCACATCCTGAGTTCTTCAGGGCTGACTGTAGAGAATGACTGCTCCCTGATGGTTGCCAGGGCATGACGGTGTTCTTCTTTCTGAGTGCCCTGGAGGGCTGGGATCGCTGATGACTGTGACATCCTTGTTTACTGATATGGCAGGAAACCCTCCATTTCTCACTCCTATTAATGAGTAAAGGGGAATTTAAGCTGCCAGTTCATGTTATTCTAGGGTCTAGGTTGGTCCAACTCTGCCCCTCTGGGTTTTATTCAGCCTCTTTTGGGTATATGGCTCAGATGGCATAGAATCTGCCTGCAATACAGGAGACCCAGGTTCAATCTCTGGGTCGGAAAGATCCCCTGGAGAAGGAAATGGCAGCCCACTCCAGTATTCTTGCCTGGGGAATCCCATAGACAGAGGAGCCTGGCGGGCTACAGTCCATGGGGCTGGAAGAAGTCAGACACGACTGAGCAACTAACGCTTTGGGTAGATGCTCAGTCTTTTAGACTGACCTTGTCACCTACTTCTCGCCAGGACCAGAGTCTGAGAACTGGGGAAGCCGTGTCCCCAGGGTGTGATGGGGAGGGTGGCTGGTCCCCATCTGCTGGCCCGGGGGCTCTTCACTGGCTTCCATGAAGATGTTCCTGGGCCTGGCTGGTCACACAGTGTCCGCCTACATCTCCCGCTGAAGTTCGTGGCTGGGAAACCTGGCGTCTGGTCCTTCCTGGGAGTCAGAGCCAGTGCACTGGCTGACATGACCCCACGGTGCCCTTGGCGGCTCCATGGTCTTCTGTGCCCCAGCCATGGCCTTGTTTTCCCCCTGGCTTAGACTGGCTAGCTGTGCAGGGGATACCCAAAACATGTACCAACCAGCAGGGCAGGAGCACCGATCCATCAGAGCAGGTGCTGCACTAGGCTTTGGACCATGAGGATCTCAGGGGAGCATCTCTGGAAAGGCAGAGTGTGGAGAGCTCAGGGCTTAAGTAAGTGGTTATTTCCTAACTGGTAAGGACATGTTTCTGGGTTTCCCAGGTGGCACTAGTGGTAAAGAACCTGCCCGCCAATGCAGAAGACAGAAGAGACATGGGTTCGATCCCTGGGTTGGGAAGATCCCTTGGAGGAGGGCATGGCAACCCACTCCAGTATTCTTGCCAGGAGAGTCCTATGGACAGAGGAGCCTGGCGGGCTACAGTCCATGGGGTTGCAAAGAGTCAGACATGACTGAAGCAGTTTAGCACACATGTTCGCAAGGACATGTTTTCATAATCGGCCGTCCTGCTCCTTATGGACTGAGTGTCCCGCAGCCTCTAGGTCATCTTGTCCTTCATCACGGCAGCCCCATATCAGCTCAGATCTCAGCTTGCCCAGTTTTCCACTGGAAGCACAGGGGGAGCTGTATTTCCTCTCCATCAGCAAAGAGCTGAGACTCACGGGTAACTAACCCTGCCTCCCTCCACCTTAACATGCAATGTCTCCATCCTCCCTGGGTGCTGCCATCTTGATCAGAGCTCCCTACTTTACCCTGGTGGGAATTCCTCGAGGGACCCAGTGGGAAAGCAGAGCTGTCCCTCTGCACTCAGATTTTGAGCCTGGAAGTGGGGGCAGAACCCATTTTCCCAACTTGGACATCCCCTATGTTATGTTCACTTCCTGCCCTCCTTACTGAGCAAGCCTTTGCTCTTCCCCTTTTTTGGGGGCCATAGTGGCTGAAGACTCAGAGGAAATGGGAAGGGGAATACACTGGAAGATAATTCGCTGTTATCCCCACCACATGTATAACGCACTTCCTAATCTTGAGAAAGAAGGTCCAGAGAAAATACATTCATTTGTATCATTTCTTTTTAGATTCACCAATAAGGAGTCATATGAGATTTCTCCTTCTCTGCCTGACTTACCTCACTCAGTAAGACAATCTCTGGGTCCATCCATGTTGCTGCAAATGGCATTATATCATTCTTCTTAATGACTGAGAGCGAGATTTAAACTGTTCTTCATGATTCAGGGAAAATCATAGAGACACCAGCTGTTTTGTGCTGAAACACCTGGACACTTTCAGGAAGCGTGGAGAGATGGAGGGGGATGTTAGCATCCGCTCTCATGGGGCTCTGTTGTGCTGTTTGGTTCTTGCTCTCATCTCAGTAGTTTTTCTTCTCTGTTGTTGGGCAATCAGCTGCTGCATCTTTGTGGGTGTGTTTTCCTCTGTCAGCCATCCCTCTTTTTCTGAGTAGCTGCCTCTTCTCTAAATCTAGGCTATGACAAATCTAGATAGCATATTAAAAAGCAAAGACATCACTTTGCTGACAAAGGTCCATATAGTCAAAACTATGGTCTTTCCAGTAGTCATGTATGGATGTGAGAGTTGGATCATAAAGAAGGCTGAGCATAAAGAAGAACTGATGCTTTTGAAATGTGGTGCTGAAGAAGACTCTTGAGAGTCCCTTAGACTGCAAGGAGATCCAACCAGTCGATCCTAAGGGGAATCAACCCAGAGTATTCATTAGAAGGACTGATACTGAAGTTGAAGCTCCAATACTTTGGCTGCGTGATGCAAAGAACCGCACTCATTGGAAAAGACCCTGATGCTGGGAAAGATTGAAGACAAAAGGAGAAGAGGGCAGCAGAGGATGAGATGGTTGGATGGCATCACCAATTCAGTGGACGTGAACTTGGGTGAACTCTGGGAGATGGTGAGGGTCAGGGAGGTCTGACGTGCTGCAGTTCGTGGGGGCGCAAAGAATTGGACACAGCTTAGCGAATGAACAACCTCTTCTCTACTTCTCTTCGAACCATCTGGTCACCTTTCCCTGACCCTCAAGGCTCTTGGAAGACACAGAAGGACTTCTGAGCTGCTCCCAGATTGGAATCTGGCCGTTGAGTGGAGCTTAGGGGTAGGCAAGCCTGCATCCTGAAATGACAAATGTTTCTGATGATGAGTTCTTTCTAAGACTGGAAGTGTCTGTCCTATGAGGGGCCAGCGTGGCCACCTGTGGAGGATGCTGTTTGGGAAGACTGTGTAGGTGGGCTGCTAAGCTTGGTGGCTCCTGGAACCCCTTCCAGCGCCAGGTGCTTCCACAGAGCTGAGATCCAGTCCCAAGGATGAGGACTGTGTAGATTCAGGTTTACCTCCTGCTGCATCAGTCCATTAGCTCTCTGGCCTTGGGTTACCTGCTCAATGTACCTGAGTCTGTTTCCATTGCTCACGTTGACAGTGGGGATGACACACTCTTACCAGACCCATGGGTTTTGCTCTGTGGAGTTGTTCAGAGTGCCGAACCCCTTTTACACAAACCTCTGGCTGGGAGAATTTGAAGCCTGGTGGGTTTGTACCGTGGGTGCCAAGGGCCTCAGGGGCCCAGCTTCCAGGTCTGTCCTGCTGGGTGACTACAGGTGACTATTTTGAGCTAGAGGAGGGCTTGTTGAGGGTTGGCCTGTGGGAGGGGCTGATGCTGGAGGAAGGAAGTGTCTTTGCTTGCTGGTCCAGAACCCCCAGGAGCCCTGAATGACTGTGGCTTGCTGGGAGTGAAACCCATGAGTGGAGTGTTTGAGTGGCAGGATGAGCTGGGCTGATTCGCTGAATCTCTTGGTTAATGGTTCCTGGGGCAGAAGTTGGTCAAAGTTCAAAAAGTTTGACAGGGGAAGGGTGATTTTATTTGTTTTTTTATTTAACTTTTAAAATTTATTTTTGTTAAAATTTTTTTTATTGGAGTATAGTTGATTTATAATGTTGTGTTAGTTTCAGATGTACAGCACAGTGAATCAGTTATGTATGTACATATATTTGCTCCTTTTTGTTTTTTAGATTCTTTTCCCATATAGGTCATTACACAGTATTGAGTAGAGTTCCCTGCGCTGTACAGCAGGTCCTTGTTGGTTTTCTGTTTTACATGTAGTGGTGTGAATTCGTCAGTCCCAATTTCCGAACTTATCCCTACACCCTTCTTTACCCCCTGGTGGCCATAAATTTGTTTTCTCCAGCTGTAACTCTCCTTCTGCTTTGTAGATAAATTCATTGGGAAAGGGTGATTTTAGAGCGAAAGGTACTTACTGGTAGACAGTAAAATAAAAGAGAGTGTGTAGCCCATGGTGGAGCTGAGTCTCAGCCTTACCGGGTTCTCCCCTTTGAGATTCCGCCCAGTGTGGCCCAGCGGCTGCTTCTGCCAAAGATGGGTCTTCCTGTGCCCTGGCTTCCAGTTAGTGCTTCTGTCCCCCGACCCCATTAGGGTCAAGACTTGCCAGTGACACAGCCACGCAGACCTGAAGCCGTCCCACTGTCCTGCTCCGAATCCCCTTAATCCCAGAAGGGAGGGAAATGCTAGCCTCTTTTTTCTACAGGACAAAAGTAGTGTGTGGACATCTCTCAAGGATTCTGCTCTGAACCAACACGTTTGTCTGCCTCAAACCTGTCTTTTATTTCTCTGTGTCTGAAGTTAGAGAATCTCAAATGCCTAACATTCTGTGTTTCCCAGAGACGTAGTTCCAAATACTTTTTATTTGGCGTCAGCATTGAATTAGTAATTGCTTTTCCAAGCTTAATTTTGATGTAAATATTTATTTCCCCATAGGTTTCAGAGGGTTTTGTATCACATGCCTGAAACACCCTGTTTAGATTTTTAGGAATCTATTTTGCATACTGGACGTGACTCAGTGGGAGGCGTGAGGCTGGAGAGCTATTTGACTTCACTGATAGTCAAGATCTGTCACCTCATTTTTGTGTTTTAGATGACTGTACTTCCTGACTCATAGATGGAAGCCACTCATAGTGGCTTAAAACCTTCCGGGAACAAGGTAAAGGTAGAAATAAAGAAAAGTGTCACCTTCTAGGTGAATTAAGAGAGATACTCAAATATACTAGAGAATAAAATGTTTGCTCCTTTTAAATGCCTGAAGATTTATCTCTGGAGCTAACGTTTGCTTATTTACTCTCAATAAACTTTCAGGTGTTCAGGGGAAATTATGTATGTGTGTTTGTGTATGTGGCCCAGGTGGGTCTAAACAGGGCTGGGGGTCCAGCCAGGGTTTGGGGGCCCAGGCCCCACTTCTGAAAACTATGGGAAATTAATATTTACATCAAAATTAAGCTTGGAAATTTTTTCTAAATTAAAAGCCGAAGCAAAATGAAAAGTATTTGGATCTAAGTTTCTGAGAAGCACAGAGGTCATGAGGAGTCATGGGGGGCCCAGAAGGAGAGACAGAAGACAAAGAGAGAAGAGAATAAACCAAAATTGGTGACTCTAGGTAGGATACATTGGGCCTCCCAGGTGGTTCAGTGGTAAAGAATCCACCTGCCAATGCAGGAGACACAGGTTCGATTCCTGGGTCAGGAAGATTCCCTGGAGAAAGCAGTGGCAACCCACTCCAGTATTCTTGCCTGGAGAATCCCATGGACGGATAAGCCTGGCGGGCTACAGTCTGTGGGCTCTCAGAGTCAGACAGGACTGAGCAACTAAACAATAATAACAAGGTAAGATACATACCGGTGTTATACTTTTTAGTACATAGCACGTTCTGCAACGTGTTAGTCTGCTGGAATTGTTGAGAATTAAAGGAAAAGGTGAAGTGAACACCTGCACACGTGTAGGCCACATGTCCATCCCTGAGCAGGAGTCAGGCCCAGGGTCACGGGCGGGGACAGTCACCTGGGCCTCAGGGGCCCGTGGTGGACGCTGCTCAGGCCTCCCCCTCCTTCCCGCCCCTTCCCCGGCCCCGGGCACCCCTGGCTTAGGCTGAACCATCCGCAGTTTCCACCTTACTTCATTCTTTTTCTTTTTTCAATTTTCCCCACATTTTTGGCCATTTTCCGAGCCTGGCCCTGCTTTGCCTCCTATTGCTCCCTACTTTTACACTGAGTTCAGCAAAACAGGTCATTTGACAGAAGAAAAAAATAAAGCTAGAATTGTAACTCAAATACTTGGAACAAAATGCCTTTATAATTTCTTTCTTCCAGTAAGAAGGTCATCTCAGATTCAAGCAGAAATGTCAAATTGCCTGTAATTTAAAGACACATTTAAAGAAAGTAGGACAGGAAAACAGCATTTTGCTGCAAAATGAATTCTTCTTCCTCGAGGCTGCCAAAAACTGATGTTTCCCACACCGCGGCAGCTCTGGTTCCAGCCTGCTTCTGAGGTTTAGATGATTGAAAATGATCACTGCTATGTGTTTGTGGTTTAATTGTCTGAAGCCACTTCCTGGAGAGGTCACAGGGCAGCTGCTGTTTTGCCAGAGTCCACAGAGAGGACTGGAGACAGCTGCCTTTGGCTGGGGGCCCAGGCGGGTCTGGGGGTCCAGGCCAGGGATTGGGGAGCCTCAGTGGTGCTGGGGGCCCAGGAGGGGATCCGTGGCCCAGGTGGGGCTGGGGGTGCAGGCGGGGGTCTGGGGGTGGCACTAGGTGGGGCTACGGGGGCCTAGTGGTGGCTTGAGGAGCCACGGTGGGGCTGGGGGTCCAGGCAGGGCCTAGGGTCTATGTGGGGGACCCAGGTGGGACTGGGGTGTCTCGGCAGGGGGTCAGGGGTCCAGGTGGGGCTCAGGGTCCAGGTGGGGGGTTGGGGGCCCAGGTGGGACTGGAGGGTCCAGGAGGGGTCAGGGATGGATGAGCAGGGGCTGGTCTGGGAGGAGAGCAACAGTGTAGAATTTCGTTCCCCTGGAACAGCGTGTCCTTGTGTCAGCTCTACTCCTCACTCCCACCAGATGTGGTTTTGAGAGGAGGGTTAACGTCTGTCTCACGTTCATTGCCTGAAAAGAAAGTGATGGCATGAGATTTCTTGGATCCCCTCCCAGCTCCAAGGCTTCAGCAAGCAGCCACCCCAGAGTGGACGCAGCCTGACTCTTGGGGTCAGAGTGACTTTTAAATAGTTACAAACCTTCTCCCCATCAGAGGAGGCTAAGCCTGAGCCTTGGGGGTGCTTTCATCCGAGGAGAGTTGAGATGACTTCTTACAGTCAATGGGCAGAAACGTTTTAATTTTAAGAGTCAGGTCTCAGAAAGAAGAGCAGTGAGAATGTTATGTGTGACAGATCCCTGTGGGGCTCCTTCCCTGAGCTCCTTGAAATTAGGGGTTCAGGATAGGAGTGACAGGAAGCCTGAACAAAGGGGGCAGTTGGAGTCGGGGTGGGGGCAGCTCCACGAAGGCACCGAGGAGCAGACTCCTTCCGCACACGGTCTGCACGTGGCCCCATCCAGCCACTATATCCACACTGAGCTGGCAGCAAGGCAGACTTTGAAGCTGAGACTTTTAAGTTTTTCAGACACTTTTAGGTTGACTTCCGGGAGGATCATATGTTTCCACTTACATTTCATTGGCCCAGATTTTATCATGTGGTCACTCCTAGTTGCAAGAGAGGCTGGGAAATGTAGTCTTTGTGTGGGATGGGAGGTGCTTAGTTAAGAGTCGGGGGGTTTCTGTTATTGGGGAAGCAGACACTGGAGAAGGAAGTTAGCATCTGTCATAGAAACTTTGTTTCTGAAGACTAAGGGCTTTGGAATCACCTATCCTGGGTTTAAACATCAACCCTGTGTACTAGCTGTGAGATATTGGCCAAGTTACTTCACCTCTTTAATCTCTTCTACTTTAGCATCCATGGATTTGGCATGATGTTCACATCACAGGCGCAAAACAAAAGAATCAACACTCAGTATTTAGCACAACATCCGTCACCGGTCCCCCGGTCCCTGTGTCAATGTCTTTGACTTCATTCATTTATTCAGATGTGTGGTATTGACTGTTGTTGTTCAGTCACTAAGTTGTATCTGACTCTTTGCCACCCCATGGACTGCAGCACACAAGGACCCCTGTCCTTCACCATCTCCCGGAGTTTGCTCAAACTCATGTCCATTGGATCAATGATGCCATCCAACCATCTCATTCTCTGTCACCCCGCTCTCTTCATGCCCTCAATCTTTCCCAACATCAAGGTCTTTTCTAATGAGTCAGCTCTTCACATCAGGTGGCCAAACTATTGGAGCTTCAGTTTTAGCATCAGTTCTTCTAAAAAATATTTAGGGTTGCTTTCCTTTAGGATTGACTGGTTTGATCTCCTTGCTGTCCAAGGGGATTCTCAAGAGTCTTCTCTAGCTCCACAGTTCAAAAGCATCAGTTCTTCAGTGCTCAGCCTTCTTTATGGTCCAGCTCTCACATCCATACATGACTACTGGTATTGATTGTACGTGTGTTTAACTCCTATTTCTTTCAGTCCTCACCGGAGATCTCATGAGTCTGGCTAGGACCAGTACAACTAGGATGTGATTAGCTGCGTGTGTTAGTCACTCAGTTGTGTCTGACTCTTTGTGACCCCTTCGACTGTAGCCTGCCAGGCTCCTCTCTCTATGGGATTTCCCAGGCAAGAATACTGGAGTGGGTTGCCATTTCCTTCTCCAGGGGATCTTCCTGACCCAGGGATCGAACCTGGGTCTCCCCCATTGCGGGCAGATTCCTTACCATCTGAGCCACCAGGGAAGTCCCTGTCCAAAGAGGATAAAGCAACATGGTCAATGTTGGGGTGAGCTTTATGCTAAGTAAATGGCCTGGTGAACCTTGGGTAGGTTTAGAGGTGAAGTTACAGGAGTAGAAGCAGGAAGAGCTGAGGGTGAGACAGCCCAGAGTGGACACCCAGCTAAGGGGAAAGTTCAGGCCCTCCCTGTCACCACTTGTCACCAGTAGGGGTGCTCAGGACACAGCTCTGAGCCCCCATCTTCTGGTGGTTGCCCAGTGATGAGGTGTGGGGGAGGTTTCTAGAGTTCAAGGGTCACTTCCTCTGTCTGCCAACACTGCCCTGGCAAGCTAAGAGCCAGCTGGGTTTACTGTGAGCCGTTCTGAATGCCATCTGTGCTAGGAAAGGGGAACAAGCCAAACTCCTTCAAGAATATGAAGGTGGGTGCTGGCAAGGATGTTTTTATCTGGATTCATGCATCACTCCCAGTTTCCTAGCAGACTTTCAGTTGGACACATTCCCTGGTACTTTCTGGGAGTGGGCACCGTGCAGTCCATGAAAACTGAATTAGATGGAGCCTCTGTCCTCGTGGGCTTCCCAGGCGGCCCCCTGGTAAAGAATCTGCCTGCCAGTGCAGGAGATGTGGGTTCGACCTTCCCCTGGGTTGGGAAGATCCCTTGAGGGAGGGCATGGCTACTCACTCCAGTTTTCTTGCCTGGAGAATCCCATGGACAGAGGAGCCCGACGGGCTACAATCCAGAGGGTCACAGAGTTGGACACTGAGCCGCTGAGTATTATGTCCTCGTCTGTCCCCACCCCTGGGATCCACAGGTGTGGTCCAAGGCCTGATGGCACCCACTTCATTCCCTCCTGGGGTAACTCCTCCCTCTACAGGCGGGGGTGTTTACCTGCCCCACAGATGGCACGTCTGGCCATGTGTCTGGCTTTGACCAAGGGAATGTGGGCCAACAAGAGTGAGCTAGTTCTGAGCAAGCAAGGCCTCGCGTGCTTTTGCCCACGTTGTTTATGTTTTGCCATCACATGAGAACATCACCTCCCAGAAAGTCACTGGTCCGAGGAGAGTGAGACATCCATGGAGCGGACTTGGGTCCCACCTGAAGCTTAGAGCTGAGCCTATCCCAGCCTAATCTAGGTCGGCCAACCTCGATCTCACCCACAGTCCTGTGAGCGAGAATGGAAGACTGGTGTTCTGTGGCATTGGTTTGGGGCTGCCTGCCTAGCAGCATTGTTGGGGCAGTGGCTAGTGATACAAGAGGCAACCGTGATAGAGCGTGAGAGGGGCTGGGGCAGGTGCGGATGGCCCGGGGGGGAGGTGTGGGGGTGCTGGGGGGCTGGAGGGAAGTACAGGGGGCATCTGATACTCCAGCTTTGGGGAGGTTGATGGGGAGGAATGCTTCGTGAACTTGTGTAAAATATTCAGTTTTTGGCCCTCATTTTGCTTTTTCCTCTGGGTTGCTCTAGACCACAGATTATATAGAATTCCTCAGGTTATGTCAGAATTGTGTGTAAAATAAGAGTTAATCCATAAGGCCTATAGCAAAAGTTCTCTGACAAGTTAAATATGAGGGCCTTTTGACTTTGTGACTCATTCACTCATTCCCAACAGACAGGAATTAGGAAGCAGCTCTGAACAAAATGAATTAGAATCCCGAGCACCTGCAGCTTACATGCAGGTGAGAAGAGACATAGTTGATGACAAACGTCAAGAGAGCAGGAGAGCTGGAAAGGAAAGATGGAGTGTTGGGGCAGAGGTGGGTGCAATTATACGGGAAGGTCAGGGAGGACCTCGTGAAGAGTGATGTTTGAGCCGAGACACTAGCAGCGGCCTTAGGTGAGGAAAGAACCTCTTGGGCCGAAGAGCAGGGAGTGCTAAGGTGTGTTTCAGGAAGACGGAAAGACTTAGGATACAAAACTCCTATTTCCAGTGAAACTTGCCAGAGAGGAAGAACAGATTCAAAAAATTTTGAGTTTTCTTGTTTAAAAAAAAAAAAAAATCTAGGCTAAAAGGTTTCTGTTGTCAGGTAAAGGCTCCAGAAACCAGCCCAGGACCATCCTCATGGGGTCCTCCCTTTTGGTGTTGGTGGTGCCTGGTGACCACCGCCCCGTCTGTCTCCTCCTCTAGGCCCTGCTGGGCAGGACTGGCAGTCTCCCCTCCCTGTGTCCTCCAGAAGCTTCTGGGAGCCATGTTCCTCTTGTCCGTATTGATAATGGGTGTGTCCCCCTTCGCCGTTCAGTCTGAGGATCACACGGGTAAGTAGTGACTCTCAGCTGGAGGGGCTTGCCTGCAGCTTCTCTGGGGATGTTGTTGTTTGGTCATTAAGCTGACTCTTTGCAACCCCATAGACTGTAACCCACCAGGCTTCTCTGTCCATGGGATTTCCCAGGCAAGAATACTGGAGTGGGTTGCCATTTCCTTCTCCAGGGGATCTTCTTGACCCAGGGATCAAACCCATGTCTCCTGCATTGGCTGGCAGATTCTTTACCACTGAGCCACCTGGGGATAGGAGTTGCTTATCTAGGGATATTTTGTTGTTGCCGAGAAGCAAGGTATGACCATCTGTGCTTTGGTAGGAGACAAGAGTTTTCTCTTGCCAGTCTCCTCTGGTGGATGAGTTTGCTGTGGGCGTCAGTCATTCCTGCCAAAGGAACAAACCAAAAAGACCATGCTTTTGCACTTGATAAAAGGTGCTTTTGGATTTTTACCATACAATGTGTTGGCACTAAGCTGAACTCAATCAATATCGACCTTGAATGACCAGGTGTCATCACGTCAAAAATAAGACCAAACCTGAGACTTCTTGGTGGTCCAGTAAGGTTAAGACCTTGTCTTCCAATGCAGGGGCTGTGTGTTTGATCCCTGGTCAGGGAGCTAAGATCCCACATGCCCTGCAGCCAAAAATCCAAAACATAAAGCAGAGACAGTATTGTAACAAATTCAGTAAAGACTTTAGAACTGGTCCACATTAAAAAAAAAAAAATTCTTAAAAAAGACCAAAATTTTTTTGTTATCTTGTGAACCTAATTTAACTTTTCCCACAAAATGTGGATGGAACTTGTTAGCAGCCCTAATGTCATTATCTGGGAGCTTTGAGAGCATTGTGAGCTCTCAGATTTGTTGGTGGGACCCCACATCATCAGGGCACGTGGTGTCCCCGGAGAGACCCCAAAACCTGACGGTGGATTCTCTGTCCTTCAGTGGCCGCAGGAAGCTGCCGATTTCATGGCAGGCACCCCAAAACATGGTTCAAGGTAGAAGGGGAGCCTTTGGTCTTGAGGTGCCCCCAGGTGCTCCACTGGGAGTCTACCAGCGCCCATGTCAACGTGACGTGGCATAGAAATGACTCCGCCTTGGCGGTCCCAGGGGAAGAAGAGTCGCGCGTGTGGGTCCAAGACGGAGCTCTCTGGATCGTGCCAGCCTCCCAGGCAGACTCCGGCACCTACATCTGCACTGTCAGGTCAGCCCCTTGGGGACAAGAAGCGGGGAGGGGCGCTCTTCCACAGGGGATGCTTGCATGGCATTTATAACAGCCTGGCCTTTCAAATGCAGCCCACAGGTGGGAACCTACTTTACGTCTGCCTCCCTGTTCCTGCAATACCTCCTACCTGGGAGCCTGTCCCAGACATCCTCACGGTGCCCTGTCTCCCCTTGCTGGGATCTTTAAGTGTCACCTCTTTGAAGAGGATGTCCCTGGTGACTTTGTCTAGAGCAGGATTCCTGTCCCTCTCTCTCCTGAACCTGAAGTTCTTTGTCTTCATCTGACACACATATACTGGTTTTATGTATTTAAGGATTCGTCCACTCCATGAGAACATACACTCCAGAGCACAGGGGCGTGGTTTATGTTGTTCGCTGCTGAATCCACAAGGACTTAGGGAATACATGCAGAACCCCGAGTCGAGTTGGAGACCGGGGAGAGACTTTAGGGAGAAGTTAACACAAATGCTTATTGGGCGGGGAGAGCCAAACCCATAAAGTTCTCCCAGGTGGTGGGTGTGGAGCTGAGGCTGGAACCCACAGCTCCTGGCATGGGACTTAGTTCCCCCATTTTTGTCCTGCTGCTTTTTTTCCTCTTTAATTGTGGTAACACAAGGATAATATAACATTTACCATTTTAACCTTTAAAAAAATTTAATATTCAGCTGAATTTATTTTTGTTTTTAAATTTTAATTGGAGTGTAGCTGCTTCAGGGCTTCTCCGATGGCTCAGTGGGTACAGGAGACACAGGAGATGTGGGTTCGATTCCTGGGTCGGGAAGATCCCGTGGAGGAGGAAATGGCAACCCACTCCAGTGTTCTTGCCTGGAGAACCCCATGGACAGAGGAGCCTAGCAGGCTCTAGTTCAAAGGGTGGCGAAGAGTTGGCCATGACAGCAACCAGCGCAGAGAGTTGCTTTGCAGAGTTGTGTCCGTTCCTGCTGCCCAGCAGAGTGAATCAGCTGTGTCTGCGCCATACCCACTCCCTTCTGGATTCCGCAGAGCATTGAGTAGGTTCCCGCAGAGCATTGAGTAGGTTCCCGGTGACTGTCTATTTTATACATAGTATCAACAGTCTATGTGTCCATCGCAGCCTTCCAGTTCTGTTTCTATTAATATCACCATTTGGCCTCTACCTTTTCCTCAGTTCCAGGGTCTTGATAGAATGATGATATTGAGATTATTGTTAGACCAACCCAAAAAATAAAACCCAAACAAACTTACCAAGTTCATTTCCCCCATGCAGTATTGAAAAAAAGACTTCACAGATCTTATCCAAAGATCTTAAGTTTCCTGATATTTGATTTCAGTTGATACATGATTTCCAAGAGAAGTAAAGGGGATGTTCTTCCTATGGAAACAGTGGCTCTTGGGAAACTGTCTCTCCATCTGGACAAGGTTTCCTGGGCTGGGAATTTGGAGCATGTTGGGGCTGTGCTGAAGCCCCACCTGGGGGGGGGGGATGCTGAAACACCTCCCCAGAACCTGGGAGGGTGTAGACCCCTTTGAAGAGGACTTGGAGTTTCTTGTGTACGTGTGCTAAGTCACTTCAGTTGTGTCCGACCCTTGGCAACCCCATGGGACTATAGCCCACTGGGCTCCTCTGTCCACAAGATTCTCCAGGCAAGAATACTGGAGTGGGTTGCCATTTCCTTCTCCACTAGGAAACTGGAATTTCTTCTTAGTGACCTCAATGGCCTTGAAAGCAGGCTTGTGAAGGGTCCTTTGAGAAACATGCAGAATACATCACCATTCCTATCTGATAATTATGACATGGTACTTTTTCTGCCCCCCAAAGGTTCAAAAGGACTAGGGACAGAAATGCTACAATACTAATGAGAAAAATACAGAATGAATTATTCACTGAGGTTGGGGAAGTTATTCTTAATTTCATTTAGTTTTACTTTCATTTTGCCTTGCCATTTAGTATTCTTTTCTCCCCTTTTAAATCAGAAATGCCTCTTACTGTGACAAAATGTCCGTCGAGCTCAGGGTTTTCGAGAAGACAGAAGCCTCTGTGCCGCTCATCTTCTACCCCCAAATTATACCCTTGTCAGCCTCTGGGCTACTGGTTTGTCCTGATCTGAGCGAATTCATCGACAACAAAGCTGACGTGAAGATTCAGTGGTACAAGGTACGTCTCTGAAAATTGCCATTTAATGAATGCATGTTTGAAGAGCCATAGAAAAGATATAAAATGCCTATTCTGAAGGCAATATGTTCACTTTTCTATTTCTATTTTTTAACCAGTGATTTTTAAAAGGGTCATGATTAGTATATTCTATACATCTTTATAAGGCTTGAGTAAGCATCCTCGGATAGTGATTTGAAAAGACAGTGTGTGAAATGAATGCAGAATAAATAAAAACTGAAGAAAGTAGCTTTTTACTCTATGCTGGGTCTATAGAAATTTAGAAAGAACTGTTTAACAACTTTATATTCGTGTTAATAGAGTTTTTATAAAAGCACATGAAAATTAACCTTTGGGTTAAAGGAGTAAATATTGGTGTAAACACAATTTCGTGTCTTTCTCAATAAACACTGTTGTCAGCTCCCTTGTGTAGACCAGGGGTGGGCAAAAGACTGCCGTGGTCCAGTGAGCTGCCCCTCCTTTGTTGTTTTTTAACTTTTTCTTTTGTATTGGAGTATATTTAATTAACGATGTTGTGATAGTTGCAGGCGGGCAGCCAAGGGACTCAGCCATATGTGTACATCTATCCACTCTCCCCCAAACTCCCCGCCCACACAGGCTGCCACGTGACATCGAGCAGAGTGCCCTGCGCCCTGCAGTCGGTCCTTGTTATTATCCATTTTAAATATTAGCTGCTACTCATTTTTGGATGTTAACTATCCAGTTAAGGATAGTTTTCACGTTTTTAAATGGTTTAAAAAATTAAAAGAAGACTAATATTTCATGACCTGTGAAAATGATATGAAACTCACATCTCAGTGTCTGTAAGTAATGTTTTACTGAGGCATGCTCATTTGTTTCTCTTTTTATGGGGCAGCAGCAGCTGAGTCGAGTGGTTGGACAGAAGACATGTGGACCATAGGCCTAAAATATTTACTTTCTGGCTTTTTACAGAAAAAAGTTTGCTGACCCCTAATATAGGCTGGGAATTGATACTAAAAAGTATGGTTACTTGTTTAAAAATGGATAGAGATGAACACTTTAGTTAAAAAAAAAAAAATAGGTTGACCACCTGACAAGCATTCTAACTACAAAATAGTGTAGTATGTCAATTTAATATTGGAAACTTTTAAATGATTTTCAGAGAAAATATTGAGTTGGCCAAAAAGTCCTTTCAGTTTTTTTGTATAGGATGGCATAGCAAAAGCTGAATGACCTTTTTAGCAAACCCAGTAAATAGCCAGCTCTTATGAATTAGTCCACCCAGTAGAGGATCTCTTAAGAGATATCTTAGAGGTTTCATAAGAACATAAAAGCAAAAAGATCTCTTAGAGGTTTCGTAAGGGCATAAAAAGGTCAAGTGAGAGATTTTACCATAGAGGAGAGAACACAGGTTCTGGGGGGTGACCAGTTGGCTGTCTGGCCTTGGTCAGCTTTTTCCCTCTTGAACCTGTTTTCTCTGCAAGGCGGCACTTCATCCCTCCCACACCTGGGACTGTTTCCAGTTGAAATGGAGCACAGGGTGTGAAAGACCCTGGGCAGTGCTTGGTGTGTAAATACGGGTGGACAGGGGCATCCTGGTAGCACTTAATGGTATCAGTTCCCGTCCTAAGAGTGCTGGCCATCACTGAGCATGTACTGTGTCCAAGTCTGTTCTAAGCTCTCCGACTTGAACCTAGTGCAGTAGGGGCTGTTAATATCTCCATTTTACGGATTAGGAAAGGGAGACACACAGATGTGAGCACCGTGCCCGAGGTCACTCAGCTGGCAGAGGATGAAGTCAGACCTCTGACCGTGGAGGCCAGAATGCGCACATCCCTGCCACACGGGCAACCCTGGAGACTTGCAGACCCTGGAAGAACCATGTGGCTCTGCCCTGTTTTAACTTTTTAAACTTAATTGACACACTAGAGACTGTTCACATTTGAAGTACACTAATCAGGAACCCACACTCTGTGTGTGTGGGAGTCGCTCAGTCTTGTCCAACTCTTTGGGACCCCGTGGACTGTAGCCCGCCAGGCTCCTCTGTCCATGGGATTCTCCAGACAAGAATACTGGAATGGGCTGCCAGTTCCTCCTCCAGGGGATCTGCCTGACCCAGGGATCAAACCCGGGTCTCCCACATTGCAGGCAGGTTCTTTACCATCTCAGCCCTGTTAGGGTTTGTTCACATTTGATCACATGTGTTGGGAATGATGAAATCTCTGTTTTTAATTAAGTATATTGTTCAATTAGACTTAATGAGTCATGTGGCTGACAAACTCTTCCAGTTATGCCCATGTTCTCATTCAGATAAGTCTGTGAAATGACTCAGGGTTATATTCGATGATTGCAGTCGTCCTGGTTTTGAAAGAGATGTTCCTGAGAACATTTTGTGCTCATGAGGTGTTTCCTCTGCTGTGCCCTGCAGTACCTTTGTCTATAGGAGAAGTGCGGGTTCATGTTTCAAACTCGGTTTTCTCTTACAAAATTTTCTCCATCTCTCCTGACTCTTTAACTTGAAATGATTCTTAACATGACTACTGCAACATCAACTCTTGTGGGCATTCACCATGACTACATCATAGCACTCCTTTCTGGATGTTTCCCAGGGCCTATAGGCAGCAGTTAGGCCATAAATATGTTTATATTTTAATGGCCTACTTTGTCAAAGAAGATAGTTTCTTTTTTTCCCCGTTTTGCCAAAGCAAACGTGCTTTAAACCTTGTAGTTAAACAGACCCAGCCATTTATTACAAACTTTTTATTTTGCATTGGGGTATAGCCAATTCACAATGTTGTGATAGTTTCAGGTGAAGCGAAGGGACTCAGCCATACATAACATGTATCCATTCTCCCCCAAACTCCCCTCCCATCCAGGTTGTCAGATGACATTGAGCAGAGTTCCTTGTGTTATATAGTAGGTCCTTGTTGGTTATCCATTTTAAATTTATCTGTGTGCACATGTCCATCCCAAACTCCCTAACTATCCTTCCCCCCATCCTTCCCCCCAGCAACTATAAGTTTGTTTTCTAGGTCTGTGAGTCTGTATCTTTTTTGAAATAAGTTCATTTGTATTATTTCTTTTTAGAATCCCCATATAACCAATGTCATATGGTATTTCTCCTCTGTCTGAATTACTTCACTCAGTGTGACAATCTCTAGCCCCATCCATGTTGCTGCAAATGGCATTATTTCATTCTTTTCAATCTAGTCATTTTATTTTACATGCTAACAAACTCCCTCCCCTAAAAATATAGTTAAAAGCATGTCCCAAAGGACAACATTTGCAAAGTAAATACCAAGGTGATTCTTGGGTTGCAAATTCAATAGTGATGCATAATACTGATGCTGTTCATAGCTTTTGAGATATCAATTAGAATATAGTTTAACTTTTTTTTTTTAATTTTTAAATTTTTTTTTTATTAGTTGGAGGCTAATTACTTCACAACATTTCAGTGGGTTTTGTCATACATTGATATGAATCAGCCATAGATTTACACGTATTCCCCATCCCGATCCCCCCTCCCTGTAGTTTAACTTTTTAAAAAACTTTTAATTTTGTGTTGGGATATAGCCGATGAACAATGCTGTGATAGCTTCAGGTAGACAATGAAGGGATTCAGCCATACATGTACAAGGATACAGTGTAACTTTGAAAAACGTTTTCCCTTAAGGATTCTGTCCCTTTGGATCAAGACAACAAGAAGTTTCTCAGTGTGAGGGGAACTCGCTTACTCGTAAACAACGTGTCCATGGAGGACGTGGGCTACTATACCTGTGCCATGACGTTTGCCCACAAAGGCAGGCAATACAACATCACCAGGAATATCAAACTCCAAGTCAAGAGTGAGTACTTGCCATCAAGAAACCTCTGTACCCTGGTTCAGCAACAAGCATGCAAGGGAAAAATTAGGGCTCACATAGAACTCTTTTTTTCCCCAGGTTGTTATCTCTTGATTGAATTTTTTTTTTTATTTTAATTGAGGGAAAATTGCTTTACAATATTGGTTTAATTTCACGTAGAATTCTTTGAGTGTCTTTGGTATGAGAGGAAAACAGATATGGCAAATCTCTCAGCACCAGGCTTGTAAGACGTGTGTGACACTTGGAAGGATAGAAAGCTGGGTGATTTTATAAACAGTGAATCCCTGGGTAGTTGACAGGGTTCCAAGTCTGAAGTTAAGATATACACCACTAGAGGGAGCCAAACAGTAGTTCACATGGAAGGTCCCTCTGCAAGGTCCGTCTGGAAGACTTGCACATCGAGGGCCAGTCATCAGAACACAGTTCCCGTAATTTTGTGTCTAATTCTAGGATGTGCATGCGTGCTCAGTTGGTGGGTTGTGTCTGACTCTTTGTGATGCCATGGATTGTGGCCCACCAGGCTCCTCTGTCCATGGGATTTCTCAAGCAAGAATACTGGAGTGGGTTGCCATTTCCTTCTCCTAATTCTAGGATACTAGGATTTTTTGGAGTTCTCAATGAGAAGTCTACACATTGGCATAGCTGGTGAAAAATCTCTCTCTTTTTTGATCTTCCCCAAGCATGTCTAGCCTGAAGGTTCAGATGGTAAACAATCTTCCTGCAGTCCAGGAGACCCAGGTTCAATCCCCGGGTTGTGGAAATCCCCTGGATTTGGAAATGGCTAGCCACTCCAGCATTATTGCCTGGAGAACTCCCTGGACAGAGGAGCCTGGTGGGCTACAGCCCAGGGTGTCGCAAAGAGTCGGGCACGACCGAGAAAACTGAGTGACTAACACACAAGCGTGTCTCGTGGCTCTTGAAACCAGAATTTGAAATAGCAAGGGCTCTCATGGGTTTAAATGAGTTCTACCTGAAAATAATGTGTGAACAGTACCAATTAGCATGTCAAGCTTGTTCGTGTTTCTTCCACGCCTCCTCTGTGCTGAGCATCAAGCTTGGTGCGCGAGGCACACAAGTGGTGAAGTGCTGGCCCCTGCTCTGGACAGTACGGTGCTTCTCTTAACTTTATACACTGAATAACTACACAACCGGGGTCTTTTAAAGGCTTCCCAGGTGGCACTAGTGGTAAAGAATCCGCCTGCCAGTGCAGGAGATGCACGTGATGAGGGTTAGATCCCTGGGTCAGGAAGATCCCTTGGAGGAGGGACTGGCAACTTATTACAGTATTCTTGCCTGCAGAATCCCATTGACAGAGGAGCCTGGCGGACTACAGTCCATGGGGTTGCAAAGAGTTGGGCATGACTGAGCAAGTGAGCGCACGCACGCGCGCACACACACACACACACACACACACACACAGACATTTCAGAGAGCTTTGAAACTATGTCCAGGTATATAATTAGTCTAGGAAGGGAAAAGACTTTCTTCTCCCAGACAATACAGAGATTCGGTCTTATTACAGCGAAAATCGAATCTTCCGTGAATGGAAATCTCTGTGTCTGGTGAGGATTCAATCACATCAGCCCCTTGCTCCCCCGCAGAGGGGATCCCCTAGAATCCCGTCCCCCTCCACCATTATCCTGTTCCTGTGATACTGCGCAGGAACACGAGGGGGCGCCAACCTACCTATTATCCTGTGTCCCGACCACACTGTGTCTCAGCTGTTTTCAAGGGTGGTCCTCCGCCAGCTGCAGCATCACTTGGGTACTCATCAGACACGCAGACTCTCAGACCTCCTCCCAGACTTACTGAATAAGAAACAGTTTGCAGCCCATGTTTAATAAGCTCCCAGGTGATCCTGACATGCCCTGGAGTTTCAACCCATGGATGTCTCTCGTCCTTGGGGCATCTTTTCCCCTTCTCTGCCTCCCTGAAGCCGCCCTGTGACCTTGGAGGGAGGTGCAGGCTCCTGGTCATGATCATGGTCACAGTGGAGAAGCCGGCTGCTCTTTGGGCTCACCTGGGATGCTGCCTAAAGCTTATCCCATTAGGGTTTCAGATGCTTTTTAGTGGAAGACATGAGGAAGGAGCCATGGTGGACATGGGCAGCCCTTCATCCACCCTTTGCTGTCCTTTCTGCCCCAGTTCAGATGCCTAGTTTCTTCAAGCTGCTGGAAGAACTGCCCCTTGGGGAGCTGGGCTCTGATTCCTCCACAGAGAGTCAATTTCCTCAATTACAAGCCGAGGTGGCCAAGCTGGGTTTCCCTGTATCTCTCTCAGTGTGGGGTTAGCAGGCTTCCCAGGCGGCCATTCACAGGGGCACCCGCCTGCCAATGCAGGAGTCTCAGGTTTGACCCCAGGGTCGGGAAGAGCCCCTGGAGGAGGGCATGGCAACCCACTCCAGGATTCTGCCTGGAAAATTCCATGGACAGAGGAGCCTGGCACGCTACAGTCCATAGAGTTGCGCAGAGTCTGACATAACTGAAGTGACTTAGCTTCACACACATGGGGTTAGCATCACAAACAGGTGGTTCTGGATGTCCTGTGCCTTCTTTATTTTTCAGAAGTGACTCCAGGATCCTATGGCAGGTGTGGAGGGGGCTACTTTAGGGTAAGGAGCCTTTGGCATAACACCCATCCCGTGGACATGGAGAACATTCCTGTTAAGGGTTCATTCAGGAAGCCGGGGAGTGGAATGGTTAATTGTTATCGCAGAGCATAGAACATCTGCGAGAGGAATGTGTGTAAAACTGCGGCTTCTTCCAGTAATCTCTCTTCTGGGAAAAGCATTGGCCAAAGAGCCTCAATTTCGTGGCTAGCCAGTTTCCTTTGCCAGACAAAAGCCGAGTCTCACAATGTCTGGCTCTGCTGCAAAAGAGAATTTAGCTAATTAGCTAAACAATAGATCCTGACCCTCAGCTCGCAATGAAGCGCTTCCTCATTGAATCTCCTTTCCTCCTGTCTTTATCAGAAAGAGATGAGGAGACCATTCCTGTGATCATCTCTCCCCACCAGACCATCTCAGCCTCGCTGGGTAAGGACCGTGTGACCCATGGGGGTGGCTGCAATCCCAAACCTGGGGCCCCGGGACCCCTGCAGGTCTCTGGTGGAGACCCTCCCTGCAAGAAATAACAATGTTGTTACCCCATCAAGAATTAACAAGTGTGAGGGAACATTTCTCTTTGTCAAATGTTCTTAGAAATGGTATTGTTGGGAAGCATGCATATTTTACTTCTTGAAAACTCTACCTAAAAAAAAACTCAATGCAAAAAATCAAAACATTCCAGTGACCATTGTTAACTACACGAAAGGAAGAATGGATGGCATGATGTCCCAGGCAGCACCTGAGGTGTATTTAAAATATTAATAATTCACTTCACCAACATGTGGCTAATGCTAGCATTACGCCCAAGGCTCAGACTGCCCTGCCAGCTCCTGGGAGACAGTTCCTTGTCACTTAATATCAGGTCAGTGGGTCAAGGGAGGTAATGCTTGTCAGAGGTTTTCGTTTTTCACCCTTTCACTGTTCCAGCCAGCACACACTTTCTTATCAAACACTGTTAAGTCTAATAAGATGTCTTTCAATGCCAACATCAACCCTGTGGAATGATCTTATTTCTCCCATTTTCCAGAAGATGCCTGGGTTGAGGGTGGTGGGGGTCATTGGCTCAGTGTCTGTCAAAATGTCACAGCTGAGTCTGGCTGGGGTTCAGACCCAGGCCTGTGTGTCTGTGAGGCCTGCACCTTTTGTGTCTGTTTGTTTTTATATAATCGTTTTTTAGGTCTTATGCTCATTATTAAACCCTGGCTGCAGAGTTCTGTCTATCTATCTATCAATCTATCAATCACATGTCTATCGATCCATCAATCATTTATCCATCCATCCATCCATCCATCTATCTGTCTACCTACCTATCCCTTCTGTTTGGTCTTAGGCTTGTATTTTAAGGGCTTTCCAGGTGGCTCAGATGGTAAACAATCTGCCTGCAATGCAGGAGACCTGGGTTTGATCCCTGGGTTTGGAAGATGCCCTGGAGAAGGGAATACCCACTCCAGTGTTCTTGAGGCTTCCTTGGTGGCTCAAATGGTATTCTCCAGTGTTCTTGCCTAGAGAAGCCCCTGGATGGAAGAGCCTGGTGGGCTACAGTCTGTGGGGCTGCAGAGTCGGACACGACTGAGCAACTAACCCTTATATTTTAAACTCTAATTGGTGACCATGGAGCCTAGGGGGCTCTTGCAGATGCTGGGGTTGCGGCCTGACACCTGAGTTGCAGCTCCCGAGGCTATCTCGGCTCTCAGAAGACCCTTCTGGAAGCCTGGGGAGGTGGGGACCCAGGTCAGTGCTGACCCTGGCTCCTCCATGTTCCCCAGCCCACAAAACTGCACCTCCCACCCCGTTGCTTTGCATGCATGGATGTGCCTGGCAGAGTCACTTGTGGCCGGATTGAATGGGCTGCTGCCGCCTGAGAAATCTTTAAAGGTCAGAGGGGCGTGCAGGAAGAACAAGAGCAGGCTTTCTGAGCCTGTAGTGGGGCCGAGGGGGTTAAAGGCCAGGCCCCAGGGAGGCCCGTCACGCGTGAGGAAGACACGCATGCGAAGGGTTTCTTCTTTTGTTCCCCACTTTGGTGACTAAAAAAAAACTTACAGTGATTGAGGCAAGGGACTCAGGACTATCACATCACACAACTGTAGAAGGTACCCTTCACCCTTCATGTAAAACACAGTGGCTTTTTCTTTTGAAAGAAGTTTTTATTTTGTATTGGGGTATAGTCAGTTAACAATGTTGTGATGGTTTCAGGTGGACAGCCAAGGGACTCAGCCATACATACACGTGTATCCATTCTCCCCCAAACTCCCCTCCCATCCAGGCTGCCACGTGACGTTGAGCAGAGTTCCCTGTGCTGTACAGTGGGTCCTTGTTGGATCCATTTAAATATCGCAGTGTGAACATGTCCATCCCAAACTCCTTAACTATCCCTTCCCCCCATTCTTCCCTGCAGGCAACTGTAAGTTCAGTCTCTAAGTCTGTGAGCCTGTTTGTGTTCTGTAAGTTCATTTGCATCATTTCTTTTTAGATTCCACATATGTAAGTGTTAAGTCGCTCAGTCGTGCCCAACTCTTTGTGACCCCGTGGACTGTAGCCCACCAGGCTCCTCTGTCTATGAGATGTTTCAGGCAAGGATACTGGAGTGGGTTGCCATTTCCTCCTCCAGGGGATCTTCCCAACCCAGGGGTCAAACCCGGGTCCCCTGCACTGAGGGGAGATTCTTTATTGACTGAGCTACAAGGGAAGCCCACATATAAGGGATGTCATATAATATTTCTCCTTCTCTGTCTGACTTACTTCACTCAGCATGACAATTTCTAGGTCTCTCCACGTTGCTGCAAATGGCATTATTTTGTTCTTTTACACGGCTTAGTAATATTCCATTGCATATATGTGCCGCATCTTCTTTGGGCTCCTCTGGTGGCTCGGCTGGTAAAGAGTCTGCCTGCAATGCAGATTCAATCCCTGGGTCAGGAAGATTACCCTGGAGAAGGGAATGGAAACCCACTCTAGTATTCTTGCCTAGAGAGTCCCACGAACAGGGGAGCCTGGCGCACTATAGTCCACAGGGTCACAAAGAGTCAGACACCACTGAGCGACTAACACACATATACACACACATACACAATGTTCCATTGTACATATGTACCACATCTTCTTTATCCATTCCTCTGTGGACATTTTGGTTGCTCCCATGTCCTGGCTATTGTAAATAGTGCTGCAATGAGCACTGAGGTGCATGTATCCTTTTGGACCATGAATGTAAAACACAGTGACTTTTGAAAGGGTTAATCCTAAATGAACACGACCTGGGTGGAGAGCTCCCTGGGCAAACAGGAGAGCCGAGGCCAGCAGTGGGCAAAGAGAATCCACACACACACCCGGATTTTTGGAGGCAGCGAGAATGAATTGTGGAGGAAGGTGGCCTGGGACTTCAGAATGCTCTGTAGGAGCCCAGTGGCCTTGGGAAGCTGTTTGCCTTTGGCTTTCCATCTGCCATGAGGAAGGAGTTGGAGATGCTTAGTAAATACTGACGCTCTAGGTGAAAGCTTAAGGGAGCTAAGATTCCTTCTAAGAAAAAACAGTAGTGTGGTGAGGGTGTCTGGGAAGAAGTAGAAAGGCCCACTGCTCAGATCCCCTGACCTGACCCCTGTCCGCCAGCTGGGCTCTGATGTCTGACGCGCTATGTCTTGCTGTTACAGGGTCAAGACTGACAATCCCGTGTAAGGTGTTTCTGGGAGCCGGCATACACACAACCACTCTGCTGTGGTGGACGGCCAACAACACCCTCATAGAGGACGCCTACCACGGGGGCCGTGTGACCGAGGGGGAGCGCCAGTAAGTGATGGGGGGGATCTTCCTTGTCCCCCGGGCAGAGCTGTTGTGACCCTCCACAGGCTCACTTCTTGTACAGACAGTGTCCTAGCCAACCCATCCTATATGACGCACACACACGTACACAGTATAAACCTATGTATATCTTTTTATTCTAATCCGTTGGATTTTTAGCATCTTCGACATTGAGTTTTGCTAAGAATCATCAACTGCTCTTGAGAATCAAGGCTTGTAATGCTATGAGTTGAATAGCAGCCTGATACTTGGTTGGTGCTTCCTCTTCTAGTTGTTTAATTAAACCTTTTTCTCTGGAGTGTTAAAGTTTTCAAACAAATACTTTGAGCTAAGATGTGTCCATTTCTGACTTTGCAACCTGAGAGTCCAACATTTTCACAGCCCTTAAAGAGACCTTGAGATATAGCGCAGGATCTGAGCCCCGCCTATTTCTCAGGAAGCCGTGGGCTACCACAGTCTCTAAGGAAGGATGCTATGAAAGAAAGCAAGAATTCTGTTCTCAAAAGCCTTTATCTCTTTAAAATGTTTTCTCACTCTGAACGCAGAACAGTCAGGCCTTGTAAATGGGAACCATTTTTGTGTGAGGAAGGCAGACCCTTCCATGTTCCAAATTATAAAGGATTTTTAAAATTGTGGTGTCAGTACTCTGAATTTGCCTGAATTTTTGCTTGCCAAATTCTTGTCTTTTTGGAAAGATCTATCCAACAAGAACTTTCTGGATGCAGTTTAGTGGATAGAAATTAGGCGTGGTTAGCACAGCCCTTTGCTTGTGGATCCTCGTTGCAAGAAGTTTGGGCAGAACTCACATGCCACATGTCAGCTTGCTCATACTATCCGTTTACTTAAAGGAGCCTATTTTTTCCCCCATGGATGAAAAAAAAAAATAGTCACAGTGGATCCACAGCCACGATATTTTTATTTGTACTATTAAGTAATGTGAAGCATCTTTGGATTCCTGGAACATTACAAATGGCAGTGATGTTGACTAGAGCCCTCCCCCGCGTCTGCCGCCCTTGGTTCTGAACTTGAACTTCCAGAGTGAGAGCTGGCAGTGAATGCTGATGAGAGCAGACACTGAGGAGGATGGGATTCCTGGAAACTCCCTCCCTCCCTTCAATATGCAAATGATTTGTTGGTCATAGAGTCCAATTTCCCCAGACTAGATATTTCTGTTCCCACCAATGGTTCACTGTTCATCAAGAGCCTTAAAAAGTGCCCCCCCCACCACCACCCCCACCTATTTATCCAAAGAAGCTGGCTTCTCTAAGTTCTCATCGTCACAAGCATCCTATCACAGTGACCAGCATCTTAAGAGTTATTCTCACCTTCAGGAATAGGCTTAGAAATTCTCCCAAATAAATAACAACTGTAATGGCAAGTGGCCCTCACTTGGTAAACCGAGCCATCAGTTTGAGTACGGCGGAGCTCTGAGAGCGTGTAGGTGTCGGTATTGAAAAGACAAGCGGGCATTTGACAGTGGGTATTGAGCTCACTCTTTTCTTACTCAGGGCATACTCAGAAAACAATGAGAACTACATTGAAGTGCCACTGATTTTTGATCCCGTCAGAAGAGAGGATTTGCACACGGATTTTAAATGTGTTGTCCGTAATACGATGAGTTTCCAGACGCTTCGCACCACGGTCAAAGAAGGTATGGATTTTGGGGGGGTGAGTTGTGAAAGGGAAAGACAAGTGTTGGGTGCTCTGTGGATGGGAAACAAAGGTCCTGATTCAGCAGGTGGTTACTTAGTCTGTGAGTTTTCTGTTAGTGGAGCTCAGAAAACACATCTCTTCGTTTTTGTGAATGTTTTTGGTAGGGTGGAGGCAGGCTTTGGGAGATTATACTCAAAGGAAGATTCAAAGAGGAAGCTGATTTTTTGGAAAAAAGACAAAATGGTTCTGTGATAGGGTTAAAAAACAAAACAAAACCAAACCCCGTGTCTCCTGTGGTTCTGCCGGATCAGCAGGGCCAGTGTGCTTCCCTGAGCCCTCGAGGCGGGTGGGAGGTTTTTCATCCTGAGGTTGAGAAACTTCATCCTCCCAGGGCTGGGAATTGGGAGGTACCCAGAGCTCAGGTGGCTTTAGGATTCAAGCCATCAGTCACCAGGAGATAGGGCTTCTCAGGTTGCTCAGTGGTAAAGAAGCTGCCAGTGATGCAGGAGAAACGGGTTTGATTCTTGGGTTGGGCAGATCCCCTGGAGAAGGGAATGGCAACCCACTCCAGTATTTTTGCCTGGAAAATCCCATGCACAGAGGAGCCTGTCTGGCTATAGTCCCTGGGGTCACAAGGAATCAGATACAACTGAGCAACTAAATAATAGCAACATCAGGAAATAAAGTGCAAGACTGTAGCTGGGTCAGCTCACTACTCAGGGAAGAACATTGAAACAAGGAGAAAAGAAAAACCTGATTTATCCTTTTGACGTGGCTCAGCTGGTAAAGAATCCTCCCGGAGTTTGGGAGACCTGGGTTTGATCCCTGGGTTGGGAAGATCCCCTGGAGAAGGGAAAGGCTACCCACTCCAGTATTCTGGCCTGGAGAATTCCATGGACGCTATAGTCCGTGGGGTTGCAAAGAGTCGGACATGACTGAGCAACTTTCAAAATAAAAAAAATCATTTTGACAGATCGATTTCTTCTCAGTGTTTGAGTGCTGAGCAGGCAAGGGAGGTGTGAGTGATGTAGTCTGTCAACTGCTCGAAGGACAAGAAGGGAAGGGACAAAGTGACTCCCACTGGGTACCTTATCCTGACTTCTGGGCCTCAGCACAATCAGTAAACACAGCTGCCCACGTTTGGGTGTTTGCAGAGGAGGCAGCTGCAGACAAGTTTGTTTGTTTTTAAGTTGAGAGTTATTTCTGGAGGGCACCCAGGAAGAACAATACCTATGGTCCGGGCCCCCACCAGGCTGCACCCACTTCCTACAGTGACCACGGGGGGAGGCTGTGAAAAACCACGAGATACTGGCCCCAGAAAGCTGAGATGTATAGGAAAGGATCGATTTTAGTTAGCCCAGACTCTTGCATCTTCCCATACATAGAAAAGTGCTAAATTCCTTAACTTGAAACATCAGGCAAGCTTTTAGTGGAAAGCTGAGGATCTGGATAAGTCTCAGGGCAGGAATGACCACGCAATACAACTTCTCTGCAACTGTGATCTGTACACACCACCATCCTGCACTTGAGCCACTGGTTGACAATGCAGATTCCTGGGTCACCCCCAGACCTACCCAGTGAAATTCTCTGGGGTGGGGGGGAGGCCAAAGACTGACACTTAGCAAGCTCCGTTCATGATGTATTTTGAGAACCGTTGTCAGAGCACAGAAGCAAGGCCTGACGTCTCAGATCATTTCTCCGTGAAGGAGCTGGTGGTGGTGCAGACTTAGAAATGGAGGATCCACTGCCAGGCTGCAGAGCAGTAACCCAGAGGAAGCCACGGCGTGTCTGGTCCTGAGGCTGGGAACCTGCTCACATTTCTAGGACGTGAGCCCTGACCTTGCATGTCCTTTGCTGAGTTGGCTGTGGCTAATCACAGAGCTCACAGCTGAAAGCTTTCACCAGGGCTCAGAGGTGCCTCCCAATAGTTGCTTGAAAAATGAAAACTTCGCTCGGTTTGTGGAATTTTAAGATGCAAGAATCATCTGGAGAAGTTGCCTGAGATTGTGTTTTTTCCCCCAAATCTGCACAGAGTAGAATAAATAATAGCTTAGAAATATAGAATTCTGGCCTCCTCATCCATGTGTGATCAATAATCAGAGCCTCTTTTGTGACTATAACAAGTAATACACTTGTTAACCTTTTCATCAATTTTTATTGGAGCGTAGCTGCTTTACAATGTATGAATTTCTGCTCACAGCAAAGTGAATCAGCTCTATGTTTGCATTTATCTCCTCTTCTTTGGATTTTCTTCCCGTTTAGGTAACCACGGAACACTGAGTTTCCTGTGCCGTACAGTAGATTCTCATCAATCATCTATCTTACACACAGTATCACTAGTGTATATATGTCAGTCCCAACTTCCCAGTTCATCCCCCACCCCTACTGTTACCTCTCGGTATCCGTTCATTTGTTCTCTGCATCTGAACTACACCCTCTCTAATTCCATCTTTACTCTTTTTTTTATGCTTTTATATTTATTTTATTGACCTATTATTCACATACCGTAACAGTCACCATTTTAAAGTGTGAAAATATGCTTGTTGGCTTTCTAAACTTTAATTGTTATTATATTCTGGAGTATAGTTGGTTTACGACGTTGTGTTGGTTTCAGGTGCAGAGCTAAGTGGTTCAGTTATACACAGACAGGCATCCATTCTTTTTTGGATTCTTTCCCATATGGGTTATTACAGAGTATTGAGTAGAGTTCCCTGTGCTATATGGTATGTCCTTGTTAGTTATCTATTTTATATCGTGTATATGTGCCAGTTCCAACCTCCCAACTTACCCCTCTCCTGCACCACTTGGTAACTTTTAATCAACACTTGTTTCCTATATTTTCATCACACAGAGCTGCAAAGGAGCAGAACTTAAAATAACTGGATCCCGGCAATAATTTTGACACCTAAAGCTCCTTTATTCCAAATTTTTCTTTTCCTTTGTTACTTTACTGACTCCTCCTGACACCAAGACTCCCTGGAGAAGGACATATTATACCATGACCACATCACAGTTGGCCAGCAAAGACCTTGATAGACACCTTATTGCATACAGTCCAGCAGGTGGAACAAAATTAGACCTTGACACATGCCCCGCCCCACCGCCAAAATCTACACTGCTTCTCTCTGATGGATATTTGTTCTACTTGACTTTGTTGTTGTTGTTATTTGTTTCTTTACCCATTGTGGGGCACATGGGATCTTCCCCAACCAGGGATCAAACCTGTGCCCCCTACACTGGAAGCTTGGAGTCTTAACCACTGGTTGTTCAGTCACTAAGTCATGTCTGACTCTGTGACCTCAAGGACTGAAGCACACCAGGCTTCCCTGTCCTCTACCATCTCCCAGAGTTTGCTCAAATTCATGTCCATTGAGTCAGTGATGCTATCCAACCATCTCATCGTCTGCCATCCCCTTCTCCTCTTGCCTTCAGTCTCTCCCAGCTTCAGGGGCTTTTCTAGTGAACCACTGGACTGCCAGTAGATTCCTGTTTTACCCTCCTTGTTTCCATAATGCCACCAATATCATTCTCAGGTACCCTTGATCCGGGCGTAGGGGACATACTTTCTGAAAATCAGTGCATACATGTTAGAAGAAACGAAGGCAGTTTCCTTCCCTGTAGAGTGCACGGCAGTGTCCTATTTGGCCACAGGAGCTTGTTCACCTCTCATGTGTCTCTGTTCTTCCTACAGCCGCCACGTTCTCCTGGGAGATCATGCTTGCCCCCCTGTTCCTCGTCATCTTGGTTCTGGGGGGCATATGGATACACAGACGGTATAAATGCAGAACTGGAAAAGACTATGGTTTGATGGAGTTAAAGACTGGCCATCCAGACTCGCAATCCTATCCGAGTAAAATAAAGGAAATAAAATAGTTCACATCAAGCCAAGTCCTTTCCAACGGAAGCGGCTCAGCTTTGTGAAGGATGCTCTTCTTGTCCTCGGTTGTTTACCAAAGCTACTGTGTTTATAGTGGATTGTAGTGAGAGACTGAAATGTCCACATAATGTTTATTGTGAAACCAGATCACGGGAACCAGTGTGCATGTGGGTGGGTATGAAGTGCCCTTTGAATAAGAGTTGGAAACATCGAAATGAGTTTTGAAATTCATTTATTCATTTCATAAAAATGTGTTAAAAGTTCTATGTTGGCTATGCTCTGTGGCAGATGTTCTAGATACAAAAATAGTGAAGGAATGGTTTTCCTTTTGGAAAAGTGGAATTTTATCTCGAAACTGGAAAGGATGATTTAGAAATACTAAAGAGGTAGAATCCTCAAAAATTGGTAAATGCTTTTTAAAAGGATGATCCAGAAAATGGTAGTGTCAAATAGATGGTCTGAAAAATACATAACATACTAGTGAATGGAGAAATGGATTCAGTTTTCATAATTAAACTTCTGAAAATAAAAAGAAAGGAAGAGTGTTGAGATGATTGCATACACATTGTGGAAAAAAAAATCACAGCCTCTTTTATATAATATACCAAAAATAAATTCCTGCTAAGTTAATGAGTTAAATTTAAAAATCGAGTTGCAGGAAAATTGGCGTGACTCACTCCTTTACCTATTCAAGTCTTGGTTCAAATGTGATCTTCCCACAGGCCCTTATAAGAGACCCTCTCTTTCCATCCCTCTCTGACCCCCACCCACTACGCTTTGTGTCATTTTAGCTCTTACCCCACCAGACCTTCCATTATGTATTTGCTTGTTTCTTTTCTGTCTGTTTTCCCCACCAGCATGGGAGCTTCTTGAGGGCAGAGATGTTATTTTGAGCACGACTATATATTCCCTGTACCTAAAATCAAGCCTGCTGTTCCCTGGGCATTTAATTATTTGTAGAATAGAAGAAAATAGGATGAATTCTCTTTATAGCAATAAAAGAACCACCAGAGTAAAGATGGGCAGGATTCATTATGTTATAATTTCTGCATAATAGAATAATAAAAGCAAAATGTCAAATTGCCAAGCAAGATCAAGGCATTAATAACTATAATCTGCAGAGTGATTCAGGGTTCTAAGAAAGGTGTCAGAACTGAACAGATGAAGGAACATGAGTGAAGAATTGCAGAAGAGACATGCACCAGGGAACCATGGTTTCGGTGATAACCAGAGATGAATTAAATCAGCACTCACACACTTTTGTTGTTGTTCAGTTGCTAAGTCCTGTTTGACTCTTTGTGACCCCACGGACTGCAGCACGCCAGGCTTCCCTGTCCTTCGCCGTCTCCTGGAGTTTGCTCCAATTCATGTCCATTGAGTTGGTGATGCCATCCAGTCATCTCATCCTCCGCTATCCAGTGTTAAAAGGTGATACCAAGATGACTACAAAACAGTCACGCTCGCACCCTGTGATGCCGTGCAAACACGGGCACTGGGAGGTGGCAAGGAGTGCATGTGACGCCAGGGGTGTGCTGGGACCAGCGTCCAGTCCTGTGCGTGTGGGCGCAGTCGCGTCCGACTCTGCGACCCCATGGACTGTAGCCCTCCAGGCTCCTCCCGCTGTGGACTTCTCCAGGCAAGAACACTGGAGTGGGTTGCCATTTCCTACCCCAGGGGATCTTCCTGACCCAGGGATCGAAACAGAGTCTCCCGCATCTCCTGTTGGCAGGCAGGTTCTTTACCCCTGCGCCACCTGGGACCGGCTTGCAAAAGAGCCAGTTACTGTGTTCGGTGGTGTCATACTGTAGCTTAAAACCAACTCTGGTGGGAGAATTTACATCACAGAAAGTGGCAAACACCACAAGCCTCCCCTCTGCGGTACCCCACTATGAGGACCATAGAGATGCCCAGTACTGCTATTCCTGGGAACTTAGGACCTGATTCAATAAAGTAGACAGGAGATAACATTCAGTGAAACTTACCACCCTGATGATGAAACATTATGCCTCAGTTATAAGTGATAATTATCAAGATTCTGAGACCAGGATATTTATAGTATTAAGGGAAGTTTGTAGGCAAAACAGTAATTGTCTTATACAATTGGACTGCACCCCGCAGGTCTACAAGTCTTGTAATTGCCGAGGCTGGAGACCCAAGAAAGCTTGGAAACAGTGGCAGAGACGAGTGGCTTGTTGGATGGGGCCTGGTGTCCTGGAGCCACAGCCCACCGTGGCTGGCTAGCTGCACAGGGTGGCACTTCCCTCCTGGGGGAGCAGGCAGCGTCAGTTGCTCAATCGTGTCCAACTCTCGGTGACCCCTTGGACTGCAGCCCGCCAGGCTCCTCTGTCCATGGGACTTCCCAGGCAAGAACACTGGAGTGGGTTGCCACTTGCTTCTCAGGGGATCTTTCCGACCCAGGGGTTGAACCTGAGTCTCTTGCGTTGCAGGCAGATTCCTTAAGCTGAGCTACCAGGGAAGAGCAGGAAGCTACCGGTTCTAAAGGGAATTGATGCAGATTGGCTTATTGGTTACCCGGGAAACCAGCTTCAGGCCTGACCTCACAGCCCCTCAGGTTAAAGACGTTCCCCCTTAATAGGCTAGCAGGTGGAGCCCTTCTGGCCTAAGGATCAGAACAATCTCGGGCCTGGAGCGGAGGGTGAGCACTCTCGTGTGAGTGGGCGTAGGGGAGGTCTGTACGATTCACGCGTGGGACGCACGGACAGCAAGAGAGGAGCCACTCTTGTGTCCTGCGATATGCAGTTTAAGTGGTTGCGGCCATGTTACAATTTGTTTGCACTGAGACAAGGAGAAAAGCAAAACCCAGAGACTGAACACGTGTTTCTTAGGTTCATGCCAAGCTGCCTTGGTGACCCTGCAGCAAGGCATGGGTCCAAGGATGGCCTTCCATCTCACGGTGGGTCAGTCTTCTTATCTGAGAAATGGGGGCAGTAACAGGACTGACCCTGCAGTCGTTAACAGAGGCTTTCGTTCTTTTTGTTTATCTTTTTTTTTAAATGTCTTTGGCTGTTTAATAATCAAAAACCATAGTGGGAATTCCCTGGCAGTCCAGTGGTTAGGACTCCAGGGCTTTCATGGCTGTGGACTCGGGTTTCATCTCTGGTCGGGAAAACTAAGATCCTACAAGCTGAGTGGCAAGGCCAAACAAACAAACAAAAATAACCCAGGAATAGACAGAGGTAAATATAGCTGTATTGTTTAGACCAAAGGTCAGCAAATGAGTTTTCTGGCCAAATCCAGCATGGCCTCTGTTTCTATAAATTCAGCTTTATCAGGACACAGGAAGGCCTGTTTGTGGATGCTCCGTCCACGGCTCCCCTGGCTCTTTGAAGGTGGGGCTGAGTAGTGGAGCTCTGGCTGGAGAATTTACCCTCTGGCCCTTTACAGAAAAGGTTTGCAGATGGCTGGTTTGGACAAGGAGATGATGGGCAGTTTTGACCCTTCATTTTAGATTCCCTGTTACTATCATCTCTCCCCTTCTTTGCCTGTTTTCAAAGCTGGCAAGGCAAGAGAAGTAAGACGGTGCAGGCAGAGGTCTTTTGCACCCATCAGGAACTTTCACGCGAAGGAGTGGAAAGTGAGGTTGGAGAAGGCGGACAGGTGAGAACCTTGTGAACGGCTCCAGGGGCTTCTCCTTTGCTGGGTCTTCAGCTCGGGGGCCACGTGGCATTCGTCCTGCTTCCCTCCTGGGGCACCTCCTCCAGGGCTCTTCACCCCACCTTCAGATTTGGGCGGCTTCAGCCATGACCCAGAAAAGAAGCAGCCTGCAGCCGGGAGAGCCACCACTACCAGACTCTGCCTGACAGCTCCCTTACGCATTTCCTCTCCTCCCCAAAGATTTGAAGTCTGGGTCACGGCGTCAGAGAAAGTGGGAGACACTTGGGGAGTCTGGGGCACTGATTTATGATAATATCAAGGAGTAAGTGGGACACCTGGGTTTCCCAGGTGGCCTTAGAGGCAAAGAACCCGCCTCCCCATGCAGGAGACTTAGGAGATGTGGGTTTGATCCCTGGGTTGGGAAGATCCTCTGGAGGAGGAAATGGCAACCCACTCCAGAATTCTTGCCTGAAGAATCCTCTGGACAGAGGAGTCTGACAGGCTATAGTCCATGGGGTTGCAAAGAGTCAGACATAACGGAAGCAACTTAGCATGCGTGCACAAGTCTAGTGCTGGAGTGGGAGTGATGTGGGGGAAATAAGATTGGCCACGTGCTGATCATTGCTTACACCGGTCATGGCGCGTAGGACATTCCTTACACCAATCTCTCTATGTTTAAAAGTTTCCGTCCTAGAGCAGTTTAAAAAAAACACGTAGAAGCAACGCAGATGCCCACTAGACAAGACAATGGGTACATAAACTGAGATGTCATAGCACAGTGGAATCTTCTACAAAGGTGACAATAAATGACAGCTACCTGCGGTTGAATCTTAGAAATATACTCTTGAAGGAATAGCAAATCCCAGAAACAGTGATTTATAGAATGATGTCCTTTTATATGATCTTCCCTGGTGGCTCAGCGGTAAAGAACCCCCCTGCCAATGCAGGATACCTGAGGTTGGAGCCCCAGGTTGGGAATATCCCCTGGAGGAGGAAATGGCAACTCCAGCACGCTTGCCTGCTGGACAGAGGAGCCTGGCGGTCTACATTTCATGGTGTTGCAAGAGTTGGACACAAGCGAGCACACACACACACCCGTTTATATAAAGTGAAAAACAACTAAAACGAAACTCTCTACATACGTACATGTGCGTATATTAACATTCCAACTTATATCTGAACACATGTGATAAGGCTATTTTAGGCGCCTGATGACCTCAGCTAGCGATCAGAAGTTGTTTTGTGAAGTTTGCTCTGCGTTCAGATATTCTTTTGATGAATTTGTAGGAGAGAAAGTGGTCTCCCTGTCCTACTCCTCCGCCATCTTGGCTCCTCCCCCGATAAGGCTATTTTAACTGTATGTGAATGTATCTATATTTAAAGAGCAATGTGTGATTTGAAGGGTTTAAAATGGCCTGTACTTTTAAGAAAGCAGGCTTCCCTGGTGGCTCAGGTGGAAAAGAATCCGCCTGCAGTGTGGGAGACCCGGGTTTGATCCCCGGGTTGGGAAGATCCCCTGGAGAAGGGAATAGCGACCCGCTCCAGTATTCTGGCCTGGAGAATCCCATGGACAGAGGAGCCTGGCGGGTTACAGTCCATGGGGTCGCACAGAGTTGGACACGGCTGAGCGACTAACACGTGAGAAAGCGGGAGAATGAGAAATGTAAGTTTCAGGATAGTGACGTCATCAGGTGACAGGTAGGGCCAGGGTGGAGATGTGGAGGGATATGTAAGTTTCCTCAAGTGCTGGCTGTCACACTCTTGTTTAGTCACTAAGGCAGGTACAACTGTTTGCAGCCCCAAGGACTGTAGCCCACCAGGCTCCTCTGTCCGTGGGATTTCCCAGGCAAGAATAATGGAGTGGGTTGCCATTTCCTTCTCCAGAAGCTCTTTGCAATCCAGGGATCAAACCCGCGTCCCTGCATTGCATTGCATTGCAAGTGTATTCTTTACCACTGAGCCACCAAGAATGCCCTGGCTCTTATATTGGGTGGTGGATTTTTATTTTTATCAAATAGATCAAGTAACAGGCCACTTAAGTGTATGTGCTCTGAACCAAAGATTCTGATTAATCTAATTCTGAGCACCTGAGTCCAAATTAAACAAAAAGAAACAAGATGGTTCTTAATGTGACTGATCTCATCCGTTTTACTTTGATTCCATTGGTTTCACTTTCTTAAGGTGAATTTTTTTCACCTCCTCCTACAAAACGGGTGCAGGGGGAGATAGCATCTGACCGCCTTGCACTTCTCTGCTGCCCATAGGAAAAACAAGCCTGAGGTCATCACATCTCACCAGCCCAAGGACTGCCCGAGGATGACAGGTAGCAACAATAATTTATGCGTGAGAAATGAAATTTGATGTCTCAAGCATTTCGTATGCTCCGGGAGCAGATAGGTGCTTCTCGGAGAAGGTGGGGTTGTCTTTCTACCGTGACAGCCCCCCAGGGCAGGGGTGTTCTTGCTCACTGATGTATCCCCAGCACCCACAGGCCCTGAGGAAGTGTCTGCTGGGGGGATGGATAAGTTGTGTGTGACCTGAGTTCTCCGGGAACTTGCGAGCCTGTGTGAACAAACGGGATGGCCTCAGTGAGACCCTCGATTTCCCCTTTTCCTGACCCTGCTCCCAAACTCTCTCTGTTCGATTCCATGGTTCTCACCGTGGCTCCCTCCAACATGAAACGGGTCTTGTGCTTTTGTGGTTCTGACCTGTCCTTGTCCCGCCCTCCACCCCCACTGGTGTCTGTCACTCACGCCGTCTTGTCGGGGCCCCGTGTTACAGCTGCTGGCCTCTGAGAGCGCTGTCACCCTACAGAGTGTTCTGGGGTGACCCGACTGGGGAGCAAGCGGCCCAGCTGCGCCCCCTCCCCGGGCTGCAGCCTCTGTCGGCTATGCTGTCAGGAGCCGCCGCGTACTGTCCTAGGGACCCCCGTTCCAGGCATCCCAGTGGTGATGCTGGAGGCCTGACAGCCTCTCTCCCACAGGCCTGGCCACAGAGCCACCCTCCTCCTCCCTGGCCGCCTGCCGAAACCACTTCCTCATTCCTTGGCAGACAGAGAAAAACCAGATCAACCCTCCTGCAGAGAGACTCCCAGGGGTGCTGACCACTGCTTCTTCAGAAACGGCACAGCTGCCGAGCCCTGAGGGAGGCCCAGAACTCAGGCTCCGCGGGGCCAGGAGCTGCTCGGCCAGAGGCAGGGACTCTGGGAGAAAAGCTGTTGATGTGGGAGAGGAAAAAAGAAAAAGCAAGAATGGACAAGAGGAAACAGACATTTAAGCATCTGTAAATGTGCAAGATTTTCTGTTGTAACTAATTTAATCCTCAAAAAAAATCTGCAAGGTGGATACTATAATTCATGTTTGAGAGATGAGGAAACCGAGGAGTTTAAATATTATTTCCCAGAGAAGGTGGCTTCGATGTGCAGCCACAAAGGGTTGCCTAAGACTGGATTCCAGAATTCAGCACAGCTGAGAACAGCTGGTCCAGGCTGGGGGCAAGTTCTTTTCAAGAACGTGGGAGGAAGGGGCAGGGTAAATATTTGTCTTTTGGGGTCGAGGGGAGGCGGGCAGAGCGCAGCCTGACTGACCAGAAGCACTGAGCCACATGAGTCCAGCTCCTCTCCCAACTCGTCTATAATCCGTGAGGGAACAGGAGTGACTCATGGGGGTCCTTCCACATGGAAGGAAGCACCAAATGCCAGAAATGGGACCCAAGTGGTCCTGTCGCCTTCGCTGGCGCTTGTTCTCCTGGCTCTTGGGACTCCAGCCAGGGTCCTGCTTACCCCACGGGGATGGAGGTGAGCAGCCCACCAATACAGTCCCACTCAGTCCAGGAAATACAGGTGCACTTTCTGGATCATTCTGAGCCTGCTGTCGGACAACATGCACTTAGCCTCTAGAAGGCTCAGAAATGATTCAGAACATGATGGGAATGAGATTAGCAGCAAAACCACGCTCTACTCAGAGCTGGAAACTCACCTGACTGTATTTCCTGTCCCCAGTAACCACATGAAAATGTAGGTTTTATTATTTTTCAGGGCTGGCGAGGCAAGCAGATCAGGAGATGAGTGTCACTGGAAAGATGGCATGTTACTCACAGATCCCAAGAGAAGGGGCGTGCTGAACCTTGTAGGGTCACACGGGGAAGCGCCCTTGTGGGTCGGGGGGCTGAGGAGAGAGCCCTTATTGTGGTTCCTGTAGAAGGAATGGGTGATGCAGGGGAAGTGGGCTTAGTGGCAGCTCGTCTGAATCATTTCAGTGAGCTCTGGGGCATGGGGCTGTCCCTGGTGGTCTGGGGTGTGGGTTGGGGCAGGTGAAGAGTGGCCCAGTGATGTGAGAGCTGATAAAGGAGATGTTTGGGGTGTGGACTCTATTCGAAACACATGCTCTGGGGATTGGCTAGCCTGGGGAGGGGAAGTCCCTTCAGAGCCAGCGAAGCCTGGATATCAAAGCCTCAGAAACAAGTGTTTAATACATTTATGCCCAGTTAGTCTGACACAGTGATGAGCAAGGAAATCGGAAGGCCAAAAGAAAAGTGCCAGCCAAACAGAGAGGCTCCCAATTTTATTCTTTTCAAGGAGATGATCAAATAGCCTTTATTTTTTTCAGTTTTAATTTTTAAATTAAGCTGATTTTTATAATGTTTGTGTTAATTTCTGCTGTATAGCAAAGTGATTTAGTTGTACATATGTATACATTCTTTTAAAAATGTTCTTTTCCATTATGGCTTATCATAGGGTTTGATATCTGGGTGGGGAAGATCCCCTGGAGAAGGAAATGGCAACCCACTCCAGTGCTCTTGCCTGGAAAATCTCATGGGCAGAGCCTGATAGGCTACAGTCCATGGGGTCACAAAGAGCTGGACACGACTGAGTGACTTCACTTTCTTTCACTTTTATCATAAGGATAGTGAATATAGTCTGCGGTGCAGAAGGACCTTGTATAGTAGGTTGCCTCTGCTAATCCCAAACTCCCACTCCTCCCTTGCCCCAACCCCCTCCCACTCGGCAACCACAAGCCTGTTCTCTATGTCTGTGATTCTGTTTGTTTCATATGTATGTTCATTCGTATCACATTTTAGGTTCTGCATATAAGGATGTCATGAAATTTGTCCTCTTTCAGACTTACTTCACTTGTATGATAATCTCTGGTTGTATCCATGTTGCAGCAAAGGCATTATTTTGTTCTTTTCTTGGCTGAGTGGTGTTACATTGTGTCCATGTACCCAGTCTTCTTTACCCAGTCATCTGCTGAGGCTCATTTAGGGTTTCCATGCCTTGGCTGTTGCGAAAATTGCTGCTGTGAACATAGGGAGACGTGTTTTTTTTAAATTATAATTTTGTCTGGATATATGCCCCGGAGTGGGACTGCTGGATCACATGGCTGAAACATCCTTTATTAAGCACCAGTAAAACAGTCACCATAAACCTGGCAAGCATTAGCAGTTGAAAGTTAGTGCGGCACATAAAATGGAGTCTCTTGTCTGTGGCTTTGACAGTATCCAAAACAAACACAAAATATTATTTTGTACTCCCAAGTTTGATTTTCAGCCTTTTCCCATTGTCTAGTTCCTAAGAAGACATTAAAGTCCAAAGATTAAGTTACTTTGCCCTTGTAAATTGAAGTACAATGAAACCAAACCTCACAAATGTTGAAATTAAGGTCTGTGTTTCCTCCTCATCAGTTTCTTCCTGCTTAGTTCCAGCAGGGAGACTGCTCTGTCTGGGAAGGGGGCCACAGTCCAGGTCGCCTTGTCTTCTGCAGGGAAGGGTGTGGCTCCTTGGGCCTCCGTCATCAACTTGACCTCCCACACACCCCTTTATTTGAAAAAAACAAACAACTAAAAACCTTTTTCTGTTTAAGTATAGCCGATTAACAATGTTATGAGAGTTTCAGGTGAACAGCCAAGGGACTCAGCCAGACATATACATGTATCCTTGCTCCCCTAAACCCCACTCCCATCCAGGCTGCCATCTGACACTGAACAGAGTTCCCTGTGCTATACAGTGGGTCCTTGTTGGTTATCCACTTTAAATATAGCAGTGTGTGCATGTCCATCCCAAACTCCCTAACTATCCCTGCCCTCCACAACCCCCCCAGCCACCGTAAGTTCATTCTCTTAAGTCTGTGAGTCGTTTCTGTTTTGTAATTTCATTTCTATCATTTCTTTTTAAATTCCACATAAGGGATGTCATATGATATTTCTCCTTCTCTATCTGACTTATTTCACTTTGAGCACATGCTAAGTTGTTTCAGTCATGTCCAACTCTGTGAGATCTTATGGACTGCAGCTTGCCAGGCTCCTCTGTCCATGGGATTCTCCAGGCAAGAATACCGGAGTGGGTTGCCATTTCTTCCTCCAGGAGACCTCCCCCAACCAGGAATAGAACCCTAGTCTCTTGCATCTAACCTGCATTGGCAGGTGAATTCTTTACCACTAGTGCCACCTCCACCTTCACTTTACACATCCCTTAAAAAATGACCCTGATGTTAGCATAAGATTATCACATCTCTGGGCTCAATTACATGAAATTGTAGTAATACCAAGGGAACATTTCATGCAAAGATGGGCACCATAAAGGACAGAAATAGTATGGACCTAACAAGTAGAAGATATTAAGAAGAAGTGGCAAGAATACACAGAAGAACTATACATAAAAGATCTTAATGACCCAGATAACAATGATGGTGTGATCACTCACCTAAAGCCAGACATTCTGGAATGTGAAGTCAAGTGGGCCATAGAAAGCATCACAACAAACAAAGCTAGCAGAGGTGATGGAATTTCAGTTAAACTCTTTCAAATCCTTAAAGATGATGCTGTGAAAGTGCTGCACTCAATATGCCAGCAAATTTGGAAAACTCAGCAGTGGCCACAGAACTGGAAAAGGTCAGTTTTCATTCCAATCCCAAAGAAAGGCAATGCCAAGGAATGTTCAAACTACCACAAAATTGCACTCATTTCACATGCTAGCAAAGAAATGCCAAAATTCTCCAAGTGAGGCTTCAACAGTATGTGAACTGTGAAATTCAAGATGTTCAAGCTGGATTTAGAAAAGGCAGAGGAACCAGAGATCAAATTGCCAACATCCATTGGATCATTGGAAAAGCAAGAGAATTCCAGAAAAAAACATCTATATCTGCTTTATTGACTAAGCTAAATCCTTTGACTGTGCGGATGACAACAAACTGTGGGAAACTCTTAAAGAGATGAGAATACTAGAACACCTTACCTGCCTCTTGAGAAACCTGTATGCAGGTCAAGAAGCAACAGTTAGAACCAGACATGGAACAATGGCCTGGTTCCAAATTGGGAAAGGAGTCCACCAAGGCTGTATATTGTCACCCTGCTTATTTAACTTATATGCAGAGAACATCATTTGAAATGCTTGGACTGGATGAGGCACAAGCTGGAATCAAGATTGCCAGGAGAAATGTCAATAACCTCAGATATGCAGATGACACCACCCTTATGGCAGAGAGCGAAGAAGAACAAAAGAGCCTCTTGATGAAAGTGAAAGAGGAGAGTGAAAAGTTGGTTTAAAACTCAACATTCAGAAAAGTAAGGTCATGGCGTCTGGTCCCATCACTTCATGGGAAATAGATGGAGAGACAGTGGAAACATTGAGAGACTTTATTTTGGGGGACTCCAAAATCACTGCAGCTGGTGGCTGCAGCCATGAAATTAAAGGACACTTGCTCCTTGGAAGAAAAGCTATGATCAACCTAGACAGCATATTAAAAAGCAGAGACGTTACTTTGCTGACAAAGGTCCATATAAGTCAAAAGTATAGTTTTTCCAGTAGTCATGTATGGATATTAGAGTTGGACAATAAGGAATGCTGAGTGCTGAAGAATTGATGCTTTTGAACTGTGGTGTTGGAGAAGACTCTTGAGAGTCCCTTGGATTGCAAGGAGATCAAACCAGTCCATCCTAAAGAAAGTCAACTCTGAATATTCATTGAAAGGACGGATGTTGAAGCTGAAGCCTCAATACTTTGGCCATCTGATGCGAAGAACTGACTCATTAGAAAAGATTGAAGGCAGGAGGACAGAGAATAAGATGGTTGGATGGCATCACCAACTCCATGAACATGAATTTGAGCAAACTCTGGGAGCTGGTGATGGACTGGGCAGCCTGGCATGCTGCAGTCCATGAGATCGCAAAGAGTCGGACATGACTGAGCAATTGAACTGAACTGAACTGGTCTCTGGGGCAGATTTCCCAGACAGATGCTGCTCCCAGAAGCAGGTGCTGAGTGTCAGCAGAGCGTCAGGGGTGCCTGGAGGGGGAAGGGAAGACAGGTGCCAGCGCAGAGCATGGGCCCCAGACCAGCAGCATCAGCATCCCAGGGAGGCCACCGGAAGTGACAGGGCTGCTGGCGGGCTGGGCCCGGGACCCATTGCTCACAGGCCCTCTAGAGTGGTCTGGTGTTCACTCAAGGTCGGAGCCCTGCTGTGTTCTGTCTAGAACCCATGGCCTGGGAATGTGAGGTCTGTTGGGTCAGTTCCTCCAAGAGGCGTGAGCTACAGCACCGTGGTGATCACATCTGCGAAATCCAACTTGTGTGTTGTAGCTCAGCCTCTGGTCCTGATGCTTTCATGAGTAATGCAGGCATTTCCAGGGGGTAGTCTTTCCCTCCACCCTCATCTCCCAGGCTCTGGGCCATGTCACGGCCTTTCTTCCCCACCCAGCATGTTCAGAACTTCTTACTGGGTCTTTTACCCTAAGTTATGTGTTTTGGGCCCTTTCTGGTGACAAACTGTCCCCAGGAATGTTATCATCAGGCACAGACAATCCTGGGCCAGAATACTGAGGACCACGGCCCCCTGAGCAGAACTTTCTTTTTTTTTCTTCCTTTTTATTTTCATGATTTACCTTTAGTGGAACAAACCAATGAATCACCAATTTTTAAAAAATACTTAATTTCTTTGGTTTTGGTTGCCCTGTGTCTTGATTGCTTTGCGCGGGCTTTCTCTAGCTGCGGGGGTGGGGTGGGGAGGCCGTCTACTCCGTTCCAGTGCTCGGGCTTTTGGCTGAAGTGGCTGCTCTTGTTTCTGAGCACAGGCTCTAGGGCACAGGCTTCAGCAGTTGTGGGGCGTGAGCTTAGATTCCGAGGCACATGGGGTCTTCCTGAATCAGGGATTGAACCCGTGTCTCCTGCACTGGCAGGAGGATTCTTTACCACTGAGCCACCAGGGAAGCCTGTCAGTGGAATGTTCTAGGCCTTCCCAAGGGAAGCACTCTCTCCCTGCCCCACTTCAGCTACAGAACCACCCTCAGAAGATCAGTGGCCTCCCCCAAGCCCTCGGGCCTGTGAGGATGACCCTCTGACCGTGCAGTGGATGTTCTCTTGATGTTTGAACGGTCAGGACCGCATGAAACCTTGCTCCCTCATGCACATGGTTCTGATGTGGAGGACCTGCTTCAAGCCTGTGTGGCCCAGGTGAATGGGAGGTTCCAGCCTTGGCTGCTCACAGGGACCATCTGGAGAGAGGAAGGCGGTGCTCTGCCCTCTGAGCTCACCACGTGGGCCCTGCTGCTGATGGTGGGGGCTCCTGGGGCCTCAGGCGAGTCTAATGAGGGTCCAGCTGGAGTCCTGGTTTCAGCTCTTTAATTTTCTAAGTCAGATGCCACATCCTTAGCCTCTGAATTTGCCTTTCCCCAGGGCCGGCAGTGGTCTGTATCCTTGTCTGTGCTTTCTGATGGATCCTAGGCTCCCTGAGGGTAGGGTCTTTACCTTCTACACCTTGGCTTTGCCCTGGTGACTCAGGCTTAGCATGCATTAAACACCCACTGGACACTAGGTGAGTGAATGAGTGAAAGAATAAATGAAGGACAGTGCGAGGGTTCTGGGCATGTGAAGCACAGCCCCTGTTCCCCACCTCCGTGTCGGTCTAGGAAGCTCACCCTTGCTTCCCAGAGTGTCCAAGAATCAGCTTTTCCTTAAGGGCCCATTTTATCTCTGTTCCTGTGTGTAGCTCAATGCTTTAAATGAATCCATTCTCATCAATGTTACTTAGAAAGCAGAGGTCCGCAGATTTCTCAGAGTCAAAGACATCAAATGAATGAATGAACAGACTATGCTGGCTGCTGGGTGTTCATGGGAGTTGGTCTGTTCTGAGGGCCAAGGAGGATGTTTCTCTCTGTGATGGAAAGAGAAGATTAGAATCTGATTCCAGGAATCACTCCTGCCTGCACTCAGAGGTCAGAGAGGCTCTTTCTCTCTTTTGTTAAAAATTATTTTAAACTCTATTGAATATAGCTGATTAACAAACAGTGTTGTGACAGTTCCAGGTGAACAGCCAAGGGACTCAGCCATGCATATACACGCATCCCTTCTCCCCCAAACTCCCCTCCCAGCCAGGCTGCCACATAACATGGAGCAGAGTTCCCTGTGCTCCATTAGGTCCTTGTTGGTTACTCATTTTAAGTATAGCAGTGTGTAGATGTCTATCCCAAACTCCCTAACTGTCCCTTTCCCCCATCCGTCTCTCTGGCAACCATAAACAGAGAGGCTGTTTCTTGAAGAGGTAATTCTGCCAAGCTCTGTCTCTTCAGCCCGAGCCCACTGTGAAAAGAATCTTCAAATCCCCCCTTTGGTTTTAGGTGTAAAATACCTTCCGTGTGAGGGTGGAGGATGACTTTCGGAGTCCCTGGCAGGGTTCCGAATGTTTTCTGTACCATGGACTTAGAGCTTCCTGTTTTAAAGTCTGGGAGGATATCGCTGTCGGGCAACAGGGTGCTCTGACTAATAGAAGCCTATGATTAAATTATTTTAGCCTCTAATAAAAATATTTTTAGAGTAAAGTCCTTTGGCAATTATGCTGAGTGCTGAGCACACAGTTTTTGGTAAATACTTGGACCTGACAGGTCTTTTTCAGAAGCTTTTGCTCAGCGGGCACATCCTGAGGAAATTTAGGAGACTTATCTTCAGAGTCAGAAGCTGGGGTTGATTTCAGGAACCTCCTGGAGAGAAAGGGTCCTGAGGAGCTATCTCACAGGCAATGCTTTAGGGTTTTTTATGTTCTTTCACCTCTCTTTAAATACAAGTTTCCTGAAACACACTTGAAATGACAGTCTTTCAGGGGAGAAGATTGATCACGACACCACCCTCAGCCTCCCATTCTCTGCCGCACCGCCCCTGCATGCAGAGCATTGGGTGGCCAAGGTGGGGGTGAGAGGAAGGGAGTCGGGGACTGTGAGCCGCTTGGCCTCCCCATGCTCACTGACCCCAGCATTTCTTACCTTACAAATTTTCTCCCCTAGCCTGGAGCAGATTCCCTCTTTCTTCCTGCTTGTGTTCTAAGTCACCTCAGTCATGTCCAACTCATTGTGACCCTATGGACTGTAGCCCACCAGGCTCCGCTGTCCATGGGACTCTCCGGGCAAGAATACTGGAGAGGGCTGCCATGCCCTCCCCCAGAGGATCTTCCCAACCCAGGGATTGAACCCACATTTCTTATGTCTCCTATATTGACAGACAAGTTCTTTACCTGCTTGCTGCTGCTGCTGCTGCTAAGTCGTTTCAGTCATGTCCGACTCTGTGCGACCCCATAGACGGCAGCCCACCAGGCTCCCCCGTCCCTGGGATTCTCCAGGCAAGAACACTGGAGTGGGTTGTCATTTCCTTCTCCAATGCATAAAAGTGAAAAGTGAAAGTGAAGTCGCTCAGCCATGTTCGACTCTTTGCGACCCCATGGACTGCAGCCTACCAGGCTCCTCCATCCATGGGATTTTCCAGGCAAGAGTACTGGAGTGGGGTGCCATTGCCTTCTCTGTCTTTACCTGCTTAGAAGCAATTTGTTTACAAAAAACTGTTAAACACCCACCATGAGTAAATGCTGTCCTACGTGAGGGTTTGGGGGGAATCTCATCAGTAGTGATCCAGCATGTCCTTGCCCACCTGGAGCTTGTGGAGCAAGAGCAGGCATGACATTTTCATAGTTTGTACCTGCTCCTGCAGACCACATAAGCCCTGGGAGCCACTGGTGCAAGGGGACACATGAATGGCAGCTAAAAATCTTCTATAGCTCTAGATTGGTATCGGTTAAGGATGCCTTTGCTTGCAAGTAACAGAAAAAACAATAGAGAGTAGTTTATACAAAAACTGATGTTTACTTTTTCTCATATTGCTAGAAGTATAGAGATTGGGCAGTTCAATGATGTCAGGGTCAGTGACGCTTGAATTTTTGACCTTTCCTCATGGTCACAAAAGGACTGCTGGAGTGCCAGACATAGTGCCTACATTCTAGGCAAGGAGAAGGGAAGGGAAACCTCAGTTCTGTATTTACCTTCATCTGGAAACACTTTGTGGAGCTCCCTGAAGGCTTCCACTGGGTCTCATTGATCAAAACGGCTCCACGGACTTCCCTGGCCCCAGGGGAGACTGGAATGCCATGTCCCAGCCTTGCACACTCAGTTTGCTACTATACAACAGTAAAACCCTGCCAGCAGCCTTCCTTTTTTTCACCTATTACAGCCCAGTTTCCCAAGACGCTGGTTCAGTGTTTCTGTGGGCTGGGTTGGCAGGAGGCTGGTGTGCAGAGCCAGAGAGGACGAGGTGTCCCAGACACCAGAGTGTGGCAGACTTGTGGTAGAACAGCAGGCGGAGGGAACACAGAGGAGAAATGACTTCCAGGGTGGTTGCATGTTGGTTGGTGGGAGGCTGACAGTGCATGAGTCATAGAAGAAAGAACGTTTAGTCCACGCTTTCATTTATTCACTCATTCAACGGATCTCACCTATTCCTTCCTTAGCCAGACATGTCTCCTGACCTGTGGGAGCTTAAGCCTCATGAAGAAGACAAAGATCACACAATGAATGAGATGAAATGTGAAACTGTGCAACATATAAGATAGGAGAATAGATGAGGGACTCTAGTTAGGAGTGTCACCCACTCAAGAGGTCAGAGAAGGGTGTTCAAGGGCAAGTGAGATTTCAGCAAGGGGAGGAAGGGGGGAGGTGCCCCATTAGAGGAACAGACTGGTCATGAACAGGGCTGGGGCACTGGCCAAGCTGGGGAAGCTGGGTGGCCTGGACCCCAAAGACGGCAGAGAGTGAACAGGGGTTGGGGCAGTGGATACCAGACTCTTGGCCAGATGTTTTTCATGTTCTGGACTAGGTAGAGTTAATTCTTAGAACAACCCTCTAAGGTGAGAGTCCCTATAGTTTTGGCTTTAGTGAAAATAAATTCTGAGACACAGTGGATGCTGGTAGTTGAGGAGGAAGAGGATTCCAGAGCACAGGAGTGAGGGGAAGAGGCACAGGAATTAAAAAAACCTCATGAAGGGTGACTTATGAGGGTCACCTGCTGTGGCCAGGAGGGCTCTTATCCACCAGGGATGCCTGAGAGGTGTATGAAAGGTCTCCCACAGTCTTTTTTTTTTTTGCTTGAGAGAATGACACAGATCAGTAACGATGGTCCTGGAGATACCTGCTCCAGGTGTTACATGCATTTTAAAGTTAAGGATCAGAAAATACTAGCCTTTTGCCCAAATTTTCACAGCAAGTAAATGATAGAGCAGGGTTTTGAACCATGGTGGGCTGCGACTGCCAAATTCATACCTTTACCACCATCCTCTTCACTGTATATTAAAGACACACAATTGTCAAGAATACAGTGAATTAAGATGGATATGAAGGTCAGCATTGGTGTGATATTTTTATTTTTAAGTTGAAGTATAGTTGATTTACTGGGTTTGATCCTTGGGTAGGGAAGGTTGCTTGGAGGAGGTCATGGCAACCCACTACAGTATTCTTGCCTGGAGAATCCCATGGACAGAGGGGCCTGGTGGGCTACAATCCATAGGATTACAAAGAGTCGGACATGACAAGTGACTTAGCATGCACGCATAGCTGATTTACAATGTTGTATTAATTTCTGCTGTAAGCAAGGTGATTCCACTATATATATATACACAAACACACATTCTTTTTTAGATATTCTTTTCCATTTTGGTTTGTCACAGGATAATGATATAGTTCCCTGTGGGTATGATCTTTTTCTCACAGCCACTATCTCCCCAGGCCTGGAGGTGATGCTGAACCTCTGGTGATTCTAGAGTACCTGCGGAAGAGGTACCACCTCCTTGGGTGATAGTAAAGAACGATGTCACCTGATCTACAGAGCAAACTAACTGACCCATAAGGATTCACCCAAGTGTACAATAGTGAAAGGGGTGTCAATATGGTCTCTAGTAGATTGAAGAGGACTTCCTGAGTGCACAGTGGTAAAGAATCCACCTGCCAAGGCAGGAGACACAAGAGACGTGGGTTTGATCCCTGGGTTGGGAAGATCCCCTGGAGGAGGAAATGGCAACCCACTTCAGTATTCTTGCCTGGAAAATTCCACGGACAGAGGATCCTGGCAGGCTACAGTCTAGAGGGTCGCAAAGAGATATGACTGAGCAACTGAGTACCATAGTAGATCAAAAATGGTCAGAAATTCTTTGAGAAGTAGCAAAGAACAAGGGGAGAAATTGAAGTCTCCTCCCCACACCTGGTCTGGTCTCAGTGACTGGTTCGACCAGTCAAATGGGCAGAAGTGACCTTCTGGGACCTCAAAGGTTTGCTCACAGGGGTCCCTGCCACTTCCAGCTGGGGTGCTTGAATGGGACACTTGCTCTTGGAGTCCTGAGCTGCCATATGAGCTGTCTAGCTGCCCCGAGGCCACCATGCTGGAGAGGCCCCAGGTGAGTGGTCCAGGCGAGATGGACAGGCTGTAGGTGAGTGGTCCAAGTGAGACAGGTTCTAGATGAGAGGTCCATGTGAGAGTTTCAGATGAATCCAGCCATCCAGTGTCTCTGCTCGGGTGCCAGACGTGGTAGAGACCCGCCAGACCAGGCACCTTCAGCTGGTACCACCAAGTAAGCTCTATTGATGCCACATGGAACAGATGAATCACCCAGCTGCTCATACTCCTGACCTACAAAACTGAAATGAAATAACATCCTTGGTAGTTTAATTTTTTTGTTGCTCAGCTGAAGATAACTGGAACATGAACTCTACTTTCTATTTCCTGTAGGTACTACAGTCTTACTCTTGGTAGAAGAATTTTATGTTATATTAGTTAGTCGTGTCCGACTCTGCGACCCCATGGACTGTAGCCCGTCAGGCTCCTCTGTCCATAGGATTTCCCAGACAAAAATACTGGAGAGGGTTGCCATTTCCTTCTCCAGGAGACTTTCACCACCTAGGGATTGAACTCGGGTCTCTTACATTGCAGGCAGGTTCTTTACCATCTGAGCCACCAGGGAAGCCTATATTGTAGAAGGATATGAACCATCATTAAATTTAGTCCCACATGGCAGGTTAGAATTCAGCTATTTGAACCAAGTTCTATATACATTTAGAGGTCAATGGAGAATTTGGGCACCTCTCTATTTCTTTCTGTGATTCACGGGTGGAATTTTGGATCAAGCATCTGAGGGATTTGCCCCAAGCAGTGAAAGCACGTTCCGTTCTCAGCTCTGAAATCTAAGTGGTGGTGGAAGTCCAGGAGCCAGTCTGTAAACATAAGCGTGCAAAGCAGTAGGGACTTCACACAATGTGAGGAGGTTTCCCTGAGGCATAGCATTGTAAGCAAAGCAATGATTATAGTTGTGCTTCTGAGAGAAAGTAATCCAGAAAGTGCAGGAAAAATGTAGGGGGATGCCCGTAGTCAAAGCAACCAGGAGTCAGAGGAGACCTGGCTGGGAGATGGTTTGCAGAGTTCAGCTCAGGACAGAGGAGGATGCCAGCAGGAAGCACCGGTGTCCATGCCGCTGGGAGCTCCAGGAGACTGGGCTTCAGAGCTCTCCTCTCAGCTCCTTGTGACCTCGGCCTTCAGTATGTATTTTAGGGGGGAAAAGAGATCTTCTTTCACCAGTTGTGTAACTGACTCAGTGAGGTGTCCCACCTCTTGGGGGGCCAAGGCTTGACATGGTATTGCTTATTTTTTTCAATAGCCACAGCTGTGTCCTGCCAGCTCCTTTCCCACTGGCTGGGGATCCCCCAGTGACTGCTGTCCGTCACCATAGCTCCCCAGTAATGGTGGGTTTTGGGGACTGTCTGGTTCTGATTTCCAAGACTTTGTCTGGTTTGCATAAACATTTAATCTTATGGTGCGTTTCTTTTACCCACTCTTGTGACTGATGTTTGTATAAGTGTGTGTTGTGTATGTGTGTGTAAGTATGTGTATAGGTGTGTTGTGTATGTATTGTCTGTATGTTGTATATGTGTATATGTGAGTGTGTTGTATATGTGTATATATGTATATGATTGTGTTGTGCACACATATATGTGTATGTGTGTGCTGCACATGTGTATCTATGCATGAGTATGTATATGTTGTGTACATGTATGTTGTATATGTGTGTGCATGTATGGGAATGAGTGTGTTCTGTATATATGTGTGTATGAGTGTGTTGTATATGTGAGTATATGTTTATGAGTGTGTGTGTTGTATATGTGTGTGTATGTGTTATGTGTATGGTGTTTGTGTGCATGAGTGTGTGTTGTATGTATGTGAATGAGTGTGTGTTGCATATGTGAATGTGTGTGTAGTATGTGCACGAGTGTGTATGTGTTGTGTTTGTGTTTATGTGTATATGTGTGTTGTGCGTATGATGTATATTTATGTGAATGAGTGTGTTTTATATGTGTGTGTGTCTATCCTTGTGTACGAGTGTCTTGTGTGCTTGTGTGTACGGCCGAGTCTATCGCCTCACACCTGGCTGGTCGCCCCTGAACTCGCCCCTCGGGACCGCTGAGGCTGGCCAGAGGGAGGGGCGAGCCCTGGAGGGCTCCAAGGTGGCCCCTGAGGCCAGGCTGCTGTCCTTTTCCTACTGGCGGGCACCACTTTTCATCTTGGGACACTGTGTGAACTCTGGGGTCCTTTGGGTGCTTTCCACCAAGTGCTGGCTCTCCGGAGGAGGGTGAGGGAGGGCCCTGGGGGAGAAGGTCTCATCCTGTAACCTCCCCTGGTTTTCAGGACCATATCCCCCACGCCTTCACCTTTTCTGGTTGAAGATGCTACCACTCTGGACCACCTTCCCACAGCCTGCCTCCTGCTGAAAGGAGAGGAAGTCTTTTCCTGAGCCCTGGGCAGGTTCCAGCCACCCTGAATGTTGAGTGCTGGAAGTGCCCACTCTTTTCTGAATGCTCCTAGTCAAATCCTCTTGACTGGGCAGGGAACAGAGGCTCGGAAGGGGCAAGGCTGCGCTGGGCAGACCACGGTCAGTGTCCTGTTGGGATTTCATCCCAGGCCTGTTGTCTGCTGCAGTGTTTATTTGTCACACAATGTACACATCTCCACAATCCATCGTTTGTGCTTCTGAGAACTTCCCTGAGTCTCATTCTGTCTTTTAAAAGATGTGGTAACCCAGAGTTCATCTAATTCCCTAAATACAGCTGAAATTCATCTTTTTATCAACTCAGGATGGCAGTTCCTTTTGACACAGTGGTTTCATTGTCCTTTGACTCTGGTGGGACAATGGGTAGATGTTATCAAGAAGTGGTCAGTGTCACATCTCTTCTTGTAGTTACAATGGATTGGTTGGGCGTGTGTCTTATAAAGATAGTAGAGGCGACTTTTTGGAAGTCATTTTAGGGAAAAGTGTCATCATGAAATACTTGCAGAGAACTACAGCTATCGTTTCCTGCCAACTAGTCATTACTTTGTTGGGTTTCTTGGAAGTTTTTCAGCTTGCTGTTTGATGATCTGGAGGAGTTCAGAGTCATCAGCAAAATTGGAGATTTCCCTCCTTTAAGACCATGTAGAAGTATTCATTTATGTTTAAGGTTTGTTTTGGCTCCCCCCCCCCACCCCATATTTCCTGTCTAGACTTGCTAAATGCTGGCTTTTCTACTGACTGTATTTTGAAGTCATCAGTTTAGATCTAGGGCAGGTCTGAAGTCAGATCAGAGGCCATGGTGAGTGATGACTCCCAGGTAGTTTATTAAAACCTGGAATTTCCATTCGAGTCAGAAGTGGGCATAATAAGCATATAAAATCAGATTAACCCAACATTCTAGAACATTCTAGAGGGTGTCACCTGACGTTTGACAGGGACAAAGACAATGAAATAGAGATTTAAACATTAAGGAAACTTCTGGGGGCCATTTAAAAAAGCGTGTACGTGTGTGCTCAGCTGCGTCTGACTCTGTGACCCCTGTAGCCCACCAGATTCCTCTGTCTGTGAGATTTTCCCAGGCAAGAGTACTGGAGTGGCTTGCCATTTCTTCCTCCAGGGGATCTTCTTGGCCCAGGGATTGAACCTACATCAGTAGGCAGACCCTTTATCACCGAGCCACCTGGGACACCCTCAGGAAGAGGTGGTACCTCCTAAAATACCAAAGTTTCAAGAAGGCTTTTCTCAACAGTAAATATATATCTACAGGATAATTTGGGGGGGTGGTAAGTTAATTTTTAATAATTTGAAATTTATGTATGCTGTAAACTGTGGCAAACTACAGTCTTAAATAAACCAAACTTTCTTGTGGGGATTAAACATTTGAGAGTAAAACCAAATCCTGGGAGCCCACAGTCTGTACAAGATAATATTTAATGGTATGAATGATGTTTCTTTGTTTCACTATACTGAAAACTGTCTCTATTGGAGGGCATTAGGTTTCTTCTATTTAAAGATTTTTTAAAATTGGATTATAGTTGCTTTACAATGTTGTGGTAGTTTCTGCCAGACAGCCAAGTGAGTCAGCTGTAAGTACAGAAACATCCCTGTGTTCTGGATTCCCATGCTGTGTAGGTCACCACAGAGTAGGGTTCCCTGTGCTGCATAGGAGCTCCTCATTAATTATCTATTTTATACACAGTATCAGTAATAGATGTATGTCAACCCCAATCTCCTAGGTTATCCCACCCTCCTTTCCCCTCCTGTTGGCCATACCTTTGTTCTCGACACGTGTCTCCATTTCTGCTTTGTAAATAGGTTCATCTGTACTGTGTTTCTTGTTAATATACAATATTAGTTTTTCTTATTCTGACGTACTTCCCCCTGTATGACAGTCTCCAGGTTTCTATTTTTTAATTAATATAAAAAATGCCACAATAAACATTCTTGTCCTGCCCCATTTTCCACATCCTTGATGTTGCTAAGAAGATAGTTTTCTTCTAAAGAAATCCAAGGTCAGGAGCCACGAAGCCTAGGGAGTGGAATTCACTCAGCAAGTGCTTTTCAGAATGCACATCTTGGGAAGAGACATGAATAACACCATTTTCTCCCAATTTCTGGTGTTTCCTTTCTCACATCAAACACAGATGGACACAGATGGACTATGACCATATGACCATTGTTTGGAACCAGCTATTGAACAGCTGTAGCTGTGATGGCATTTGAGGCTGCCAAGCTCCAAGGAACCCTCAGCTTCTGAGTTTAGAAATGGGGTCTGCTTGACTGAGGGGAGCCTTGGAGCAGGCTCCAAGGGCATATAGCCCCATGGTTCTGTGACACTTGCCTGCCCAGAGTGGACAGTATTTGGGAAGGAAGGTCCTTCCCGAGTCAATGTTTCAGGTTCTTAGCCACAAAGAAACAGCTAACAACACATTTGTACCTGACCAGGGAAACATCCCTTAAAGCCCAGGAGAACTTAAGTGCAGATTGTTGACTTTAATTAAAATGTTAATCTTTACTTAGGCACTTGGTTAAGATCAAAATGTAGTATGGGTGCTTCCCAAATGGCTCAGTGCTAAAGAATCCACTTGCTGATGCAAGAGACCCAGGTTCTATCCCTGGTTGGGGAAAATAACCTGGAGAAGGGCATGGCTACCCACTCCAGTATTCTTGCCTGGAGAATCCCATGGACAGAGGAACCTGGCAGGCTACAGTCTACAGGGTCGCAAAGAGTTGGACATAACAGAGCAACTGAGGACACAAAATGTTAATTTAAAAATTCTTCTTGGTAGCAGTGTCTATACCAAACATTTACCAAGAGTGAACAGAGCATCTGTGAGAAAGAGCATTAGGAAAACAAGGGTGAGGTTTTGTTGAGATTCTGTTGACTCTCCACTAATTCTTTGCTCAGATTTGTTTCTCAGTTCCTCCTGCTACCTTAATTCATTTTATATTAAAAAAAAATCTGGCAGCAGTTTTAGCCTCAAAAATATCCTTCACCTCCAGCCTGACTTTCTGCCAAGTGCACCAGACCACGTCTCCCAAATGGTGGCTGTTTAGGTACCAGGCCGTGAGTGCGTCCGTGTGAGCTAAGTCGCTTCAGTCATGTCTGACTCTTTACCATCCCATGGACTATAGCCTGCCAGGCTCCTCTATGGGGCTCTCCAGGCAAGAATACTGGAGTGGGTTGCCTTGTTCTTCTCCAGGATATCTTCCCAACTCAGGGATCAAAGTCCAGTCCCTTGTGTCTCCTGCATTGGCAGGCGTGTTCTTTACCACTAGCACCACTGGGGAAGCCAAGTGCCAGGCTAACCCAGCTTCAAATCCCAGCTCAGCCCGTAGCTCTCTATGTCACCACAGTTGCTTAAAATTTCTGTAAACTGGCAGAATAATGCCTATTTCAAAAGGTTGCTTTGGGAATTCAACTAAATAAAGCACTACATGGCGACCATCTCCAGAACAGTGCTCGTTAGACTGTGATTATTAGGTGACATGGATGATGATTTCCAACTGTAGGTCTCTATAAGCCAAGGTTGTGGGAATTTTTAGATTACAGTGGTCTCTTGGTTTGCTGGTCGATTTCCTAGATTTTTGGGGAGTTGTCATGCCACTTGTCTCCCCACTTCTCCTGCCCAGCCTGACGCCCCACTTCCAGGCATAGTGGATGCCGTGGTGTGCTACCCTGACCCAAGTCCTGCTTTCAATAACCTCCGTCACTCGTTGCAAACCAGCGGTGATTTTATGTGCCGATCAGATCAGGGAGGGTGTCATGAGGGCAGGTCAGTGATTAGAATTTTAGAGCCTACAGAATACAAATCTGTAAAATGACTATGAAAGATAATTTTAAGAATGCTAATGGACTTGACACACTTCTTTCTGGAGCAGGAAAGTCAGGACACCACCCTGTGATGCATGAGAGATTCTAAAAGGATGCATGACCCACAGAGCAGGGAGGTAGCTCAAGGAAGACATTGCCACCCAGGTGGTGCCGAGTGAAGGGGGTTTTGCCGAGGATCTAGAAGCCAGGGAGGGAGCACCATGGCCACGTGTGCTCAGCATCTTGGGTCTTCAGGTTGCCCCCCGGTAAAACAATCAGCATGGTGCCTCAGCTGTGTCCCGGAGCCACTGCACATGGGCCCATGCCTGGTTATCTCGCCTCATCTCTGAGCATCCTCTACTTCTTGGAACCTTGGCCTAGCTGGTAAGTCCCCAAATTTTTGATCTTTCCTTCGCTTCTTTCCTCTAGTCTGGCTTTAGGCAAGAAAACAGTGAGCTCATACTGTTATGTAATTTATACTGAACTAAGTTCATCCTTGCCACTACCTGTGGGAATGGCAGGTGACACTTACTGCTTCCGTTTAATTGAGGTGTAAATAGTTTAGGCACTTAAGTACTCTTGCCTAGAAAATCCCATGGATGGAGGAGCCTGATAGGCTGCAGTCCATGGGGTCGCTAAGAGTCGGACACAACTGAGCGACTTCACTTTCACTTTTCACTTTCTTGCATTGGAGAAGGAAATGGCAACCCACTCCAGTGTTCTTGCCTGGAGAATCCCAGGGATGGGGAAGTCTGGTGGGCTGCCGTCTATGGGGTCGCACAGAGTTGGACACGACTGAAGCGACTTAGCAGCAGCAGCAAATAGTTTAGGAGACGAAGATCCCCAGCTCTTGTCGTTTCTTATCATTTTACTGTAAGCTCCATCTTGAGGCGTGCTGAAACTTTCTTGTTATTGTTTAGTTGCTGAGTCATGTCTGAATCTTTGTGACTCCATGACTGCAGCCCACCAGGCTCCTCTGTCCATGAGATTTCCCAGGCAAGAGTACTGGAGTGGGCTGCCACTGTCCTTTTGCAGGGGATCTTCCCAACCCAGGGACTGAAGCTGCATTTCCTGCATTGGCAGATGGGTTCTTTACCACTGAGCCACCTGGGAAGCCCCATGCTGAGGTTTTACTAGCTGATAAAGCCATGGATTGTCATTGGAGAGGGCACTTAACCTTTAAACAGGGGTCTTCAGTGACGGCAACGATGGAGTTGTAGACAGCATGGCATGGACATTAGAGAGAGATTTGGGAGAATTTCGTGGGTTCTCAGATCACTAGACCACTGACTCCCCTCTGTGGGTGATGGATTAGAAGGGCAGATCAAGGGATGGTATCATTTCCAGTAGATCCAGTAGATGCAACAGATCTTCCTGTTTGTGGGACTAAGTCCTTTAAGTCAAGCCAAAAACTGGGCTTCAGGCCAACAGCTGAAGGAAGCCCATAGTCTCTTTGATCAAGTTGCATGAAGGATTCTGATAGCCTTGTTCTCAGAAACCCTCTTTTTGCTGACCACAGATGCCAACCAGTGCTTTGAAGGCTCCTGTTGAGCCGTGGCTGGCTTTCATTCTTCAAAACACACTTGCATAATGAAAATATTCCTGTTCTACCAAAGCCAAGTAGTTTAAATAAATAGTAATTTCTTCTGTTAGTGAAAGTTAAGTAGAGGGTTATCGTCATGGGTCGTGTATGAGAAAGGGTTGCAAGTGTGCTCGTGAAGGCACGGCTTGGTTGTTGCCAGGATTGTGGTTTCAGGAGCCCCAGATTGAGCCGGTCGGGGCCCCTTTGGAGGGCCTGGGGGAGGCTCAAGAAAGACTTAGGGCTATTGTCATTGTGTGCATGAGACCTGTGGAGTTTTCAAATTGAGGTAGGCTCATTCTAACCAATTTCAAGAGGTTGATGAATTCCAGGAGGTCAGTTTGTTAATTACAGTAGGTGTGTCCCTCCCAGTGACTTGTGGAGTTGACTGGAGGGCTGAGTGGAGGACCTGAGGGCAGTTTGGGGAGCATGAAGCCAATTTCCATGGGAATTGGAGGCCTGATGGAATGTTGAGGCTGTGAAGTATGGCCAATAAAGACCATTGTTGTTGTTGTTTAGTCCCTAAGTCATTTCTGACTCTTTGAGACCCCATGGATTGCAGCATGCCTGCCCTCCACTGTCTCCTGGAGGGCTCAAATTAGTGTCCACAGAGTCAGTGCTGCATCTAACCATCTCATCCTATGCCACCCTTTCTCCTTTTGCCTTCAATCATTCCCAGCTCAGGGTCTTTTCCAATGTGTTGGCTCTGATCGCATCAGGTGGCCAAAGTATTGGACCTTCAGCTTCAGTATCAGTCTTTCCAATGAATATTCAGGGTTGATTTACTTTGGGATTGACCGGTTTGATTTCCTTGCAGTCCAAGGGACTCTCAAGAGTTTTATCCAGTATCACAGTTCAAAAGCATCAGTTCCTTGGTGCTCAGCCTTGTATATGGTCCAACTTACATCCGTACATGACTGTTAGAAAACTATAGCTTTGACTATATGGACCTTTGTCAGCAAAGTGATGTCTTTGCTTTATAATATACTGTCAAATTTTTCATAGCTTTCCTTCTAAGGAGCAACTGTCTTTTAATTTCATGGCTGCAATCACCATCTGCAGTGATTTTGGAGCCCAAGAAAACAAAATCTGTCACTGCTTCTGCTTTTGCCCCTTCTATTTGCCATGGAGTAATGGGACTGGATGCCATTTTCTTAGTGTTTTGAATGTTGAGTTTTAAGTCAGTTTTTTCACTCTCCTCTCCCACCCTCATCAAGAGGCTTTTCCCTGCCAATGTTACACTGCTGACATTGGCATAGAGTTGCTTGTAATAGTCTCTTATGGTCCTTTGTAGTTCTGTGGTCTTGGTTATAATTTCTCCTTTTTTATTTCTAATTTTATTGATTTAGGATTTTTTTTTTCTTGAGTTTGACTAAAGGGTTATCAATTTCATTTATCTTTATAAAGAATCAGCTTTTAGTTTCTTTGATCTTTTCTGTTTTTAAAAGCATTTCTTTTTTAAAAATTATTTTACTATTATTAAAAAAGGAATACTTCTCTGGGGTGGAAAAGCATTTGGGATACAGCACAAGCAGTTCTAGAGCTTCCCAAGCGGCTTAGGAGTAAAGACTCTGCCCTCCAGTGCAGGAGATGCAGGTTCAGTCCCTGTGTGGGGAAGATCCCCTGGAGAAGAAAAGGGCAACCCACTCCAGTATTCTTGCTTCGGAATTCCCACGGACAGATGAGCCTGGGATCAGAAACGACTTAGTGACCAAACATCAACAAAAGCAGTTCTGAGAGAGAACCGTAGAACTTTCTGCCCCTCTTCTGTGAAACTTGAAGGAGTCTTTTGGGCCTAGAAAAGAGAACAACAGTCTCAAAGGCCCCTTGCTGAATCATCTAACTTCGGAGAAAACAAAGCATAACTTTAGTTCCATCCTGATGCTCCAGGCCAGCTGCATCTATCTGGGACTTATCACCCCCTGTCCAAAAACCTACCACCCCCTACACCCGCCCAGAAGACTTATCACCCCCTGCCCAACTACAAGTGTCATCTCAACAAAAGAATACTCAAAATATCCCACTTGATTGACGTTTCCCTTATCGCTTCCACAAACCTCCCTATAAGTATGAAGCCTCCCTGAACCTTTCGGCGCTCAGCCTGGTCGTTAGGCCGACTGTCGCCCCTCCTTGCCTGAATAAAGGTAACCTACTTCTGTTGAGGTCGTCTTTCCTTTTCTGCCTCGCCGGAACCATGCCTTACATTTTTGGTGCCGAAACCCGGGAGGGGGCGAGGCACTCGTCTCACTCTCTCTCACTTTCCCTCCCTCTCACTGTTTTCCCCTTTTCCCGGAGTCTGGGAGCGCAAACATCCTCCGAGCTCACTTCTCTGCCAGGGCTCTTAAGTTCCCCTCGGGGACGCCTAGTGCCTCCGTGAGCGGTGCAAGTCTTGTGCTAAGACTTTATTGATGATTTGCGTACCCCCAGGCCTCGGCTCTACCCCCTTTTCTCTCTCTCTCTGACGACCTCCAGAATAGGGACCTCTTGCCATTCGACCGCTCTGCATGCAACACTCCACTCCAGCCGGCCCCTAGATTAAGGTAAGATCCGATCCGGACGGAGTTCTAGAGGCGCCCTAGAATTCAGTCCTCTCCGGGTCCCAGGGACCCCCGGCCCAGGACCACTCTGTGGGCGACGGTGGGGGACGCTCCACCTCGACACAGAGCTCTCTTCTCATAACTCCTATTGCGACTGCGGGTGACGACTCAATAGGAGCCTCTGCTTGCCTTTTAATTATGGGGTCTGGCCACTCTGTCCCAAAAGATTCCCCTCTGGCCTGTGTTCTCAAAAATCTCAAACCACTCTCACTCACTGAACTCAAAGCTAACCGCTTAAAGCAACTCTGTACACAGATTTGGCCTCAATATCAATTAGACAATCAAGACCGCTGGCCTGAGGTCGGCACATTTGACTTTAACATTCTCCAAAACCTCACTGACTTCCTTAAACGGAATGGCAAGTGGTCGGAGATCCCCTATGCCCAAGCCTTTTGGGCTCTTCGGAGCAGGCCCTCCCTATGCCAGGCCTGCTCCACCCACGAAGTCCTTCTATGCACCTTGCCTCCCAAGCAAAAGGGCTCTTCTTCCTCAATTAACCGCAGACCGCAACCTTCTGCACCCCCAGAGTTCGACCCCGCGGACGAGCCCCCTCCCTACCCGCCACCCCGCCGCCCCTCTCCTTCCCCTTCATCCAACTCACCTACTGACACTGAAACCTCTCCTGACTCCCCCTCAGCCCCACTACCCCATCTCCCCGACTCCCCCTCCCCCCTTCCTTCCCCCCTGCCACGCGGTCACGTACCCAACACATGTTTCCCCTAAGAGAGGTCGCAGGACCAGAGGGCCCCACCCGAGTCCATGTACCATTTTCATTGTCAGATATGAGCCAGATAGAAGAAAAATACTCATATCCATGTCAATTATGATAGAGTCAGGGAAGACACCCAAGGGGCAGACGAAAATCCAGCCTTATTCTTGGCACGCCTCACAGAGGCAGTCCAAAAGTATACCAACCTAGATATCACTACTCCTGCTGGGTTACTGTACCTTCATTCAGTTCATCAGTCAATCTGCCCCTGACATCAGACGCAAGCTTCGCCAACTAGAAAAGGGCCCTGAGACCCCCCAGAGAGACCTTCTAAAAGTAGCCTTCAAGGTGTTCAATAATAGAGAGGAGGAGGCTAAGAGAGAAAAAGAACGTGAGAGAAAAACTAAATATGCCCTTTTGGCAGCAGCAATTAAAGAAAAAAATCAGCCTGGCCCAAGTCATCCCAGAACGGGTCTTAAGACTCCCCCCGGACCCTGCTTCCAATGCAACCAGTCAGGACTGGGCAAAGGCATGCCCAAACCCGCGGCCCCCGACAAAAGCATGCCCAACCTGTGGCCAATGGGGACACTGGAAGATGGACTGTCCCCGGGAGTGCCCTGGCACCCCTGGGGAGGTCCCCACCTCCCAGACCTGGAGAGTGGAATGTCCACAGGGACGCCCTGGCACATCTGAGGAGATCCCCACTTCTCCCCGGAACCCCAGCCCAACTCTACAAGAATTGTTCCAATGATGGGGCCCGGGTTCCAGCCCCCCGGCCCGTGTCTTGAACACGAGCTCGGAACTTAGGGTAGACGGGGTAGTGGCCGGAAAAAAGACCTCTTTTATAATAGACACTGGAGCCACTTTCTCTCTCTTAACTTCCTACTCTGGCCCAACTCAAGACTCAGAAATCACAATCAAGGGGGTCTCTGGAGTTCTCCTAAGGCCAAAAATCAGCCCTCCATTACTCTGTCAATTTGGAAAATCAACCCTTATACACTCATTCCTTATAATGCCTCAGTGCCCAATGGCACTTCTATGGAGAGATTTGTTATCCAAATTGGGGGTCTTTATTACCATACCCCCCCTTGATACAGTCTCTATATTCTGCATGCAAATGGCACCTGGACAGTCCCTATCCCTCACCCCTGACCTTCCCTTAGATCTACCTGCCTTAGACCCCCAAGTCTGGAACACTGATCACCCCTCAATAGCCAAACATCATCCCCCAGTCCACATTACCCTAAAAGACCCCTCGACTATAATCACCCAACAACAGTATTCTCTCACCCCAGAGGCCCACAAGGGACTTAAGCCTATCATAGACCGTCTTCTTCAAGCCTCTATCCTAATTCCTACCCATTCACCACACAACACGCCTATTCTGGCAGTAAGAAAGAGACCAAACTCTTGGAGACTCGTCCAGGACCTGAGAAAAATCAATGAGGCTATTATGCCGACATTCCCAGTAGTCCCTAACCCTTACACCCTTCTGTCTACCATACCCCCGACTGCAACCCACTTCACAGTATTAGATCTCAAAGACGCTTTTTTCACCATCCCCCTCCACCCCCTCTCCCAACCTCTTTTTGCCTTCACCTGGCAAGACCCTGAGACTCACGTTTCCCAACAGCTAACATGGACAGTTCTCCCCCAGGGGTTTAGAGACAGTCCCCACTTTTTTGGACAGGCTTTACAAAAGGACCTACAGACTCTCAACCTAGCCCCGAGTCATCTCCAATACATAGATGACCTCCTCCTTTGTAGCTCAACCCGAAAACTCTGCCTCCAACATACTGCCAAACTCCTTGGGGCCCTGGGATCCTGGGGTTATCGGGTATCCCAATCTAAGGCCCAAATAGTCCAGACAAAAGTCACCTACCTGGGACTTTCCATATCCCATCAACAAAGAACTATTCCCCCAGATAGAATCCAGGCCTTAATTAACTGTCCACTTCCAAAAACAAAAAGGGAACTCCTGTCTATCCTCGGCTACCTAAATTTTTTCCGTATCTGGATCCCCAACTTCTCCCTCATTGCAAAGCTGCTCTATGAGGCAACTAAAAGATGTCTGGATGAGCCCCTCTTTAATCCTTCCTCGCTGGCCAATCCTCTTCACCAGCTCACCCAGAGCCTCCTCCGAGTGCCAACTCTCCACCTGCCAGATCACACCAGACCATTCTTTCTCTTTGCACATTCCAACCAAGGACAGGCCCTGGGGCTTCTATGTCAGCGGGCTGGAGACACCTGGGCTCCCATAGCCTATCTGTCAAAACAGCTGGACATGGTGACCAAGGGGTGGCCTCCCTGCATACAGGCCATGGCTGCTATCGCAGCCCTCGTACCCGAAGCAAATAAACTCTCTAGACATGCCCCTTTAAGAGTCTGTTCTCCACACACCTTCCGAGACTTGCTGTCACATCGGGCTTTCCTCTCCCTTCCCCCTCCCAGGGTACAGGTCCTACATGCCTTTCTCCTCAACCCTTGGCTCTCATTCTCCCCCTGCTCTCCCCTTAACCCCGCCAGCTTATTACCCATGTCCTCTACAACAGACTCCCTCTTACATAGCTGCAGCCTAACAGTAGATCTTACCCAAAAGCCCTTCCAACATGTAACAGATCAGCCCATCCTAGACCCAGACACCCCACACTGGTTCGTTGATGGCAGCTCTCAAAAATCCCCACTGTTTGCAGCAGGATATGCCATCATCCAGGGGGACCTTCGTCACAATCATAAAACCCAGACAATTGAAGCTTCACCGCTGCCACCTCACACCACCTCCCAACAGGCAGAACTGATAGCTCTCACCAGAGCTTTAACTCTGGCTAAAAATCTAAGGGTTAACATCCACACAGACTCCAAATATGCCTACAACATACTTCACTCAAACATCCTAATATGGAGAGAAAGAGGTTTCCTAACCCAAAAGGGATCCCCTATTATTAATTCAGACCTGATTCACAAACTTCTAGAGGCAGCACTCTTACCAAACAAAGCCGCCTTCTCCACTGTAAGGGACGTCAAAAGGGAAGTCTCATATCAGCCTACAACAATGCTGCAGACCAGAAGGCAAAGGAGATAGCACTGTCCCATCCTTCCCTCCAGTCCCCTGTCATCTTATCTTTGACTCCACCCGACCCTCCCACCACCAAAGAAATCCTCTCTTATCTACACTCACTCTTTCATCCCTCATCCAAGACACTCCAGCAGTTCCTCCGTAACCACTTCCCCATATCCAATGCTGACCAACAATATTTAGATAACCTTACCCACTCCTGTCAAACATGTCAACGTACTAACCCCAATTCCAACCTTAAACCTACCTCCTTTCCAACCCATCAAATGCGAGGCAGCCTCCCAGCACAAGATTGGCAGATAGACTTTACTCATATGCCCCGGGTCCGGAGAGTCAGATACCTACTAGTCCTTGTAGACACCTTTTCGGGATGGGTAGAAGCATTTCCCACTATGAACAAAAGAGCCCACACAGTGGCCCAAATCCTCCTCACAGAAATTATCCCCAGGTTTGGGCTGCCTTCATCCCTACAGTCTGATAATGGCCCAGAATTTACATCCAAGGTCACCCAACAACTTGTCCAATTCTTACAGATACCCTGGAAATTTCACATTCCATACCATCCCCAGTCCTCAGGAAAGGTAGAAAGGATAAATAGAATAATCAAAAAAACCCTTACCAAATTAACTCTCGAGGTACATCTGGATTGGACTAAACTTTTACCAATTGTTCTCCTCAGAATACGGGCTTTGCCCAGAAAGCCCCTGGGGCTGAGCCCCTTTGAGGTGATGTGTGGAAGGCCCATGCTCCCTCCTGGACTCCCCCCTGGACCTCCTCCCATACCAAGCTTCCTACACGCCCCTCTGCTGGCGCAACTCCGCAATGCCCTCTGGAGATACGTCAACCACAATCTGCCTGCCCCTGACCCCCAAGCCTCCCTGCCCCCTTTACAAATTGGAGACATGGTCTATCTGTCTGATAATCCCCAGGGTGACCTAACCCCAAAGTGGCAGGAACCATTCAAAGTCATCCTCCTTACCCCAACTGCAGCTAAACTCGAAAAAGTCACCTCCTGGGTACACCTCTCTCGTCTAAAACGGGTCACCTCTAATCCTGTGCTGCCCTCCTTAAATGACACCTATCAGGTCTCCCTCACAGGGCCCACCTCCATAAAATTCACCCGGCGACAACCCCTGTCAACCATCGGAGAGGACACTGAATGACCTGGACTCTCTTCAACCTACAACTGTTCCTGACCCAACTACTACAAGACCTCTGGATCAGCGCCCCAACAGGAACCTCCTTCAAAGACCTGACTACACTGGTGTCTCAACTGTGGATCCGGGGAACCTTCTACAACCTGACTCCAGACGAAATTGATTTCTTTACTCTCATTCTCTACATCATTCTACATCCTAATGAGCACTGTTCCTCCTCAGATTCAAACAACCACCAACTTGGGGCCTTCTGTCCCTCACCCTGACTGGCCTCTCCCTGTCTTTCTAACTATAACTGCACTCTTAATCTTAATCCTTGCTATAGGCCTAGTAACTGTCTCCCCTCAGGACCTTCTCACCGCAGAAAAGAGAGGGACCTGCCTTTTCCTAGGAGAGAACTGCTGCTATTTTGTTAATGAAACGGGCATAGTCCAGGGCCGAGTCAAAGAACTTAGAGACAGAATTGAACGCCGCAGAAAAGAGTTACAAAACCTTTACATTCCCCAAAACCTGTTCCAACAGATACTCCCTTGGTTGCTCCCTTTCCTGGGACCATTGGTACTTATCATTCTATTCCTCTTATTTGGACCCTGTCTCTTTAATCTCTTTCAAAGGTTTCTCCAAGAACGGATTCTGGCCATCTCTCGAGATCAGGTCAAGACCATTCTTCTTCTCGAGAGCCTCACCTCAAGCTCAGAAAAAGGAGACTGTGGGCCCTAGGACGATCCTCCATTCCAGACCCAAAATCGTTGCCCCTATCCAGCAGGAAGTAGCCAGAGAGATACGGCGCCCTTTTCCCCTTTTTTTTATGATTTCAGGGTCTGGAATGAAGGAGTCTTTTGGGCCTAGAAAAGAGAACAACAGTCTCAAAGGCCCCTTGCTGAATCATCTAACTTCGGAGAAAACAAAGCATAACTTTAGTTCCATCCTGATGCTCCAGGCCAGCTGCATCTATCTGGAACTTATCACCCCCTGTCCAAAAACCTACCACCCCCTACACCTGCCCAAAAGACTTATCACCCCCTGCCCAACTACAAGTGTCATCTCAACAAAAGAATACTCAAAATATCCCGCCTGATTGACGTTTCCCTTATCGCTTCCACAAACCTCCCCATAAGTATGAAGCCTCCCTGATCCCTTTCGGCGCTCAGCCTGGTCGTTAGGCCAACTGTCGCCCCCTCCTTGCCTAAATAAAGGTAACCTACTTCTGTTGAGGTCGTCTTTCCTTTTCTGCCTCGCCGGAACTATGCCTTACAAAACTGATTGGTAAGTTTTATCAGCTTGATGTGAGGATTCAGTGAGAGACTCTGCATTAAGCATGTAGAACAGTACCACGTGCGTGTTACCTGCAAGGAGCTTTATTTGTTGTTCTCCAGAGCAGGGGTGGGCAACCTTTCTCTGTAAAAGTTGTTTTTCGATTGTCAAGCCCTGTCTGACTCTTTGCAACCCCATGAACTGCAGCCCACCAGGCTCCTCTGTCTGTGGGATTTCCCAGGCAAGAATACTGGAGTGGGTTGTCATTCCCTTCTCCAGAGAATATTCCTGACTGACAAATCAAACCTATGTCTCCTGCATTGGCAGGGGGATTCTTTACCACTGTGTCACTTGGGAAGGTCTGCCGAGGAATGAGGGACAGAATTCCTGCCCAAGAACTTCCAGGGAGGGGTATTAAAGGATCGTGCAGGGTGGTCTCTCCGCTAGAAGGGATCTTAGTGGTCAACTGTCAGATTTCGTCCCTTCCCTCTCTTCTATCACGTCTAGGACGGGGCGGGGGGCGGGGGGGGGGGGTGGATCCATAGCCAACCTTGAACAAAAGCATCTTGCAGGTATGGCTGGAGTCAGCACTGTTTTTAGACCAGAGGAATAGGCAAAAACTCCAGAGACTTCTTTTTAATTGTATTTGCAGTCTCATCAGAATTTTTTTAAGTTTGGCTAAAAATTGAGCAAAAAGGAATTACGGAAGAAAGTTCAAACAGTTGCTTGAACCAAACTGGACCCCGCTGAGCCAGACAATGCTGGGTGGAGAGCTCCGAGCCCGTGGGCAGGGAGAAGTCACAGGCTTGCTCTCAGCACCCAGAGAAGGTTCCTGCTTTTGTTTGAAGTGGACTGCTCCTTATCATCCAAAGTGGGGGTGCAGGCAGGAGCCAGCTTCCCTGAATCACTATACCTCCTCCACCCCTTTGCTGGGAAGCCGTGGTTTGGAAACTGTCTAGAAATCTGAGTCAGACAAATGAGGTGTGGGGATACTGGGGGATCTTTAGTTTTAGGGTTAGGGAATCCCCAGATTGGCTTCCCTGGTGCTCAGTGGTAAAGAATCCCCCTGTCAATGCAGGAGACATAAAAGACGTTGGTTTCATCCCTGGGTCAGGAAGATCCCCTGGAGGAGGAAGTGGTAACTCACCTCAGTGTTCTTGCCTGGAGAATCCCATGGACAGAGGAGCCTGGTGGGCTACAGTCCATGGGGTCGCAAAGAGTCAGACATGACTTAGCAACTAAACAACAACATACAGCGGGTCTGCTTTGACAAAGCTAGGAAGTCACCGGGAACTAGCAGGTCACCTGAGTTAGATCCTGGGAGGGGACGGGTCGGTGCGTGCGGGTGTGCGTGTCAGGGCAGCGTTGCCCTGCATGCCCAGAATCCTTAGCTTTGTCCCCAGTTTAACGCTTACGAAGATGCGGGAACGTCTAAGCAAAAACTCTCCTTACCTGCCAAGTGAAGGCGGACTTTCTAGGCTTTTTCCACCCAGCCCCCAAGGCCACTTATACATTAAGTACCAGAACACTTTTTTAAGTGTTCTAATTACCTGCAGAGAGCTCTTTTAAGAGGAAAACAAATTACTTAATTAAGACATTTCGTTCCTTGTCTGCAATGGGCCCATGGGGAAGAGGAAGTAATAGCATTCTGAGTACTAGCCATGAGGTTTTACCAGTTTCACCAGCAACTATAGGCTCCCACATGCTGCGTGTTTTTTTTTTTAACTTTTTATTTTATATTGGAGTGTAGTTGATTTACAAGGTTGTGTTAGTTCCAGGTGTAGAGCAAAGAGCGATTCAGTTCTATTCTATTGTGTATCTGTTCTTTTTCAAATTCTTTTCCCACTGAGGTTGTTACATAATATTGAGCAGAGATCCCTGAGCTCCGCAGTAGGTCCTCCTTGGTTTTCTATTGTAAATAGAGCAGTGAGTACTTTTTGACAGGCTTCTCAGGTGGCGCCAGTGGTGAAGAACCCACTTGCAATGCAGGAGACATAAAGAGATACAGGTTCAATCCCTGGGTTGGGAAGATCCCCTGGAGGAGGGCGTGGCAACCCACCCCAGTATTCTTGCTGGGAGAATCTCATGGACAGAGGAGCCTGGCGGGCCACAGTCCATGGGGTCGCAGAGTTGGATATGACTGAGCATGCGCACAAATGAGCAAGGTCATAGTTTGGACTGAGACTACGGCAGCACTGCTGGTGGTGTTCATGACCAGATGCCTGTGAGTATGGTAACATCTAACATCCTCTGTAGCAAACAGGGATGCCTTGAGAATTCTGGCCTACAAGTAACAGCAGACTAGAACTTATAGTCATGCTTTAACAACCTTTTATTAATAAAATGTCCTGGTGAGTGCAAAGCAGCAAGTAGATTTTCCAGAAAACATGTGACTTCAATTTCTTGGAAGTATTTTTATAGCTTCACAGCAATAAACATTTTTTTTTTCTTCTTGAATTAAAGAGCTGAGGGGGTCCACTGAGCATTCTCTCTTTTGGAAGTATTTCCTTTGGCTGGCATTCAAAACAGCAAATCCTATTATAGGTCTGAATTTGGAAAGCCCCTGTTTTGACTACATTTGACCAAAGACTAACGTCAAATTTAGATGGAATGAGCAGGCATTTTCTGTCATCAACAAATTTATAAAGGTAATATTTCATGATTTCTTTAGGCCACTTTTGGGTTTTCTCCCCTGAATATGATCAAAATATACAAATATAAATATAAAACTTTTTTTTTATAAATTATCTGACTTCTTATAACTAACAACTTATATTAGTAAACTTTTTATTTGCAAATGACAGTGATTCTTTAACATATGAGAGAGAAAAAGATGGAGGGAGGGAAATTGAGAGAGAGAGAGGTTAAGAGAGACAGACAGAGAAAATATCTATTAGCTCCTAATACAGTAAAGTTAAACAAAATCCAGGAACAGAACAGCTTCAGGCATAGCTGGATCCAGGGGCCAATAAGGTGCCTTATCTTTGTGTCTCTTGAACGGGTTCTTTTCCTGTGGTAGGCATGTTTAGCCACTGGTAGGCCAAGGGGTACCTTTTATTTGCTCAGCAACCCACAAGAGAAAAGATGGCCTTTCCAATATTTCTGGCTCAAAGAACCCCAGGAAGTGTCTGGCTTGTCCAGGTGTGTCTCGCCCTCCTCTCTGTACTCATCACTGTGGCCATGAGGATGGTGTAGTCTAATTGATCAGGCAGGCCTGCTGGCATGTCCTCAAACACTGTCTAACTCAAATAGTGTGCCTCCTTGTAATTCTGCTTCCTCATTTCTAAGAACAGTGAGAATATCCTGGTTTATTTCTTACAGCTGTCATGTAGGCGATTATTTGATGACTGCTTTCCATAACGTGCTTGATTTTCTGGGACAACTATGTGTTGCATTCCAATGGAAGACGGATGCAGGTGCCTGCAGTATAAACAAGATGTTTGCTGGTCAGAGGCTCAGGTGGGTTTTCCCTCCACCGGATTCCTGGAGGAGGGACTCTGGTTGATTTATGTAGGACTTTCTGCTTTCTGGACACTTTTAGTTCCTACTATTGTACCCAGAGGGTTTCCCAGGTGGCACTAGTGGTAAAGAATCTGCCTGCCAATGCAGGAGACACACGGGACTCAGGTTTGATCCCTGCATTGGGAAGATTCCCCTGGAGGAGGAAATGGCACCCCTCTCCAGGATTCTTGCCTGGGCAATCCCAGAGACAGAGGAGCCTGGCGGGCTACAGTCCATGGGGCTGCAGAGTTGGACGTGACTGAGCGACTCAGCACAGTATTGTACCCAGAACCACAAGAAGAAAACCAGGTTGAAATGAAAAGCTTGGGATTTATTCTAGAAAAATCCCAATGCCTCAAAGGCTTGTGCATTCAAATGGAATGTGGACAATAATTTGCATTATTTGACCTGATGAATGCTTTTCCCCACATGAAAGGCTCCTTTCTTTCCTTTTCAGAAACCAGGGGTGGATCACCAGGGTCCCCTCCCTCAGCAGGAAAGCCCCTGAGAACTGGAATGAGTCATCAGTTCCTCAGGGCGATGCTGGGGGCTCAGTGATTTGGTGTTAATTGAAATTCCCCTTTTTGTGAGATTTTCCTTGAAGACATTGAAACAAGTGATTGAGGTGTGGAAATGAATCACATGATCACTCTTGAAAGGCTTGCAATGTCCCAAACAGGTTTTCTTACTTGGAGAGGCCCACATGCTCTGTCTGTGGTGGAGAAGCTGAGTCAGTCACCTGAGCCAGCGGGCCAAGGTCCCACGTTCCTTGGGGTCCACCTAGAGCCCTGACTCCTCCTCAGACACACTGGCACACTTCAGGGGTGAGTTGAGGGTAATTGATTCCATATCCTCCTTAGGAAACAGGTGTTCCGTAATCAACAGAACTTCGTACCAGAGATCCTAAAATTTTAAAAGCTCACCCAGGCCAAAGAACCTTTCAGTTCAGTTCAGTTCAGTCGCTCAGTCGTGTCCAACTCTTTGCGACCCCATGAATCGCAGCACGCCAGGCCTCCCTGTCCATCACCAACTCCTGGAGTTGACTCAAACTCATGCCCATCGAGTCGGTGATGCCATCCAGCCATCTCATCCTCTGTCGCCCCCTCCTCCTCCTGCCCCCAATCCCTCCCAGCATCAGGGTCTTTTCCAATGAGTCAACTCTTCACATGAGGTGGCCAAAGTACTGGAGTTTCAGCTTCAGCATCAGTCCTTCCAATGAACACCCAGGACGGATCGCCTTCAGGATGGACTGGTTGGATCTCCTTGCAGTCCAAGGGACTCTCAAGAGTCTTCTCCAACACCACAGCTCAAAAGCATCAATTTTTCGGTGCTCAGCTTTCTTCACAGTTCAACTCTTACATCCATACATGACCACTGGAAAAACCATAGCCTTGACTAGACAGACCTTTGTTGGCAAAGTAATGTCTCTGCTTTTTAATATGCTGTCTAGGCTGGTCATAACTTTCCTTCCAAGGAGTAATTGTCTTTTAATTTCATGGCTGCAGTCACCATCTGCAGTGATTTTGGAGCCCAAAAAGATAAAGTCTGACACTGTTTCCATTGTCTCCTCATCTATTTCCCATGAGGTGATGGGACCGGATGCCATGATCTTAGTTTTCTGAATGTTAAGCTTTAAGCCAACTTTTTCACTCTCCTCTTTCCCTTTCATCAAGAGGTTTTTTAGTTCCTCTTCACTCTCTGCCATAAGAGTGGTGTCATCTGCATATCTGAGGTTATTGATATTTCTCCTGGCAATCTTGATTCCAGCTTGTGCTTCCCTCCAGCCCAGCGTTTCTCATGATGTACTTTGCATATAAGTTAAATAAGCAGGGTGACAATATACAGCCTTGATGTACTCCTTTTCCTATTTGGAATCAGTCTGTTGTTCCATGTCCAGTTCTAACTGTTGTTTCCTGACCTGCATACAGGTTTCTCAAGAGGCAGGTCAGGTGGTCTGGTATTCCCATCTCTTTCAGAATTTTCCACAGTTTATTGTGATCCACACAGTCAAAGGCTTTGGCGTAGTCAAAGCAGAAATAGATGTTTTTCTGGAACTCTCTTGCTTTTTTGATGATCCAGCGGATATTGGCAATTTGATCTCTGGTTCCTTTGCCTTTTCTAAAACTAGCTTGAACATCTGGAAGTTCTCGGTTCATGTATTGCTGAAGCCTGGCTTGGAGAACTTTGAGCATTACTTTACTAGCGTGTGAGATGAGTGCAATTGTGCAGTAGTTTGAGCATTCTTTGGGATTGCCTTTCTTAGGGATTGGAATGAAAACTGACTTTTTCCAGTCCTGTGTCCACTGCTGAGTTTTCCAAATTTGCTGGCATATTGAGTGCAGCACTTTCACAGCATCATCTTTCAGGATTTGAAATAGCTCAACTGGAATTCCATCACCTCCACTAGCTTTGTTCGTAGTGATGCTTTCTAAGGCCCACTTGACTTCACATTCCAAGATGTCTGGCTCTAGGTGAGTGATCACACCATCGTGATTATCTGGGTCGTGAAGATCTTTTTTGTATAGTTCTTCTGTGTATTCTTGCCACCTCTTCTTAATATCTTCTGCTTCTGTTAGGTCCCCTTTAGTTTCCCTCAAACGTGAGCCCTTGACAGGCCTTCTGTGTCACAATCTCCTCTGTTCTTGGGAACTGGAGGAGGAAACAGACAGAACAGGCTCTGTCTTGAAAGCAGGACTCCGTCTTGGGCCAGACTGTGGACTTTGATCTCTATGCCCAGTATCTATGGAAAACCAGCCCCTCCCACCTACCCCATGGAAGAGCCCCAGGGCTCGTACCTAGACTCTCCGTTGCCTAAAAGAATACCCAAATTGTCTGTGTAACCGAATAGAATCATAAATTCTATTATGCTTATCGAGGTATGACCACAGGCCTATTGATAATTGTCCACTGTTAACTACCTAGGCTGAAGGCATAGGAATCATGGGTTAACTTTGATTGTATCTTTCTTTTCCTTTGTTCAGACTAGTTTCAGAGAATTTGGGGAGGTGGGTTTGAGCACGTACACTTAGGGTATACAAGGTTTTCATAAGAACTGGTTGGGGTCCTTGGCTAAGAGGAGACTCTGCCTTGGGCCCCGTGGTGTAATAAACTGCACTCCACTATCTTCATTGTCCTCCTGGGTGAGTTTGTTTCTTGGAACACGTGGCTACAACAGAACAAATAGTCATTCCACTTGTTATCAAATGTCCTTTGGCCTCTTCTCAGATGCACCTGATCAATTTTCCTTTCCAGACCTCCCCTGCCCTGGGGTCACAGAGCAGTTCTGGGAAGGTCAATGGGAGGTGGGTCTCTGGGCATCTCTGTGCACACAAGGATGCATGCCTTTCAACAGGTGGCCTGAAGACCTGTGGAGTGGGAGGTCCTTGGCTTCTTGCTGGAGGAAGCTTCCTCATCTCTTCCCACACATGAGGATCCCTAGGAAACAGCCAAAGTCCCACATCAGAGTTCCCAGAGTTCAGTCTGGGATGTTTTCCCACACACACAAAAAATGGAGCCTCTTCTTTTTTGACCCTCTCTCCCAACCCCAGGTGTTTCTCTTTCTTTGGATTTTTATTTTCATTTTTAAAGCAGCTTTATTGCATGGCATACAGTTTATTGCATTACAGACTCATTTAAAGTCTGTAATTTGGTGATTTTTCTGTGCAGTCACCATGTTGTACAATCAGCACTATAATGTACTTGAAATTTTTTTTATCACCACAGAGTAAACACAAATCTGTAGCCATGAGCAGTCATTCCCTTTTCCCATCATCCCTACCTCTGGGCAACCCGCCAGGCTTCCCTGTCCTTCCCTATCTCCTGGAGTTTGCTCAGATTCATGTCCAATGAGCTGATGACGCCATCCAACCATCTCGTCCTCTCCTGTCCCCTTCTCCTTTTGCCTTCAATCTTTCTCAGCATCAGGGTCTCTTCCAATGAGTTGGATCAGGTGGTCATAGTGTTAGGGCTTCAGCTTCAGTCCTTCCAATGAATATTAAGGGTTGATTTCCTTTAGGATTGACTGGTTTGGTCTCCTCGCAGTCCAAGGGACTCTCAAGAGTCTTCTCCAGCACCACGGTTTGAAAGCATCAGTTCTTCAGTGCTCAGCCTTCCTTATGATCCAACTATTCTATTCATTTCATATAAATGGAATCATAAAGTATGTGTTTTGCAAATACCTTCTTTCACTTAGTAGAATGTTTCCAGGTTCATGAACGAGGGGCATGGATCAGTACTTCATTTTTTTTTTTCTACCAAATAACACCCTATTGTGTGGATATCCCATGCTTTGCAATTCTTTCATCAACGGACAGTGAGTTGTTCCTGCTTTGGGGTTATTACGAATGATGCTGCTGTGAACATTCTTGCACGAGGTTTGTGTGGACCTGTGTATTCAGTTCTTTTGTGTATATGCCTAGGAGCGGATCTGCTAGGACATAGAACAGGTGGTGCTAGCGGTAAAGAGCCTGCCTGCTGACGCAGGAGGCATAAGATAGGAGGCTGCATGGCGGGCTGCCTGCAGGCATAAAACCAGCTCACTGCGGTATTGGGCCTTACAAATCCAGACACATCCCTACATCTGCTCCTCACCCTGACCCTGCGTGGATGTCCCTGTGGTTATCCTGTTTTTCCCAAGGAAGGATCAAAGGTCGAGAGAGAAAGGAAACTTGTTTCCAAACCCGTCCTTTTCCCACTTATGGTGGTGCATGCGTGCGTGCTCAGTCATGTCTGACTCTTTGTGACTCCATGAACTGTAGCCCACCAGGCTCCTCTGTTCATGAGATTGTCCAGGCAAGAATACTGGAGTGGGTTGCTGTTTCCTCCTCCAGGAGATCTTTCTGACTCAGGGGTCAAACCCTTGTCTCTTGTATTATAGGCAAATTCTTTACCACTGCACCACCCGGGAAGCTGTTCATAAGTAACTGTATTCATGATATGTTTGAATTCTGTAGGAAACTATCCAAAGTGACAAGGAGTTTGTAAAGATATGAAGGGCTGATTGTACCTTTAAAGGAATTGGGTACCGAGTTAGGGACTGCATTTTAGCCTTGTCTTCATGGTTTCCTCATGGATGCATCTGAGACATGATGCCGGGGAGGCAGAAGGGAAGTGCTCCGGGCAGTCAGGTCAGGGAGGCAGTGACGCTCCAGCTGGGTTGGAGCTTGGCTCTCCTTGTGGTGGGTTTCACTCCACGTGGTGACGAGGAGTGCCTTCTCTGCTGGCCTGGCCTGTGTGACACCAAGTGGGGGATATTCTGGGCATGCTGAGCTTGGCCCTGAGGCATCATGAGCAAGTGGGGAGAGCAAAGATTTGGAAATCAGACAAACCAGTTGGAAGACCAGACCTGTTACTTGATAGGGCTTCCCAGGTGGTGCAACGGTAAAGACACCACTTGCTAAAGCAGGAGATGCAGGAGATGGGAGTTCGACCCCTGAGCTGTGTGACCAGACTCATTTCTCTACTCTCTGGGTCTCCCTTTTCTCTTTTGTAAAGTGGGTTTATCATATCTATATTGCATGGTTCTCATGAGGATTCATAAAGATAAAGTATGTCAAATCCCTTCACAGAGGACAGTCAACAAATAATAAAGGACGTTTCTCAGCCTCAAACCCCAAGTCCTTCCCCTTCTCCCCTCCCCGTCTCTGTCTCTCTCTTCCTCAGCACAGTTCTACATCCCTTGGACAATCACGTGACATCTCTGGGTCTCCTCAACTACACAAGAGAAATAGGATGATGAAATCAATCTTCTCAACCCCAAAATGTGCAGTGTCCCTGAGTTCTCTGCCGGGCTGGGCTGCGCTTGCAGTGGAGGGGTCTGAGTCACGGTCTCCCGCTCCAGGGCCTCTCAGAGAGGCTCTGTCCTGCCGCTGGGCTGACTGTAGGTGGCGGTGTCTCCCACCCCCCAGGGAGTGTCATCGCAGTCCTCCCCGTTGTTCGAGGCTCTACTTTCCATGCTTTCAATTACCCCAGGGTCAGCCATGGTCTGAAAATATTAAATGGAAAATTCCAGAAATAAACAACTCACCACTTGTAAATCACTCGCCATTCTGATGCGTGTGATGAAATCTCGTGCCGCCAGGACGTGAATCACCCCTCTGTCCTGCGTGCCCCGGCTCTCGGTCACTTAGTAGCCACTGGGTGATCAGGTCACCAGTCATGTCACCATGATCTCATGTTCAGTGACTCTTATTTTATTTTATTTTATTTATTTATTTATTTTTTTTTAGTGACTCTTATTTTACTTAACTAACAACAGCCCCAACATGCAGAGGAGTGGTGCTGGCGATTCACATACAGCAAAGAAATGCCATAAAGTGCTTCCTTGAGTGAGAACGTGAACATTCATCACTTAGTAAGGACAGAAAAAAGTTATATGCTGAGGTTGCTAAGATCGAATAAGAATGACTCTTCTATCTGTGAATTTATGAAAAAGCAAAAAGAAATTTTTGTTGGTTTTGCTGTCACACCTCAAACTGCAAAAGTTACAGCCACAGTGCGTGATAAGTGCTTAGTTAAGAAGGAAAAAGCATTACATTTGTCCAGTATGATATTTTGAGAGACCATATTCATACAACTTTTATCATAAGAGATTGTTACAATTGTTCTATTTTATTATTAGTTCTTGGCTTCCCTGGTGGCTCATGGTAAAGAATCTGACCACAATGCAGGAGACCCGGATTCAGTTCCTGGGTCAGGAAGATCCACTGGAGAAGGGAATGGCAACCCATTCCAGTATTCTTGCCTGGAGAATCCCATGGGTAGAGGAGCCTAATGGGCTACAGTCCATGGGGTCACACAGAGTCGGACACTACTGAGTGACTAACACTTTCACTTTCAAGCTCTTACTCTTTCCGATTCATAAATTAAAGTGTATTATAGGTAGTTGCCTTTAGGGAAAAACATAGGGTTCAGTATTATCCCCCAATTTCAGGCATCCCCTGGGGTCCTAGAATGTGACCCTTGCAGATAAAGGGGATCAGCCATCATGATCACCTGGGGAATTTGCCTGAGAACCTCCTTCCTCTAAAGTCGGGACTTAGAACAGAGAGAAGACTTAAGAACCACAGTCCTGAGAAGTGAACTGACTTGTCCAGGCTCTCCAGAGCCAGTCTATGCCAGACCTGTGATAAATGATAGTGGAAGATGAACAGTAACACCCCTCAGTGAATGCTTGAAACCATGTGTGTCTTATTGGCTTTTCCTTGACTTTGAGCTCGATGTTGCAGCATCGTCCGTTTGCACTGTGATGTGGCTGCTGGGAATCACCACAGGACTGGGTGGGCCTCTCCTTAGGCTGCATCCCAGTGGGGTTTAAGGACCACTGCGCGGCACGGCGGCTGAGGTCTGGAGGCCAGTCTTCCTTCTAAGCTGCCACCTTTTCCATGGGTAGTTCAGGTTTCCCAGCTGTAACGTGAGTCGGGTGACATAGATGGCCTTCATGTCTTTGTGCTGTTTGATGCTTTAGAATTGGAGCCCTTCAGCTCTCTTGGATTATAGAAAAGAAAATGCAAAGTTACAGTGGCTGAAGTCAGGGAGAGAAGGCAAGAACACCCCCCCACCCCAGGCAAGCCCCTGGTCATACCCTCGGCACGTCAAGGAACCCTAGGGTTCCTCAGAGCCCAGTCCTTGAAACCACTGGGTTGAAAGCCCTATAAGATGTTCTGGTTGTGTAGGTGTGTGACACACGGGAGGTGGAGGTGTGCTAGCAAATACCCCACCCCTGCCCCAGGGTCCTCCCGGGAATATCCATTGGCCACAGACCAGCGGATTCCCTTTTCCTTCCATTTCCTACAGAAGGTGGTAGGTTTTGGGTAAACAGAGGGTTATGACTTGAGCTTTTTCCTCAAAGAACTTAGTGTTAAATCTTCATGGTGAATGTTCCATGAGTCCTTGATGATTAGATGAGAAAACCTCTTTTGAGGTTTGCAGAAGCCAAAAAGTACTCTTAGTGAGAGACGTTTGATGTACCCAGAGCACATGTTCATGCACGTATTTACACAGTTGCAAGCCCGAATTTATTTCGTTCTCTTTGTTTCATTTTTTTAAAAATGCTGATAGTGACCCAATGAAGTGTTTTTACAGCCCATTGCTAGTGTTGATGAAAATAATCAGCTATTGTTCAGTTTCTCAGTCATGTCCAACTCTTTGCAATACAATGGATTGCATACACTAGGCTTCCTTGTCCTTCACTGTCTCCCGAAGTTTGCTCAAACTCATGTCCATTGAGTCAGTGATGCCATCCAACCATCTCATCCTCTGTTGTCACCTTTTCCTCCTGCCCTCAGTCTTTCCCAGCACCAGGGTCTTTTCCAATGAGTTGGCTCTTTGCATCAAGTGGCCAAATTATTGGAGCTTCAGCTTCAGCATCAGTCCTCCCAGTGAATATTCAGAGTTGATTTCCTTTAGGATGAACTGGTTGGATCTCCTTGCAGTCCAAGGGATTCTCAAGAGTCTTCTCCAACACCACAGCTCAAAAGCAATTCCTTGGCACTCAGCCTTCTTTATGGTCCAACTCTCACATCCATACATGACCACTGGAAAAACCACAGCTTTCACTGCTCTTGGACAAACCACCTAAACTTCCTCTTTAACAACCTATATAATAATACAAAAGAGTTTGGTTTGAGCCAAACCTAGGACTACAGCCTGGTAGACAACCTCTCAGATAACTGAGGATCTTCTCTGAAGAAGCAGGACTTTCAGTACAGTTTTTTTTCCCCCACTTTTTATTTTGTACTTGGGTATAGCCAACTAACAATGTTGTGATAGTTTCAGGAGGACAGCAGAGTGACTTCGCCATACATATACATGTATCCATCCTCCCTCCAACTCCCCTACCATCAGTACAGTTTTATGTCTTATCAGAACAGAAAACATGAAATATGTCAGGGACTCATTCCTTCAAGGTTTCAAAAAGGCCAGCATCTGCACATTAGTCAGTATGGCCTTCACACCTGGGAAGCGAGTGTTACCGTGGAAGGAGCAGCTCGCTTTGGTGTCCCAGGAAGGGAGGTATTTAAGCTTTATTTTTGACATGGATTTTCTTTACTTCTGGCTGATGCCCCCTTTTCTGTAATAATTAAAGCAGAGGCATGATGTTTTAAAAAAACATTTATTATTTGGCTGTGCCAGGGTCTTTAGTCGTGCCATGTGGACTCTTAGTGGCGGCATGTGAGATCTAGTTCCCTGACCAGGAATCAAACCTGGGCCGCCTGCATAGGCACATTGTCAGATTGACTGGCCGCAAACAGACTGTTTCCGTTAGCATCCAGTTCACTCATGTAGAAGCCAGAACAACTTCATCGTATCTTGATCTGTGAAAATTTCTTTCATCAGTAGGTTGTGCCCTGGAGAAGGATGGTGGGGGTGCTCACTGGTCATTCCCCATTTCTCCCACTAGCATTAAAGATGGGCTTCTCCTGTTATATCAGGGGTCAGCAAACCACTGTCCACGGATAAAGTGCGGCCTGTCTCCTGTTTATGCATGGCCCAGGGCACAAGGCGAGCCATGTGAGCCCAAGCTGGGGTGTTCCCTCCACCCCTGCTCCCCATGCTGCTCCCAGTACCTGCTGGACTCTGAGCTCTGGACCCCAGTCTGGGAGTTGGAGAGGTGTTGGAGGAAACTGAATTCACTTCCAGTTAGTTTTCCAGAGAGAACCAACTGGTCTCTCCAGGAGGAACAGGTCTGGGTGTCATTGGCAAAGAGAAATTGATGGCAGGGGCTGAGTCCCTATCAACTACCCCCATCTATCTGATCTGGCCCGCCAGGCCCACTCCCCCGCAGGCTATTCTTCTTGAGGTGGTCTCCAGCCAATGCAGTTGAACCCATAGTGTGCCCACTACCGAGGGCAAATTTATATTTGCTTCTTGATCCAGAGGATCCAGCCGGGCTTTCCTGATAGATCAGTTGCTAAGGAATCCACCTGCAATGCAGGAGACCCTGGTTCGATTCCTGGGTCAGGAAGATTCACTGGAAAAAGAATAGGCTACCCACTCCATTATTCTTGGGCTGCCCTTGTGGCTCAGCTGGTAAAGAATCTGCCCACAATGTGGGAGACCTGGGTTCGATCCCTGGGTTGGGAAGATCCCCTGGAGAAGGGAAAGGCTACCCACTCCAGTATTCTGGCCTGGAGAATTCCATGGACTGTATAGTCCATGGTGTTGCAAAGAGGTGGACACGACTGTGTGACTTTCACTTTCACTTTCTTGACCCGCAACATGTGAAATTTATTTACTAGCTGTAATTTTACAGGAAAAGTGTGCCCACCGTGATGCTATATGATATCAGGCAGTACATTACGTAATCCTATACAGACTCAGCCACTTTGAATCACAGTAAAGAGTCGTGTTAGCTACCATTTGTGGAGGCACAGGAAGGTTAAGTAATTTGCCTAAGGCCACACAGCTCACAGGTGGCCGCGTGGGAACTTTGCAGTGACAGTTTGGCAGGAGAACAGAGTGGAAAAGATGGAAGCTGGTCCCTGGCCACGTTGACGGCGTGTGACCCCCACTTCAGCTTCTCCAGGGACCACCCTCAACTCCAGAGCTGCTGGGCAGCTGTGTGTCCCACCCCCCTCGTGTGTGTGCTCTGGGGCAGCTGCCAGTGCTAGTTTTTGATTATCACGGTCCCACATTGGGAGACTGTGGCCAGTAATTTCTGTTTCCGTCATTTTCATCCCTGAGTGGCCTCAGTGATTTAGTGGTTCCTTTGTGACTTGACTAATTCCCCCCGGAAACTCAGGTTTCCTCTTAAACTTCACCTTGTGGTCCAGGGAGGAGATCCCCGTGCTTAAGGCTGCCCAGTTCAGTTTCTGGTGCGTCAGAGCTCGCCTGCCTCCCTCTGGCCCGCTCCTGACTCATCCTTTGTGGAGCGGACACATCTCACTTACCGAGCATCGTTCAGGAATGTGCTGTGAAGTGGATTTTCCAGGAATCAGAGCTCCCTGCTCCAAACTCCCGGCTTTGGGAACTTGTAACTATCTTGCACGCTAATCTTTGTAAATGACAGCACGCCTTGTGTTCTGAAGCAGAACTCATTGTTCACACCGCTCCCTGACAGCAGAGTAAACCCATTCAAGTGAAGGACAGGGAAGCCTGGTTGGCTGCAATCGGTGGGGTCACCATGAGTCAGACACGACTGAGCGACTGAGCGACAAGACGGTGGTCAACTGGGAGAGTCTGAGACATTGACAAGACGCCTTGAAGTTTCTGCCTCCTCATCCGTGAAATGAGGATGGTGTTACCAGTCCTGTAGAGCTGAGTCTGTTGTTGGGAACTGAGATAGTTTGATAAAGGCTCTGGCACAGTGATTGGCACACAGTGTGCCCAGACAAGGTGATTGATGTCACTTAAGTACCCTTCCATCCTGGGGTACCAGTTTCCAACCCCATCTGTGCCCTAGAGTCCCCTGCATAGACATCTTTGCGACTCCATGGACTGTAGCCTTCCAGGCTCCTCTGTCTATGGAATTTTTCCGGCCGTGGGTTGGGTTGTTGTTCAGTTGCTAAGTCATGTCTGACTCTTTGTGACCCCATGGGTTGCAGCACATCAGGCTTCCCTGTCCTTCACCCTCTCCCAGAGTTTGCTCAAACTCATGTCCATTGAGTCAGTGATGCCATCCAGCCATCTTATCCTCTGTTGTCCCCTTCTCCTCCTGCCCTCAATCCTTTGCAGCATCAGGGTCTTTTCCAATGAGTCGGCTCTTTCCATCAGGTGGCTTCAGCCTTAGCAGCAGTCCTTCCAGTGAATATTTAGGGTTGATTTCCCTTAGGCTTGACTGGTTTGATCTCCTTGCAGTCCAAAGGACACTCAAGTGGGTTGGCAGGAGCCTTCAAAACACGGTCCTGGGGCCCCTGCAAGATCAAGTGAATCAAAAGCTCTGGAGTTGCTCCTGCTTCAGCGTTCATACTGTTGTCTTGATTTGTTTTAATCTATGTCTGCCCCCACCCTCTGGCCTTTCCCAGATACAGTTAGAGCTGGAAACCAGTGCTTCGAGGCGTGTCCAGCTCTTTGCTCCAACATGAAATGACCCCATTCAGTTGAAACTTTTGGGAATTTGTATTTTCACTTTAGGGTTTTTCTGCTTCCTCTTCCTGTTTCTCTTAAGAGCAGCTAGCAGTTATTAAGGCAGAAACTGAGGCACAGAGAGGTTAAGTCATTTGCGCAAGGTCCTCAGGAAGTGGCAGCTCCCGCCTGGGTCTGAGATCTGGTCACTTGCTGCCTCCTGACTCCCATCATGCCTGCTGCCCTGAGAATCTCTGGCTTCACACAAGCTGTTTGGCCCAGGAAGCCAGTAATTACTTTTAAAATAAAAAAGGTTTGTGCGCTAAGTAAATAGGCTGCAATTCCCTACAAAATGTTATTTCCTCTCCTCTTCTTGACAGAATAAGCCCAGCAATTATTTTTTAACAGATTAGAGCTGTTGGCACAGAAAGTCTGAAGTTTCCCCTTCTTTCAATTCTCAGTTTAGAAAATGAATTCCCGGGCCTGGGACTCTCCTGATCGTGGCAGCAGAGATGGTGTCCCTGTAGGTCTGAGTCTGTCCTGGTTGTTTCCAGCTGCTTATTTGACCACTGGGAAAGATAGAAGGAGGCAGAAACATCTCAGGGGCAGGGTTAGGCCTCCAGGGGCGGGTACCTGCCCTCCCTCCTGGCAAGAATCTGGCCCAGCCTAGAGCCAGACAAAATGTAGACAGGCCCCCGGAGTGCCGGGGAGGAGGGTGTCTGAGGACAGGGGAGTCAGGAGCATGCAGGGAGGGCTGCTCAGCAGCGGGGAATGCTGAGTCAGATGGGGACGAGCTGAGTCTTTCTGAGAAGCCTGGGGAAACTCTGAGTCAGCCGCACACCTCGACCCCGGCTGACACACTCGGGCAGCCCGGCATCCAGGGCTCAGGAGAACAGCGCCACGAGCAGCAACTTCATCCCCGTGATACCCCATCTTCAAGAATCATTTTCCACATGCATGGGGTGCATGTCCACTCCCCAGACAAAACCAGTGAGCTCATCTGAGAGCTTAGTTTGCCTGTGGATACATCCCTGAAATCATGCATGATCCATGTCCCAGAATTTTTTTTTTTTTTAATCAATTCTTCATGTCCCTGAGAAGAAGGCTTGCTTGTTGTGATGGAGAAATAGCTTTGCAACCGCTGAACTCTGAACCCGCTTCCAGGAAACTCCAAGCTGGGAAGATTTGGTTACATAAATCCTCAGCCTGCCAGGTTTTATTTATACAAACCCTGAAGCAAGAGCCATGTGGTTCAGTACCCTACAGATTTCTGGTTTCTCTTAGGGCCTTTTGCCTGTCACTAAGGGGGGACTTTTAATTGTATTTCTTGAGACATGGGCTTTCCAGGTGGCTCAGTGGTAAAGAATCCGCCTGCCAATGCAGAAGATGCAAGAGAAGCAGCTTCAATCCCTGGGTCAGGAAGATCCCCTGGAGGAGGAAATGGCAACCTACTCTAGTATTCTTTTTTTGTTTTTAATTTTATTTGTACATATATATTTTTTAACACCAAAGCATTTCGTATTGGGGAATGGCCGATTAATAATGTTGTGATAGTTTCAGGCAAACAGCAAAGGGACTCAGCCATACATACACATGTATCCCTTCTCCCCCAAGCCCCCCTCCCATCTAGCCACTCCAGTATTCTTGCCTGAGAAATCTCATGAACAGAGGAGCCTGGTGGGCTATGGTTGCAAAGGGTTGGACACAACGGAGTGAGTGAATACTACCACCAAAAGATATCAGCCAGGTCTGTGGAGCAGAGTGTATTGATGGAGTAATTTAGGGCCGACCACATACTAGGTGATGCAAATGTAGGTTGGTGAGAGACTGTCTTGCCCAGGGGCACCTCCATCACCTGATCTGACGCATCATTTCTGGTCTCAAGTAGGTATCAGGGTGTCATTGGGAAGAGGTTCGGTGTCTGGGAAGTCAAGTCTATTGCAGAAGTCCCCTGCAGACCCGAAGGAAAGCTTTGTTGTGATCTTGTAGAGGACATAGGTGGCACTAGTGGTAAAGAACCTGCCTGTCAGTGAAAGAGACATAAGAGATGCAGGTTCAATCCCTGGGTCCAGAAGATTCCCTGGAGGAGGGCATGGTGACTCACTCCAGTATTCTTGTTCCTCTGTTCATGGGATTCTCCAGGCAAGAATACTGGAGTGTGTTGCCATGCCCCCCTCCAGGGGATCTTCCGGATCCAGGGATTGAACCCAGGTCTCCTGCATTGCAGGCAGATTCTTTACCATCTGAGCCACCAGGGAAGCCCACCTTTCCCATTAACATACTGTATTAAAAAAATTTTTTTTATTGGCACATAGTTAAATGTTGTTCAATGGATGGGAACTTGGGCAAACTCCAGGAGATAGTGAGGGTCAGGGAGGCCTGGCATGCTGCAGTCCATGGGGTCGCAAAGAGTCAGATGCGACTTAGCATCTGAACAGCAACAGCAATTGATTTACAATGTTGTGTTAGTTTTTTAGCAGGACAGCAAAGTGATTCAGTTTTTCTTATACATATACACATGTTAATCTTTTCAGATTCTTTTACCCTATAGGTTATTCCAGAATATTGAGCAGAGTTCCCTGTGCTATCCAGAAGATCCTTATTGGTGTTCTATATTATATATAGTAGTGTGTGCATGTCCATCCCAAGCTCCTAATTTATCCTCCCCTCCAGTAACCTTAAATTTGTTTTTGAAATTTGTGGGTCTGTTTCTGTTCTGTAAACAAGTTCATTTATATCATTTTTTAAAATTAGATTCCACATGAGAGTGATATCATATGCTCTCTGCCTTTGTCTGTCTGACTTACTTCATTAGCATTTTAATTATTCCTTTAAGACTAGTTCTTCCCCATCAGACTTCAGTGCAGAGATAGTTGTATTCACCTTTGCTGGTTGAAGGAGCACAGTCTGAATAGCATCAAATCCCCACCCTTATTCACTTTAAATCAAACCGGGACACCCTGGGATGCTGCTGCTTAGGACCAGGTAGGGACACCGACTGCCTGGGTTTCCCTGGTACTGAGGAAGTTCTTCAAGAAGAAGAACTATGGATGAAGGTTCTTGACATTGTACAGGAGACAGTGATCAAGACCATCCCCAAGAAAAAGAAAGACAAAAAGGCAAAATGGTTGTCTGAGGAGGCCTTACAAATAGCTGAGAAAAGCAGAGAAGCTAAAGGCAAAGGAGAAAAGGAAAGATATAGCCATTTGAATGCAGAGTTCCAAAGAATAGCAAGGAGAGATAAGAACATCTTTATCAATGCAAAGAAATAGAGGAAAACAATAGAATGGGAAAGACTAGAGATCTCTTCAAGAAAATTAGTGATACCAAGGGAACATTTCATGCAAAGATGGGCTCAATAAAGGACAGAAATGGTACAGACCTAACAGAAGCAGAAGATATGAAGAAGAGGTGGCAAGAATAACAGAAGATCTATATAAGAATGATCTTCATGACTCAGATAACTAGTGTGATCACTCACCTAGAGCCAGACATCCTGGAATTTGAAGTCAAGTGGGCCTTAGGAAGCATCACTACAAACAAAGCTAGTAGAGGTGATGGAATTCCAGTTGAGCTATTTCAAATCCTGAAAGATAATGCTGTGAAAGTGCTGCACTCAATATGCCAGCAAATTTGGAAAACTCAGCAGTGGCCACAGGACTGGAAAAGGTCAGTTTTCATTCCAATCCCAGAGAGGCAATGTCAAAGAATTTTCAAACTACTACACAATTGTACTCATCTCACATGCTAGCAAAGTAATACTCAAAATTCTCCAAGCCAGGCTTCAACAGTATGTGAACCATGAACTTCCACATGTTCAAGCTGGTTTTAGAAAAGGCAGAGGAACCAGAGATCAAATTGCCAACATCCACTGGATCATCGAAAAAGCAAGAGAGTTCCAGAAAAACATCTCAGTTCAGTTCAGTCACTTAGTCGTGTCCAACTCTTCGACACCCCATGGACTGCAGCACGCCAGGCCTCTCTGTCTATCACCAACTCCTGGAGTTTACTCAAACTCATGTCCATTGAGTCAGTGATGCCATCCAACCATCTCATCCTCTGTCACCCGCTTCTCCTTTTGCCTTCAATCTTTCCCAGTATCAGGGTCTTTTCCAATGAGTCAGTTCTTCACATCAGGTGGCCAAAGTATTGGAGTTTCAGCTTCAGCATCAGTCCTTCCAATGAATATTCAGGACTGATTTCCTTTAGGATGGACTGGTTGAATCTCCTTGCTGTCCAAGGGACTCTCGGGAGTCTTCTCCAACACCACAGTTCAAAAGCATCAATTTTTTCAGCTTTCTTTATAGTCCAACTCTCACATCCATACATGACTACTGGAAAATCCATAGCCTTGATGAGATGGACCTTTGTTGGCAAAGTAATGTCTCTACTTTTTAAAATGCTGTCTAGGTTGGTCTTAACTTTTCTTCCAAGGAGCAAGCGTCTTTGAATTTCATGGCTGCAGTAACCATCTACAGTGATTTTGGAGCCCCCCAAAATAAAGTCTGTCACTCTTTTCACTGTTTCCCCATCTATTTGCCATGAAGAGATGGGACTGGATGCCATGATCTTAGTTTTCTGAATGTTTAATTTTAAGCCAACTTTTTCACTCTTCTCTTTCACTTTCATCAAGACACTCTTTAGTTCTTCTTTGCTTTCTGCCATAAGGGTGGTGTCTTCTGCATATCTGAGGTTACTGATGCTTTTTCCAGCAATCTTGATTCCAGCCTGTGCTTCTTCCAGCCCAGCATTTCTCATGATTTACTCTGCATATAAGTTAAATAAGCAGGGTGACAATATATAACCTTGATCTATTCCTTTTCCTATTTGGAACCAGAAAACCATCTACTGCTGCTTTATAGACTATGTGAAAGCCTTTGACTGTATGGATCACAGCAAACTGTGGAAAATTCTTCAAGCAATGGGGATACCAGACCACCGTAGACATTCCTGAGAAATCTGTAGGCAGGTCAAGAAGCAACAGTTAGAACCGGTTCCAAATAGGGAAAGGAGTATGTCAAGGCTTTGCGGAGGTGGCCCAGGAACATTTCAGAACCCTTCTGTAGCTTTCTGGAGGTTACTGGAACTCTGGGACTTCCCTTCGCTTTACCCCAGTTTCCTTGCTGCCCATTTACAGGCACCAAATTGGAAGCGGGGCTTCAATATGAGGTTTGCCTGGGGATTGAGACACAGATGCCGCCTGGTCTTGGGTCCTTTCCACGCCCACCTCCACTGCAGCCCCAGTAAACCTAGTCTTATTCCCTCAGTTCTTTCTGAATTATGGGCTGAATCAGGTGGGTACTTCTCTCGAGTTGTTCCTCTCTGGTTTATGGCATAAACTCTATCCCCGAGGCTTCTAAGTTTTCAACTTTTGGTATAGAAGGATGTATTTCTTGAATTCCAACAGAAAAAAAGCAAACATGAAAAGACAGCCCTCTTCTGACTCAAGTTGTTCATTTGCTAAGTCGTGTCCCACTGCTATCCCATGAACTGCAGCACACCAGGCTTCCCTGTCCTTCACTGTCTCCCAGGTGCTCAAACTTATGTACACTGAGTTGGTGATTCCATCCAACCATCTCATCCTCTGTCTCCCCCTTCTCCTCTTGCCCTCAATTTTTCCCAGCATCAGGATCTTTCCCCATCAGTCAGCTCTTGGCAATAGGTGGGCAAAGTATTGGAGCTTCAGCATCAGTCCTTACAATGAGTATTCATGGTTGATTTCCTTTAGGATTGACTGGTTTGATCTCCTTGTTGTTTGAGGGACTGTCGAGAGTTTTCACCAGCCACACATTTCGAAAGCATCAGTTCGTTGGCACTCAGCCTTCTTTATGGTCCAACTCTCACATCTATACATGACTACAGGAAAAACCATAGCTTTGACCATGCAGACTTTTGTTGGCAAAGTGGTGTCTCTACTTTTTAATACAGTGCCTAGTTTTGTCATAGCTTTTCTTCCATGGAGCAAGCGTCTTTTAATTTTATGGTTTTGTAGTCACTGTCCAAGTGATTTTGGAGTTCAAGAAAATAAAATCTGCCACTCTCCATTTTTTCCCCATCTATCTGTGATGTGCCATGATGTGATGGGACTGGATCCCATGATCTTAGTTTTTTGAATGTTGAGTTTTAAGCCAGCTTTTTCCCTCTCTGCTTTCACCTTCATCAAGAGGCTCTTTAGTTCCTCTTCATTTTCTGCCATTAGAATGGTATCAACTGCATATCTGAGGTTATTGATATTTCTCCCAGCAATCTTGATCCAGCTTGAGTCAGCTCAGCATTTCACATGAGGTACTCTGCATATAAGTTAAATAAGCAGGGTGACAATACACAGCCTTGATGTGCTCCTTTCCCAGTTTTGAACTAGTCCTTTATTGAACCAACAAGCTGTTGGCTCTGTGCATACAGGTTTCTCAGGAGACAGGTAAGGTGGTCTGGTATTCCCATTTCTTTGAGAATTTTCCACAGTTTGTTGTGATTCACACAGTCAAAGGCTTCAGAGTAGTTATTGAAGCAGAAGTAGCTGCTTTTCTGGAATTCCCTTGCTTTTTCTATGATCCAACAGATGTCAGCAGTTTGATTTCTGGTTCCTCTGCCTTTTCTATATCCAGCTTGAACATCTGGGAGTTCTTGGTTCATGTACTGTTGAAGCTTAGCTTGAAGGATTTTGAGCATTACTTTGCTAGCCTGTGAAATGAGAGCAGTTTTGAACCTTCTTTGGCATTGCCCTTCTTTGGAAGGCCTTTTATTCTGACTCAAGGGCCAGACTTAAAAGTCAAGGGTTTTAAGTGGAACCTTTCGGAAATCAATTTGATGGTTATGTTGGCGTCTTGATCCAATCCCATACCTGCCCTCTCTGATAGGGGGATGTTCAGGGGGAACTGCCTGATGTTTTGAGCAAGGATGGGGGACAGGAGAGAGGGGCAGCTCTGGAGGGTAGTCTGAAGGCTTCTTGGAGAGATGAGCCCAGAGATTGAACTTTAAGAAATCTCCGTACTAAACTCCATAATTAAGAGGGTTCCCTTCTCTCCGCATCCCTTCCAGCATTTATTGTTTGTAGGTTTTTTTAGTGGTGGCCGCTCTGACTGGTATGAGGTGACAACTTCATTGTAGTTTTGATTTGCCTTTCTCTAATAATAAGCAATGTTAAGTATTTTTTTTTTCATGTGTTTATTAGTCATCCGTATATCTTCTTTGGAGAAGAGATTGAACTTTAAAAAGAGAATAAGGGGGTGGAGGGCCTGGACACTTGTTCCGGAGGAATCTGAAAAGTGGCAAGTTGACTGAGCCTGGGGTGTGGAAATGCTGATAAGGCAGCCTGATTGCAGGGGAGGATGTGGTTCCAGGGGAGATAAGAGCGGGGGTGGTGGCTTTTTGGAACGTTCGCCTCAGGTCACCCGCTGGTTTCTGAGAGGCCCAGGTGGGTGCCAAGGTTGGCACCCTGACCCCCCACCCCCCGCTACTGTCTGATATTCACAGTGTGCCTCTCCTGATAAAGCCTTTCACCTCAGCCTTCATCCCACCATGGAGTAGGGGTGGTTATCCCCATTCCCAGAGAGGAATCCTGCACCCACCAGAGGCACATCACTAGGGTCAGGTCACCAGCAAAGTCCTTCCGTCATCCCACAAATACCTGTTGAGCGCTCTCTGTGGGTCCAATGGGAGGTTAATGAATTCCTGTTTCTTTCGTGCCTATGTGCTTAGTCATTTCTGACTCTTCTGCGACCCTATGGACTGTAGCCTGCCAGGCTCCTCTGTCCGTGGGATTTCCCAGGCAAGGATGCTGGAATGGGTTGCCAGTTTCTACTTCTGGGGATCTTCCTGACCCAGGGATCAGCCCCAGGTCTCCTGCATTGGCAGGCAAGTTCTTTACCACTGTACCACTTACGAAGCCCGTCTATTTTGTACTTTATGACGTCTTCAAATAACACAATGTCCTTCTTTCAGTAAAATTCTGCAAGGAGTTAGATGCCTTTCCCATGTCTCCATTGCACAGGAATCTTTCTCAGATTGCAGGTATGTATATAGATATGTGTCCACCGGGCAGGCTAACTTCAAAGCCCAGCCCTGTTCGACATTCTCCTTAGAAGAATTGCTAGCCCAGTCATTGACAACAATAATGGACAGCAATTTAAAACTTTTTGAAGGCTCTTAAAAAAAAAATCAAAGTGTGTGTGTGTGGTGGGTGTGTGTGGTGTGTGTATGTGATGTGTGTATGTGTAGTGTGTGTATGTGTGTAATATTTATCATTGGAGAGCTGGGACCTGGGATGGCAGAAGGCCCCACATCAGGGCTCAGAGGCCCCCAAGTTGCAGACATGGGGGAGACAGCAGCCCGGGCTGGCCCTGTTCCACCACGCCTGCCCATCTCCCCCAAGAGGGAAACCTGTCCCAGGGTGTCCTGTAGACTGTGGTCCAGGACTCCACTCATTGGCAGCTCCTCGCTTTCATTTTCTCATGTTGAAAATGGGCGGTGGCGTCCAGTTTAAGGAAAATTTCAAGTGATTTGTCTTCATTAATCATCTGAAAAATGAATAGGGCAGCCAGATGACTTTCCTGAGGCTCCTTATCAACGGGCTGGGCGATGAGGCTGAGGTTCCCCTAAAGGGCCTTCCTGGCTTCCCTGGGACTGTGTTCACAGCCGTGCTGTTTCCGGGATCCAGAAGCACGGCACGGCCCCTGAGCCAGACTCAGGGGATGGGTGGGTGCTGCTTCCAGGGCGTTGGAGGAAATGTGATGTCAGCAGAGTACTGAATAGCAGAGCTAGCACGGATCACCCATTTTGTGCCAACTCCATGAGACAGTTTTTATTTTTATTACTTTTAGGGATCAAGACACACACTCTGGGGCTTCCCTGGTTGTCTAGTGCTTAAGACTTCACCTTCAATGCTGGGGATATGGATTTGATCCCTGGTCAGAGAGCTAAGATCTCACATGCCTCATGGACAAAAAATGAAATACATTAAACAGAAGCAATATTGTAACAAATTCAATGAAAACTTTAAAAATGGTCCACATTGTAAAAAAAAAAAAAAAAAAGACACCCTTCTGTTTCCAGACAGATAAGAAACCAAAGGAAGTGATCAAAAGCTAAAGAACATCAGGTTATACAAACTGATCTTACGTAAAAAAAAAAACCAAACAGACATTTGGAGACTATGCTAATAAAATTTTCTGTTTAAATGTCATTTTAAATATCTATTTTTAATATCATACTTAAAAAATAGTGTTACCTAGAGCCCTTCAGAGTTCCCAAACTGAAATATATATTTATGCATATTCATATATATTAAAAGTTGTTGTTCAGTCACTAACTTGTGTACAACTCTTTATGACCCCATGGACTGCAACACAACCAGGCTTCCCTGTCCTTAACTATCTCCCAGAGTTTGCTCAAACTTGTGTCCACTGAGTCAGTGATGCCATACAACCATCTCATCCTCTGTCACCCCCTTCTCCTCTTGCCCTCAATCTTTCCCAGCATCAGGGTCTTTTCCAGTGAGTCAGCTCTTCTCATCATGTGGCCAAAGTATTGGAGCTTCAACATCAGTCTTTCCAATGAATATTCAGGATTGATTTCCTTTAGTATTGACTGGTTTGATCTCCTTGCTGTCCAAGGGACTCTCGGGAATCTTCTCCAACACCACAGAATTGAAAGCATCAATTCTTAGGCACTCAGCCTTCCTTGTAGTCCAGCTCTCACATCTGTACATGACTACTGGAAAAACCACAGCTTTGACTATATGGACTTTTGTTGGCAAAGTGATGTCTCTGCTTTTTACACATACTTATTGTTAAAACCTTAAAAAAAAATCAGAAGTGTGTACAGGTAGAAATAAAAGCTTCTTCTTCCTCTATGATTCTAATTTGCATCTTTATTTAGAGCTCAATTTACTGTTTTATCTAAATGGGTGACATCATGCCTATGAGTCCCCAGCATTTTCCTGATTAACAATAGCTAATGGAAATCTGTACAGAATACTGCTTATGCAGCCACCTATATTTCTTATCCCATGCACAGTATTTTATTATATGGCTGTATCATAATCTATTTAACCAATTCTTTTCTGCTGGCTATATCAGGAAGCATTGACTGCAAGTATCAGTTGGGCTTCAAAAAGAAAGCTATCGGCCTTTATAACTGAAGTTCACAGAAATGGTGGCTTCAGGATGGGCTTAATCCAGTGATTCTAGCTCCACTGGTTGTTACTCTGTTATCTTTGCCATTTGTTTCCCTGTGATGTGCCCTCCTCTACATGTTGGTTTTCTTAAGAAGGTAATTTCCCCCTCATGGTGGCAAAATGCTTGTTATAGCAACACTAGGCTTTACAACCTCACAGCAGAAAGAGAAAAAAACAAACACTGCCCCTTACATGGCAAGGAAGAATCGTTCAATTCATCTTGGTTATTTCTTGTTGTTCAGTTGCTAAGTTGTGTCTGACTTTTTATGATCCTATGGACTGCAGCACACCAGGCTTCCCCATCCTTCATTATCTCCTGGAGTTTGCTCAAACTCATGTCCATTGAGTCGGTGAGGCCATCCAACCATCTCACCCTCTGTCACCCCCTTCTCCTTTTGCCTTCAATCTTTCCCAGCATCAGGGTCTTATCCAGTGATTTGGCTCTTCACATCAGGTGGCCAAAGTATTGGCGCTTCAGCATCAGTCTTTCCAATGAATATTCAGGACTAATTTCCTTTAGAGATTGGTTTAATCTCCTTGCAGTCCAAGGGACCCTCAAGAATCTTCTCCAGCACCACAGTTCGAAAGCATCCATTATTTGGCACTTAGCCTTCTTTATGGTCCAACTCTCACATCTGTATATGATGACTGGAAAAACCATAGCTTTGACTATATGCACCTTTGTCAGCAAAGTGATGTCTCTGCTTTTTAATACGGTGTTTAGGTTTGTCATAGCTTTTCTTCGAAGGAGTAAGCGTCTTTTAATTTTGTGACTGCAGCCACCATCAGCAGTGATTTTGGAGCCCAAAACCATTTGGTTGGTTGGACCCCCCACCTTTTTTTAAAAAATTATTTATCTTTTGCTGTGTTGCATCTTAGTTGTAGCTTGTGGGCTCAGTAGTTGCCATGCACAGACTTAGTTGCCCCATGGCATGTAGCATACCAGTTCCTGGAAAGGGGATGGAACTCAAGTCCCTTGCATCACAAGGCAGACTCTCAACCACTGGATCACCAGTGAAGTCCCCCTAGTTGGACTCCTTTGTGCATATGTCCCCTCCTTGACCAACCACTGGTCAGGGGTCGTCTTTCATGGAAGCATCTGGGCCATACCTCCTCCACAGTGGTCCCCTAATCTCCATCCAAATTCATCAGGATTACAGATGCTGGCAAAAACACCAGCCTTGTGCCGTACACACAGAGATGTTTATTTGTGCAAAGACCAGTTTGGGATAAACTCCTAGATATAAAATTGCTGGGATAAGTGGAGGGTGAGTTTTATATTTTGCTTGATACTGATACTTTGTCCTCCCAAAAAGATTTCAGCAATTTACACTTTTAACAGCTGTGCCTGGTTCTGTATATTTTACTTCTTTGGTTACTAGAAATCTTTTAGTCTCTATCAAAGCATGTTCCTTCCCTATTATGCTAAGTTATATTTCTTTGATTATTGGTAATCCTGAACATAGTTTTCTTGTTTATTGGCTGTCTTTCTTCTTCTTCTGTGGCCTGTTTGTTCATATCCTTTGCTCAGTTTTTGCTTGAATTTATGGGAGTGATTGGTTTAGTCTGAGTGTTGATCCTTTGTTGGTAGTCTTGTATTGCAAACACTTTCCCCCAAGTTCTCATCTGGTTGTTCTCAGTTCTCATCTGTCTCATCTTTACTTTCTCCCCTGATGTCCACAGATTTTCACTTTCCTATAGCGCCATTTTGTTTTCCTTTGCAGCCTCTGAGATTTTCTTTTTAATTATCATATATTTTTGACTCTGCTGGGCCTTTACTGCTGTGTGTGGGCTTTCTCTAGTTGCAGCGAGTGAGGGCTACTCTTTGTAGCGGTGCACGGGCTGCTCACCGTGGTGGCTGCTCCTGCTGCAGGGCGCAGGCTCTAGGCCCTTGGGCTCAGTAGTTGCAGCAAGCGGGCTCGGGAGTTGTGGTGCATGGGCTGAGTTGTTCCACAGCGCATGGGATCTTCCCGGATCAGGGGTTGAACCCATGTACCCTGCCTTGGCAGGCAGATTATTATCCACTGTGCCACCAGGGAAGTCCCCGATGCTGAGAAGTCCTTTTGTTGAGGATTATGAAAATAATCCTCTATTTTTTTTTTCATTTTAATCTCTGAACTATCAAAGATATATTGAGTTGGCCAGAAAGTTCAAGTTTTTCTGCTAAAAGCCTATGGAAAACGGAAAAGAAACTTTTGGCCAACCCAATATTTGTGGGTTTGAATCCTGGTCTGTCTGACCCGCCAGCCACACTTGCCTCCCTGCCCTAGTCCTCGGACAGAGAGCTCTGCTGTTTCTCCCCTCTGCTGGCCATGTGTTCACACAGAAGTAACCCCAGAGCTGCATCTACACACACACTCCCTTCCTCCCTCGCTCCCTCCCTCCCTCCCTCACTCCAGGGCTTTAGATGTCAGGACAAGACCAGGATCTGTCATCCAGCCCCCAGTAGCCAAGAAGCACTGCCGAAGAGCTGCTGGAAGGCTGTTTTCACAGCACAGGGACCGCAGAGCTGCCTTCCGGCCAATCCTGAGCTTGAGCCAAACGGGCGGATTGCTCTGTGTGGAAACACCTCCTGGGGTGGGGGGGGGGGGTATAATACTTCTTCTCTCCTTGGGTCCTGGAATATCATGATACCTTTTCCCTCTCGTTGCTTTTTTCTAAATGTTCCTGTTTGATCCAGGCAAGGTCTGATGGGTCTCTGTCTTAGGAATGCATGAAGATCAAGTACTTGGAGGACTTAATAAAAGGCAGATTTCTGAGGCCCCATTCCTGGTGAAGCAGGTCTGGGTCCAGAGTGCAGAGACTACGTTGTTTATTCATTGCTGTGGTTCCCAAGCCCCGCCTCCACTCATTCTTTTGTTGAAATCCTAGCTCCCAAAGATGCTGGTATTAACGTGGGGACTCAGGGAACCCTAAGATGCAGCCTTCGTGAGTAGGGTCAGCGCTCATAGGAAAGAAGCCCCATCGAGCTCCCTGGCCTCTTCTACATAACTTTGAGAGACGGCTTAAAATAGTGAACACATGAAGACCTTCCTTGGAGTCCTTTCTTAGATGTCATGTGGATAAATCATTACTTTGCAATAACCAAGGTCTGGCCTCTTCTTGTCTTTCCAAGATAGACAACAGGGCTCTCTTTTTCAAAAGAAAATTATTTACTTTTATTTGGAGGATAATTGCTTTATAATATTGTATTGGCTTCTGCCATATATCAACATGAATCAGCCATAGGTATACATATATCCCCGCCCTCTAGAAACTCCCTCTCACCTCATCCCACCCCTCTAGATCATCACAGAGCACCAAGTCTGACCTCCCTGAGTAGTACAGCAAATTCCCACTGGCCGTTTATTTTGCACATGGTAATGTATGTGTTTCCATGCTTCTCTCCCAATTCATCCCACCCTCTCCTTCCCCAACTGTGTCCACGAGTCTGTTCTCTAGTCTGCGTCTCCATTGCTGCCCTGCAAACGGCGTCATCAGTACCATTCTTCTAGGTTCCGTATATACGTGTTAATGTACAACGTTTGTTTTTCTCTGACTTACTTCACTCTGTGCAATAAGCTCTACGTTCATCCACCTCATTAGAACTGAGCAGTGCTCTCTTTTAAAAGTCACTGTTCATGATCAGCAAATCTCTAAGCTCAAAGAAAAGAGGCAAAAACAACCCTACTTATGGGTAAAAAGCATCTTTCCTTACATGGTTTCATCTGCCCTTTCTCAGAAGCCCCGGAAATTGACATCAGCGATGACCCTATTTTACGATAAGAGGTTGGAGGAGCAAGCAGGTCGAGCGACTTATTCTCGAGGTTAAACAGTTCCTAAGTAGCTCAGTCAGTTCTAAATCTGGTTGCAGCTGTGTTAGTGGAGCAGTCATGTCCAACTCTTTGTGACCCCATGGTCTGTAGCCCACCAGGCTCCTCTGTCCTTGGGATTCTCCGGGCTAGAATACCAGAGTGGGTAGTTATTCCATTCTCCAGGGGATCTTCCCTACCCAGGAATCAAGCCCAGGGCTCCTGCATTGCAGGCAAATTCCTTACTGGCTGAACCACCAGGGAAGCCCCTCTAAGCCTGGTTGTACCCCCTTTAGATCCATGTTCTTTTTACTTCATCAGTGATGAGCAGCACATGGTCTGCAGCTTTGCAACTTAACTTCAGATTTAGTTCTTAGATTGAGTTTTGATGCTTCTCAAAGGCGTCTGAAGGTTATTGCTAGCTGTCTCAGTTATCTATTGCTCTGTTACCACTCCCACCCCTCTCCACACCCCTACCCTGAAATCCAGGGACACAAGCACCGTGTTATCTTCTCTTGTGATTCTGTGGGTTGGCTGGGATCAGGTGGGCAGTTCTCCTGCTCCGCGTGGTGTCAGCTGGGCTGGCAGGGGTCCATATGGTCCTTGCCCATGGCTGCCAGCTTGGTGAGGGCAGTTGGAGGGTGGACTCACTTGGCAGGCTGAGATGGCAAAGCCCATCCCTTGTGCCGTCATCTCAGAGTCTGTTTTAAAAAGTCATTTATTTTTAGTTTTGGCCGTGCTGGGTCTTTGCTGCTGCACGGGCTCTTCTCTAGCTGCAGCGAGCAGGGGCTGCTCTCTAGTTGCAACGTGCAGGCTTCCCACTGCGGTGACTTCACTCGCCGCGGAGCACAGGCTCTAGGGCTCATGGGCCTCAGGAGCTGTGGCGCGTGGACCCAGTAGTTGCAGCCCGCGGGCTTAGTGGCCCTGAAGTATGTGGGATCTTCTCCAACCAGGAATCGAACCTGTGTCTCCTGCATTGGCAGGCAGATTCTTCACCACTGAGCCACCAGGGATGCCTCTCACACGGTCTTTGCTCGTGGCCTCTCCATCAGGGTGGCCTGTTTCTTGCACACTAATTCAGAACTCTCCAGACGGTAGGAGTGGAAGCTCCTGGACATTTGTGAGGTGCTGGTCTGGAGCTGGCATGGCACCGCTTTCTCTGCCCCTGAGTAAAGTGCTCATGCCAAGTTCAAGAGGAAGGAAAACAGACCACCTTCTCAAAGCGGGAGAGTGACAGAGAATCTGCAGCCTTGTTTAATCCAGGCAGTGTCTGACAAGGAGGGCCCATTTTTTCCTGGACGTTCTGCCAAGTAAAAAGGTGGGACTAGTTTTCACCATGGCACTCAGACAAGTAAAGCAACACAGAAAGAGATTTGTCATGTAAAACATGGCCAGCTCCAGATGGTGGAATTTTTGATGGTGTTTGTTTTCTTCTTTCTAACCATTTCTGCATCTCGTGAATTTTTTCAATTCATTTCCACATATCATTTCTGCAATCAGTACGTGCGTGTGTGAGTGCTCATTCATGTCATTCATGTCTGACTTTTCGTGACCCCATAGACTGTAGCCTGCCAGGTTCCTCAGTCCATGGAATTCTCCATAAAGAATGCTAGAGTGGGTTGCCATTCCCTTCTCCAGGGGATCTTCTCAATCCAGGGATTGAACCCATGTCTCCTGCATCATAGGTGGATTATTTACCCAGTACTGAGCACCCACTCCCCCACCCCACCCCGGAGAAGCCTTTCTATAATCAGAAAACAGTACAATTTGCCATTATATATATGTTGTTGTTTAGTCACTCAGTTGTGTCTGACTCCTTGTGGTCCCATGGACAGTTGTCCACCAGGCTCCTCTCTCCATGGGATTTCCCAGGCAAGAATACAGGAGCGGGTAGCCATATGCATATATATGTGTGTGAATATGTGTACACAATATGTATATCCTTCATACATTAAAAAATTAAAGTTATTTATTTTTAACTGAAGGATACTTGATTTATATTATTGTGTTGGTTTCTGCCATACATCAGCATGAATCGGCCATAGGTATGCACATGTCCCGTCCCTCTGGACCCTCCCTCCCCATCCTCCCCCGTTGTTGTTACAGAGCCCTGGTGTGAGTTCCGTGAGCCGCACAGCAGTCTCCCGTTGGCTGTCTGTTACGAATGGTGGCGTCTGTGTTTCCAGGCTACTCTCCCCTACATGCCGCCCTTTCTTTTCTCCCCTCCCACCCATGTCCCCGTCTGTCCTCCATGTCTGTGTCTCCACTGCTGCCCTGCAGGTAGATTCATCAGTACCGTCTCTCTAGACTCCATATATATGCATTACGATATTTGCTTTTCCCTTTTTGACTTACTTCACTCTGTATAATAGGCTCTAGGTTCATCCACCTCATTAGAACTGACTCAAACGCTTCATACATTTTTCACTTCTTTTTTATTTGGACCTTGGCAAAGTCAGTGATCAACCTGGATTAACTTGCACTCACCTTAACCAGTCATGTGACCTTGCATGATGTCCCAACCTCCCCAGGACTTGCAAGTAAAACGTGGTGGTGATGGTGGGAGTTTGACTGGGTGACCGGTAATGACACTGTCAGCTGACAGCTTCAAATCTTGACCCCATCCAATCCAAGCAGCAGCTTCCTTACTGAACCTTCTCTGTTGATCATTTACACAAGCAAATATGTATTCGTTCAACAAATAAGTATGATGGGCAAGTCATGACACTGGCTCTGCTCTAGGCGGGTTGGCGCTGAGAGGTTCTTGGTACAGGCATCCTACCCTCAGCAACCTGTGAGCTCATGGGGGGTGGATACAGTGGTGCACAGAATTATAACAAATGTTGAAAACATACTGATAAAGGGAGATGAAAATTTTAACGCTGCAAAAATGCAGAGGTGAGCACCATAAGCTTGAAAAGAAAGCATAAATTCTTCATTCCAAGGAAACTGCTGCTGCTGCTGCTAAGTCACTTCAGTTGTGTCCGAATCTGTGCGACCCCATAGACGGCAGCCCACCAGGCTCCCCCATCCCTGGGATTCTCCAGGCAAGAACACTGGAGTGGGTTGCCATTTCCTTCTCCAATGCATGAAAGTGAAAAGTGAAAGTGAAGCTGCTCAGTCGTGTCTGACTCTTAGCAACCCCATGGACTGCAGCCTACCAGGCTCCTCCATCCATGGGATTTTCCAGGCAAGAGTACTGGAGTGGGGTGCTATTGCCTTCTCTGCCAAGGAGACTAGATGTCTCTTATTTTTATAATTTCTTTTTTTGAAACACAACATTGTAAATCAAATCTACTTCAGTGAAAAATTTAAAAATGTATCCTACTAATTTGCAGATGAGATGCTACTGGATTCTAGTGTAGGGGGTCACAAGACAACCCCACAATAAAGAATAAAAAAATTATTCTATTGATGTATAGCTGATTTACCATTTTGTGTTAATTTCTGTTCTACAGCAAAGTGATCCAGTTATACATATAAACAGATTCTTGTTCATATTCTTTTCTATTATCATTTATTACAGGATATTGAATATAATTCCCTGTTGTGTACAGAAGGACCCTGTTGTTTATCCACCCTATATATGTTTGCATCTGCTAATCCCTAACTCATCTGCTAATCCCAATCCATCTCTCTCTGGCTCCCTTCCCCCTCAGCAACAAGTCTGTCAAGGAGACAAGATTTCTACTTGTAGAGAACTCATCATCTGATGTATTTTTTTTGTGTACGTGTGTGTATAGATATAGATAGATAGTTTCTAACTCCTTGACTTCAGGGCACCATTAAAAAACATAAGCATACATATAGCACATGTAACTGGCTTGCAGAAATCACAGCACTCTAGGGTCATAGCTGCCTGTAAAAAGGAGAATGTAAAACACACATTAAATAAGGATAACTCACTGCTGAACACTTTAATTTGCCTCCCTTTCCCTCTCAGCAACATTTTCAGCGAACACTTTCACAGCGTGTTCCTTGAGAAGATCGCTAAGGAAGGAAAAGTCAGGGTTTGTTGTCCTTGTTTATAAACTTGGTTCTTGTCCTCCCCTCTCTTTTCATATCTCATCCTTTTTTCCCCTTGTCCTGACGGTCTGGTGCCCCTGGCTCGTGCAAGGTCAGTAGCTCAGTGTGAGTTGATCCCTTGCTGTTCCTCTCTGCCCCCAGCCCCACAAATGCCCTGAACCTTGCAGTCCCCCCGAGCCTGCCTGGAAGCTGCTGACATCTAGTGTGCTGGGGGCTGCAAGGGTGCCTTGGGCTGGGGACCAGTATCCCTGTTGTATCCCCAGTGTGTTCCTTCTAGGTGTCTGACTCCAATCTCATCCTCAGCTTCCCTGTTCAGCTGGGTTCTGTTCAGGTTGTGGGAAGCCTCAGGGCTCTTCTCTGTTTGGCTGCAGCCAGTAGGAACAGCCAGGGGACTGTCCTTCAGTTGTTTGTGTTTGTAACTTCTTTTCCATCCGGCATGCCAAACTGCTTTGGAACCAAAGGGATGAGAATAAGTGGGCGTTTTCTAATGAAGCAGTTCTTTCTTTTCCTGTTATAGACCTTTGTGTTTCTATGCCAAGGAGGGGCTTGGCCGTCAACCAGACATGTGGGCATACCCACCCACCCCATTTACCTGCAGTTTTCCCGTCTTTCCAAATGAATTTAGCCAATAGGGTCTGGAGTTTTTGACCTGAACCCTCTTAGGACTCAGTACATGCAGTTGTCATAACTATAGGAAAGATGCCAACAGACTCAGAGACTGTAAAGTTCCTTTAATAGAGGATGAGATGGAAATTAATGAGAAGATTCTGTAAAACAGGAATGAACACATGTGTGTGTGCTGTCACTTTGGTCCTGTCCAACTCTTTGTGACCCCATGGACTGTAGCCCTTCAGGCTCCTCGGTATGGGTTTCTCCAGGCAGGAGTACTGGCATGAGGTGCCGCGCACAGGCTCTAGGACACGTGGGCTTCAGTAGTTGCAGCTGAAGAGCTCAGTAGTTTCAGCTCCCAGGCTCTAGAGCACAGGTTCAATAGTTGTGGTACATGGGCTTAGTTTATCCAAGGCATGTGCAATCTTCCTGAATCAGGGATCAAACCTGTGTCTCCTGCATTGATAGGCGGATTCTTTACCACTGAGCCAGCAGGGATGCCCGAGACTTTAACTTAAAAATGTTACTGGAGGAGCCTACCTGGAGTAATTTATTTACATTTCGAGCAGCAAAGGGTGGCACCATTGACTTTCAGAAGATCGATCTATGGGCACTATGGACCATGTAGGACAGAGGTTCCCAACCACATCAGCCATGATCTGTGCCATGAAGGGATTTATCCAGTATGTTCAAAATTCAGTATGATCCACAGTTGTCTCTCATATCCATGGGGGATTTGTCCTAGGACCCGCAGTGGATGCCAAAATTCAAGGATGGCCAAGACCCAAAGTCAGCCCCACGTATCCGTGGTCACTCATCTGTGGACCCAACCAACTGCCGATTGTATAGTATTGTATGTACAATCGACTCTTGAACAATGTGAGTTTGCACTGTGCCAGTCCACTAAACACACGGAAGTTTTTCAGTAAATACTACCTGGTCTGCAGTTGGTTGAATCCATGGATACTGAACCCTCGATATGGAGAGCTGACTATGGGATGAATATCCGTGGTCCACGACTGGGTCCTAGAGCCAGACTCCACCTACACTGAGGGATGACTATGCTTATTAAAAAAAAAGATCCATGTAGGGGACTTCCCTGGTGGTCCAGTGGTTAAGAATCTTCCTTGCAATGGAGGGGATGCATTCAGCGCCTGGTTGGGGAACTAAGATCCCACATACCATGGGGTAGCTAAGCCCATGCTCCACAACTAGAGTCCATGAGCTCCAGCAAAAAGCCCACATGTCACAACTAAAACCAGATGCAGCCCAGAAATAAAGATCCATGTACAGTGGACCCGAGCAGTTCAAACTCCTGCTCTTCAAGGATCAAATGTCACTGACGTTAAACTACTTCATGGATAGTATAAGAACCTTATAACACTTTCATTTCTATACCCGCCGACCTTTGTTCAATTAATGTTAGTGTCACACGTTTTTTCCCCCTACTTGTTATAAGCCTCACAATATATTGTTATTATTTTGGCTTCAAGCAATTATCTTTTAAAGAGATTTAAATAATAAAAAGCAATCTTGGGTAAATATGCATGAAGTTGCCATTTCTTCTGCTTTGCAGTCCTTTGTGTAGTTTCAGGACTTTATGTGGCATAATTTTCCTTTTGCCTGGGGCACTTCTTTTAACATTTCATATTCTGTAGGTCAGCTGGGAATGAATTCTTTCAGTTCCTTTATGTCTGAAAACAACCATTTCTTCATCATTTTTGAAAGATATCTTTGCTGAGTAAAGAATTTTAGGTTGACAGTTATTTCTTTTAGTACTTTAAAGATATTGATCTAATGTCTTTTACTTTGCGTTGTCTCTGAAATTTGACACCCTTATATTTGTTTCTCTGTTCTCTACTGGCTTTTGAATTTTACACTTTATCACAGATTTTAAGCAATTTAATTATGATATGCCTTGGTTTCATCTTTTTCATGTTTCTTGTGCTAGGGGTTTGTTGCAGTTCTGATCTGTGAATTTACATATATTTGGGAAACTTGGGGCCATTATTTCTTCAAATATTTTTTCTATCACCACCCTACCACCTCTTCCCCTTGCCCTCCCACTATGGGGACTACAATTACAGGTGTATTTGGTGCTTTAAGTTGTTCCACAATTCATCAATGCTCTGTTCATTTTGTGAAATTTATTTTTAATTGGAGGATAATCACTTTACAATATTGTGTTGGCTTCTGCCATACACCAGTGAGAATCAGCTGAAAGTATACATATGTCACCTCCATCTTGAACCTCCCACCTCCCCCCACCCCAATCCCACCTCTAGGTCGGCACGGAGCCCCAGGTTGAGCTTCCTGTTATACAGTAACTTCCCGTTAGCTATCTATTTTACATATGGTAATGTACATGTTTCACTCCACTCTCTCTTTTTTAAAAAATTTATTTATTTTAATTGGAGGCTAATTACAATATTGTAGTGGCTTTGGTCATACATTGACACGAATCAGCCATGGGTGTACATGTGTTCCCCATCCTGATCCCCCCTCCCACATCCCTCCCCATCCCATCCCTCTGGGTCTTCCCAGTGCACCAGCCCCGAGCGCTTGTCTCATGCATCCAACCTGGACTGGCGATCTGTTTCACACTTGATAATATATATGTTTCAGTGCTATTCTCTCAAGTCATCCCACCCTCGCCTTCTCCCACAGAGTCCAAAAGACTTATTTACATCTGTGTCTCTTTTGCTGTCTCGCATATAGGGTTGTCATTACCATCTTTCTAAATTCCATATATATGTGTTAGTATCCTGTATTGGTGTTTTCCTTTCTGACTTACTTCACTCTGTATAATAGTGCTACTCTCTCAATTCATCCTACCCTCTCCTTCTAAAAAGAAAAGATTAGTAAACTTTAAGACACAGCAATAAAAGCTATCCAAAATGAAACAGGGACAAAAAGATGGATCAGAATGATGGATTAAAACAGTATGTGCTCTCATTTTAATCCATCTTTTTGTCCCTGTTTCATTTTGAATGGTTTCTATTGCTGTGTCTTACAGTTTGCTAGTCTTTTTTTTGGTAATGTTGAATCTGCCCTTAATCACATCCATTAGAAAAAATCTCAACAAACAGTAGTTTTTAATCTCATTAAGTGTGATTTGAATCTTTTAAAAAATGTATTGGAAGGACTGATGTTGAAGCTGAAACTCCAATACTTTGGCCACCTGATGCGAAGAGCTGACTCATTAGAAAAGACCCTGATGCTGGGAAAGATTGAGGGCAGGAGGAAAAGTGGACGATAGAGGATGAGATGGTTGGATAGCATCATCGACTCGATGGACATGGGTTTGGGTGGACTCTGGGAGTTGGTGATGGACAGGGAAGCCTGGCGTGCTGTGATTCATGGGGTCACAAAGAGTCGGACGTGACTGAGCGACTGAACTGAACTGAACTGAAAAATGTATTTTATGTCTCTGCTCAAGATGTTTGATCTCTATCATCTTAAACATATGCAGTACTACAGTCATATTAACTTTTAATGTTCTTAGTTTTTAATTCTATAATCTGTGTTGTTTTGTGGTCAGTTTTGATTGTTTCTTTTTTTTCTTATCATAAGTTACATTCTCTGCTTCTTTGCTTGTCTGGTTATTTTTGACTGGATGGTAGACATTGTGAATTTTACATTGGCAATTAGGCCTGATAGACACATACAGAATACTGTACCAAACAACAGCAAAATATACATTCTTCTCAACAGCACATGAAACTTTTTCCAGAATAGACCACATGTTTTCCTTGGTTGCTCACCTGGGTCTGACTCTTTGAGACCTCATGGACTGTAGCCCACCAGGCTCCTCTGTCCATGGGGTTTCCCAGGCAAGAATACTACAGTGGGTTGCCATTTCCTTCTCCATGGGATCTTCCCAACCAAGGGATCAAACCCACATCTCCTGCACTGGCAGGTGTATTCTTTACTGCTAGTGCCACCTGGAAAGAAAAATAGTTAATATACCAATCACTTAATGAACTTTTCATAAAAGGAACACTTGACAATTCATTCTATGAAGCCAATATTACCCTGATACTAAA